>NC_057832.1:99162363-99465393 GCF_910594005.1 Cervus elaphus | reverse complement strand
AAACAAATAATCTATTGTCCTTGAAGTGACAGATCCATTTTGTTCATTTTCCAAAAAATATCCAGTGTCTGAATAACTATGGTTTGTCTGTCAGTTGGTTCTTTCAAGCTAAAGTGGTATGCCACAAAAGAAGAAAAAGCTAGTTCAGCTTGCAACTCAAAAACATGAGTGCTTTACCTCAAGACAACCATCAACCATGCAGCAGAAGTGCTTTAGGTATACTTCCCATTTCATTAAAAAAAAAAAAAAAAAAAAAACGGGAGAGAGAGAACTGTACTCTAAGGTTGATATTTAATAAAATAAAAACTTCAATTGCTTCAAGAACATTTTTAAGTGAAGCTAGAAAGAAACTTTTAAATTACAAGTGTATGGCAATGAAGAACACAATGACAACTAACAGTTTAGTGCCACTGTCTTAACTCACGGTGAGGGACTAGTAGTTTTATCAACCATTGCTAATGTACCATTAGTACAAATATCCAACACAATGAAAATGGTAAATAACATGCTAATATTATTATGAAAATAGTTTTGACCTCACAGACCCTGTGAAAGGGTAGCAGGGACTCCCAGAAATCCACAAACCACTGCATAAGAGGTGCTGGGAGACCATTGGGAGATGAACAAAGGCTTATTGTAAGATGGCAACATAAATTTTTTTTACCTGCAAAGGGTGCCTCAGAAAAGTCTTTTTCTTACAAATTTCCATAACCTCCACCATCAACAGAAGGGTTTTCTTCTTTTTACCTCCCGCCTATTTTATTCAAAGGGCCTTCAGAATCTAAAGTATTTTCATAATACTACTAAAATGGTATTTGTCTTTTTCACTTTTGTCTGTATGATGTTTTGTCATCACTGTGCTGTCTAATAAAATGTGTGCTTCTGTATTTTTGTGTTTTCTAAAATTTACCAAGGAGTTTGGTTTAGGGTATACATAAATTGTTTTCAACTCATTGCTTCTACTGTGCTCCTACTGTCTATCTTCAGTTACACTGGCTATAATCTCTGCAATTTCATTATCATCCAATAAATTTTTAACAATATTCTGAAATAAAGGAAAAGTATTTATAAAATTTTTTATACTCAAGTATGAATTATTTGGGGCTTCCCTGGTGGCTCAGTGGTAAAGAATCTGTCTACCAATGCAAGAGATGCAGGTTCAGTCCCTGGGTTGGGAAGATCTCCTAGAGAAGGAAATGGCAACCCACTCCAGTATTCTTGTCTGGGAAATCCTATGGACAGAGGAGCCTAGCAGGTACAGTCTATGGGGTCAAAAGAGAGTCCTGACACGACTTAGTGACTAAGCAATAACAACAACATGAATTGTTTGCTTTAAAAAAGGAGATTAGAAAACTTTTTGTTTTCAACCTACAGATGTGAAAGTGAAAGTGTTAGCTGCCCAGTCATATCCAACTCTTTGTGACCCCACGGGGTGTAGCCTCCCAGGCTCCTCTCCTGGAATTCTTCAGGCAAAAATACTGGAGTGAGTAGCCATTCCCTTCTCCAGGAGATCTTTCTGACCCAGGGTTTGAACCTGGGTCTGCCTGCATTGCAGGCAGATTCTAAAATCATTAGTATATGTAATACTGAAAAAGACAAAACTAACATATCAGAGTTCTCTGACTCACGAAAGAGAAGAATCCACCCTCAAAGAACCTGAGAAATTTTGGAAATAAAAAATAAAAATACAGTGAAATCTGTATTTCCCTCAGATTTGTTGATAATAAGTTACTTTATTTTGCTTTATCCAACAGAATATTTTTGAACAGCATTATGGTGCCAGTTAAAGAGATGGGAATACCAGACCACCATGCCTGTCTCCCGAGAAACCTGTATGCAGGTCAAGAAGCAACAGTTAGAACTGGACATGGAACAACGGACTGGTTCAAAATTGGGAAAGGAGTAGGTCAAGATTATATATTGTCACCCTGCTTATTTAACTTCTATGCAGAGTACATCACGTGAAATGCCAGGCTGGAGAAAGCATAAGCTGAAATCAAGACTGCTGGGAGAAATAGCAATAACCTCAGATATGCAGACAACGCCACTGTTATGGCAGAAAGTGAAGAGGAACTAAAGAGCCTTTTGATGAAAGTGAAAGAGGAGAGTGAAAAAGCTGGCTTAAAACTCAACATTCAAAAAACTAAGATCATGGCATCCGGTCCCATCACTTCATGGCAAATAGATGGGAAACAATGGAAATAGTGACAGACTTCATTTTCTTGGGTTCCAAAATCACTGCAGATGGTGACTGCAGCCATGAAATTAAAAGACGGCTGCTCTTTGGAAGAAAAGCTATGACAAACCTAGACAGTGTATTAAAAAGCAGAAGTATTACTTTGCCAACAAAGGTCTGTATAGTCAAAGTTATGTTTTTTCCAGTAGTCATGTATGTATGTGAGAGTTGGACTATAAAAAAGGCTGAATGACAAAGAATTGATGCTTTTGAATTGTGGTGTTGGAGAAAACTCTTCAGAGTCCCTGGACTGCATGGAGATCAAACCAGTCAATCCTAAAGGAAATCAATCCTGAATATTCATTAGAAGGACTGATGCTGAAGCTAAAGCTCCAGTACTTTGGCCAGCTGATGCAAAGAACTGACTCATTAGAAAAGACCCTAATGCTGGGAAAGATTGAAGGCAGGAGGAGAAGGGGACGGCAGAGGATGAGATAGTTAGATGGCATCACTGACAATGCACATGAGTTTGAGCAAGCTCTGGGAGATGACAATGGGCAGGGAAGCCTGGCGTGCTGGCATCCATGGAGTCGCAAAGAGTTAGACATGAATTAGCAACTGAACAATAACAACAATGGTGCCAATTAAGTTACAGCATCATTTTGAGACCAATCATTTATAGTTTGAAAAAAAAAAGGAATTGAATACTTTCAATGGAAATAAGATGAGCTCTTTGTGTCACATAGCATGAAGACTGACTCGATACAAAGAGAAAATGACCCCAAATCACCACCTAAATGATAGTCATCTTGAACTCTTCCAGAAAAACCACAGATGAAAAACCTGAATAAAACAGAAAGATAAATCTATAGGATTAGAGGTAGAGTCTACTTAGGAGTTACACGTTTTGTGGAAATAATTAGTAGATAGTAATGGGGTATGCTGTTCTAAAAATAAGAATTTCCTTTAATTCTGATTCAGCTAGGTACCTGACAAGAAGAGAAAGAAAAAAAATTTACGTGACCTTCATGGTGGAAATCCCAGAACCATTGCAATCTGAAAGCCCAAAGATCCAATGACTGAATCCTGATTCTGAGCTGCTTTGCCTTTTTTCTTCCCTTCTCTTTTTTGGGGGGGGTCAAGAAAACAATACAGGCCTGGACATTCAGAAACAGATCCTTGCTAAATGATTTATGCACCAAAGTTGTCTTAGGAGAGAACTGGTTCTTAATTCTGATAGTTAATAATTCTGTTTGACTACTTATCTATAGCCTGCCATGCTCCTCTGTCCATGGAATTCTCCAGGCCAGAATACTGGAGTGGGTAGCCACTCCCTTCTCCAGGGGATCTTCTCAACCCACGATTTGAACCAAGGTCTCCAACCCAGGTCTCCTGTATTGCAGGTGGATTCTTTACCATCTGAGCCACTAGGGAGGCCCACAAATCTACTTGTTCCACAGCTCAATGTGGAATCCAGGGAACTTAGTCTGCTTATAGAAAAATGTACTCTGACCCACCCATCTAATGAGACCCTTTAATTCAAGAAACTGAATCCTGCCTCTCCGACTAACCAGTACAATGAGGGCTATTTCCTGAGGTAGTCATTAACAATATCAAGGATATTCTGATTGTGGGATAATAAGATCATGTTAGCTCTCAAAAGAAGAGTGGTGTGAGGTCATCACTGTGCCACCAAACAAAGGGCAAAAAGAGAGCATGACATTTTCCCAGGTGCAACCTAACTTTGGGGGGACTAGATTCTGTACGGTAAAAGTTTCTACTTTTGTCAAAATACTTGGGAAATCTCTGAACTGACTACAGTTTAGAACTCTCAGATAATCTATTATCATGACTAACATATTCCTAGTACTTACAATGAGGCTTGCTTCAAACATACCACTTCTGAGAGAGTGAAATGAAGAAATGCACAGCACATACACGCAAGAGGAATGTCTAGGGATGGTAATATATTGTTTATAAAATCCTGGGTACCAAATTAAAACATCGACAAATAATTAAATTCTCCTTAGGTTCAAAAAAGTCAGTTCAAGAGCTCACTCTTAAGCGGAGAGGAAGGGAAAGCAGAAGAGCTATTGTTCGGCTGTAAGTGTAGAATGCGTATGTAAACTAAATTCAGCAATTACCAGTCTAAGGTAACCTGAAGAAAATGATCAAGAACACAATCAAGGCTCTAAGTGGATGGAGCTGTATAAAATATTTTATATACAATCCAAGTTCACCTTTCAGGTCTCAACTCAAATGTTATCTCTTCAAGGCCTTCCCTAGTCAGCCTATCTGGCACTGCTCCCAGGCCCTGCCTCTGAACCACCACCTTATTATCACTATCTTTCTTTGTTTTCTGTTTCTGGAATTTAATATATGGCCTCCACCTTGGAAGGTCGAAAGTGCAGTAGCAAGAGAGAAGACAATAACAACCAAAGAGCTGCAGGAACACAGTTCAATACCAGTGAGATCTAGTGAGGCCTCACTGGGGAAATAACATTAGATTCGGGACTTGATGAAATAACACCTAACTCTGCAAGTCTCCCAACCGTCACACTGCTTTACATCTTCATGTTTTCTACAGCAAGAGCATGAAGGAGGAGACGGGCTATTAACATAAATAGAAATGACAGCAGAGCATTTTTTGGTGTTTACATAAAATAGCAAAATGGCTTAGATTAACGTGTCTTAATTTTTTTAGGGCCATGAGACCCTCCTTGGAAAATATGATGAAAGTCACAGACCCTCTCTAGCATCTAGAGAGTTTGGTGTCTGTTTATATGAAATTTGAAACACAATTTCGAGGAGTTCATAGATCTATTCAGATTGATAATCTGAATTCACCTAAGTCTAGGTGAAGAAAATAAATCCTACAAAGAGTAACTATGCAATTGGAAGGAAAAAAAATAAGAACAAAGGTGATCATTTATATTTACTATATGTCAGGCAGTACTGCAAGAGATTATATACATTATATAAATGATTATATACATTTAATCCTCAGGACAGCCCTAAAAATAGATTTTTTAAATCTGGATTTTATGTTTTTATTTGTTCTTTTGTTTTAAACTAGGTAACAAAGGTTCATGGCACAAAGTTCAAGAAACATAAAGAGTAAAAGGTAAGTCTCTCTTTCTGCCCATTTCCTTCCACACCAGATTATCCTCTCTAGAAGGAAAATTCCAGTTCTTGCACATTCTTCTAGAGACATCTTTTGCATGTAAGCAAATAGGTGAAGTAACTGACTCAAGACTATAATGAATATTCATCTACATAGGATATTTCATACATGTTTGAGAACACCTATCAGATAAATGTCTGGAAGTAGCAGTTATTATTCTCTTTTTTGGAAAAAAAAAATGACTTGCCATTCCACCCATTCCCAAAATCTGGATGCAATAAGAAAGGAGGGGAATGTGTCTACCAGCCAGAAGCTAGTGGCTAGCCAATTACTTCACCTTAGTTTTATAGGCTTCCTTGTATACATGGGTATAACTCAATAATACCCCTTTCCCATCTTTTCAGAAATTGTTTTGGAACTCACAGAGGGAAGTAGGCCCTGGTACTCATAGTAGATTAATGTGTAGTATCTATCTGAAAAGATTTCAAGCAGGAAACAGTACTTAGATGTAAAAATCCAGACACTAATATCTATACATTCATTAGGCTATATCTTTTCAAGGGGTGTAATTTTATTCACTACCACTGTAAAAAAACTTGATGGAGGTGGTGAAGTTGAGGAAGGGAAGCAAAACCCTCCCCTTAAGCAAACAACTGAAAATAAAGACCAAGGGATCCTAGAGTATTTACCAAGTGATTTGGAGTTCAGACCAATAGTCCTGAGTTAGACAGACTTTATTTTTTAGAGCAATTTCAGGTTCACAGAAAAACTGAATGTAAGGACGGTTCTCAGGGAACCCCTCCCCTCTAGCATACACAGCCTCCTCTACTATCAGCATCTTGCCCCAGAGTGGTAAGTTTGTTACTACGGATGAACCAATGCTGACACATCATTATCACCCAAAGTCCAAACTTTACATTAGGGTTCATTCTTGGGGTTGTGTATTCTATGGATTTGACAAATGCATAGTGACATGTATTTACCATCATTATGTTTCATTTTCTTGAGCTCCAAAATCAATGTGGACCGTGACGGCAGCCATGAAATTAAAAGACACTTGCTCCTTAGAAGAAAAGCTATGACAAACCTAGACAGCTATTAAAAAGCAGGGATATCACTTTACTGACAAGGTTAGTATGGTCAAAGCTGTGGTTTTTCCAGTAATTATGTATGGATGTGAGAGCTGGGCCATAAAGTAGGCTGAGCTCCAAAGAATTGATGCTTTTGAACTGTGCTGTTGGAGAAGACTCTTGAGAGTCACTTGGACAGCAAGGAGATCAAACTAGTCAATCCTAAAGGAAACCAACCCTGAATATTCACTGAAAGGACTGATGCTAAAGCTGAAACTCCAACACTTTGGCCAGCTGATGCAAAGAGCCAACTCACTGCAAAAGACCATGATGTTGGGAAAGGTTGAGGGCAAGAGGAGAAGGGGACGGCAGAGAATGAGATAGTTGGATGGCATCATCAATTCAATGGACATGAGTTTAAGCAAACTCAGAGAGATAGCGAAGGACAGAGAAGCTTGGCATGCTGTAGCTCATGGGGTCACAACTGAACAACAACAAATACTATCATACAGAATATTTTCACTGGCCTAAAAATCTTCTGTGCTCTGCCTATTCATCTCTTCCACCTTCCACTCCTGGCAACCACGTATCTTTTAAGTGTCTCTAGAGTTTTGCCTTTTACAGAATATCATATAGTTAGAATCATACAGTATGTAGCCTTTTCATATTGGCTTCTTTCACTTGGTAATATGCACTTAAGGTTCTTCTGTGTCTTTTCATGGCTGGATGACTCATTTCTTCTTAGTGCTGAATAATATTCCACTGTCTAGATGTATATTCCACTATCTAGATCTAGACTCCACCATAATTTATCCATTCACTTATTGAAGGACATCCTGGTTCCTTCCAAGTTTTTGCAATTATGAATAAAGCTTCTATAAACATCAGTGAGTAGACATAAGTTTTCAACTCATTTGGATAAATACCAAGGAGCACAACTGCTGGATTATATATTTAGTTTGTAATAAATTGCCAAACTGTCTTCCAAACTGGCTGTCCCATTTTGCATTCCTGCCAGCAATGAATGAGAATTCCTGTATTTGCTCTATATTCTTACCATCTGGTATTGTCAGCATTCTTGATTTTGGCCATTCTAATAGGTGTGTAGTGGCATTTCATTGTTTTAATTTGCATTTTCCTGATACATATGATGTGGGACGTCTTTTTAGATGCTTGTTTGCCCTCTATATTATCTTCTTTGGGCTTCACCTGTGGCTCAGCTGGTAAAGAATCTGCCTGCAATGTGGGAGACCTGAGTTTAATCCCTGGATTGGGAAGATCCCCTGGAGAAGGGAAAGGCTACCCACTCCAGTATTCTGGCCTAGAGAATTCCATGGACTGTATAGTGTATGGGGTCACAAAGAGTCAGACATAACTGAGCGACTTTCACTTTATCTTCTTTGGTGAGGTTTTGTTAAGGTTATTTTTGTCCATTTTTTAATTGGGTTGTTTGTCTTCTCATTGTTGAGTCTTAAGAGTTCTTTGCATATTTTGAGTAACAGTCCTTTATCAGGTAGGTCTTTTGCAAACATTCTTTGCCAGTCTGTGGTTTGTCTTCTTATTCTCTTGATACAGTTATTTTCAACAAACCAGAAAATTGAGGCTCAGAAATCTACCTGCTGAAGGCATACAGTAGGAAATGGCAAAGCCAGGCCCTAAATCCTGCTCTTATCACCATTCTATGTTTGCTAGGGCTTACTTGGAAAAGGAGACAGAATACTGAAGGAAAACAAAACAAAACACCAATAACCACTACAACCATTCTGGTTGTGAAAAAAGGAAACCACACACTCCCTCCCCTTCTCTTATCAAATTCCCTCTGATAATCTCTTCTATCACCATGTTTCAGTTATCATCTACATGCTAACAACTCCTAAATCTCTATTTATTTATTTATTTCATTTTTGGACAAACCACATGGCATTCAGGATCTTAGTTCCCCGATCAGTGATTGAACCTGTGCCCCTACCTTGGCAGCGTGGAGTCTTAAACACTGGACTGCCAGGGAAGTCCCCTAAATTTTCACTTAAAGCCTAGATCTCTCAGATTTGTATATCCAAATCCTTTGGACATCTCCACTCATACACTCTGTAGTTCCTCAAACATAGCCTGTTCAAAACCGAACTAACCAAACCTGTACTTCCTCCCAAATTTGTTCAATAAATGGACTTCTACTTCAGAAACCTCAGTCACCCTCAGATCGCTTTCCTTTAACCAGCCGTTTCATGCAGAAGTAGCCCTAATTCATAAAATTCTGTCCTTTCTCCAATGACATCATTTTCTCACAATCTGTCAACCCCTTTTTTAGTTACTTCCCTCTTTGTCTAGTCTAGATTTCCTGGTCCATCTTGAAAATAACTCACGAATAACTTCATTCCCTCTCTCCTTTCATTATTTTTGCCAGACAAAATCTCAATCCTGATGATTCCTACTAATCTATCTACTTCATCTTTGGGCCCAAGCTGCTAAATTTTGCAAGAGATAAACCACATGACCAAGCTGACAAGTTTCACTTTAAATTCATCTTCCCAAAACTCAAATGAGTATCAATAGTGCCTCAGTCATTTTACAAAGTCTCTTTAGTGGTACACACTCCCTCTGTCCCTTCCCAGGAAGAATAGTTCATATTCGTTCCCTCAAACTTATACCCCTACTTTCAAGTGACAGTCTTACCTTACAGAAATAAAAGAGATTAAATAGAAGAGGAAATTATCTGATATAAACTTACATTCCCAGCACCAGGCCTACCTCATTTGCCACACTTTACCTTCTCCCCGCCTTTTACTGAAATAAGGGTCTCACTTTGTGCTTACCATCCATCCCATCTCAATTGAGGACTTAACTCTTTCCACATGATCTAGCCCTTATCTCTCCAACCCCATCTCCCATCATTTACCCTCTGCTTAAAAATACTCCACTGAAAACCAACCTTCTTTTCTTTTTATTTTTTTTTATTAGTTGGAGGCTAATTACTTCACAACATTTCAGTGGGTTTTGTCATACATTGATATGAATCAGCCATAGATTTACACGTATTCCCCATCCCGATCCCCCCTCCCACCTCCCTCTCCACCCGACTCCTCTGGGTCTTCCCAGTGCACCAGGCCCGAGCACTTGTCTCATGCATCCCACCTGGGCTGGTGATCTGTTTCACCGTAGATAATATACATGCTGTTCTTTCGAAACATCCCACCCTCACCTTCTCCCACAGAGTTCAAAAGTCTGTTCTGTATTTCTGTGTCTCTTTTTCTGTTTTGCATATAGGGTTATCGTTACCATCTTTCTAAATTCCATATATATGTGTTAGTATGCTGTAATGTTAAAAGTCTACAAGCAATAAATGCTGGAGAGGGTGTGGAGAAAAGGGAACCCTCTTACACTGTTGGTGGGAATGCAAACTAGTACAGCCACTATGGAAAACAGTGTGGAGATTTCTTAAAAAACTGGAAATAGAACTGCCATATGACCCAGCAATCCCACTTCTGGGCATACACACTGACGAAACCAGATCTGAAAGAGGCACGTGCACCCCAATGTTCATTGCAGCACTGTTTTTAATAGCCAGGACATGGAAGCAACCCAGACGCCCATCAGCAGACGAATGGATAAGGAAGCTGTGGTACATATACACCATGGAATATTACTCAGCCATTAAAAAGAATTCATTTGAATCAGTCCTAATGAGATGGATGAAACTGGAGCCCATTATACAGAGTGAAGTAAGCCAACCTTCTTTTCCAGTTCAAGGCCTTTGTACATGCTGCCTATGCCTTCTTTGCTTCATAATTTGCATTTTTTTTGTTAACTCAGTTGCTTATTTTGTCTACTTCTCCTGTGCAGTTGGCTCACCACCACCACCACTGATGGCCTGAGGCAATCACTGATCTGCTTCTTGTTACTCTAGAGAGACTCGCCTTTTACAGAATGTCATATAAATGGAATCATAAAAAATACACTCTTTTGTGTCTACTTTATTTCACTTAGCATATCTGAGACCTTCATTCATATGAATCATTCTCTTTTATTCCTAAGTAGCACTCTTTTCTATAGGTGTACTTTACCCATTTAATTGTTGATGGATTTTTGGTGTTTTTCCAGTTTGGAGCCATTATAAATTAAACTGCTATCAACATCAGCATACTAGGTTTCGTTTGAACACAGGATTTCATTTTCTTGGGTAAAGACAAAAGTAGGGGTAGAACTGCTGAGTCATTTGGTAAGTATATATTAAATTCATGACAGCAAACTGGAAAACTATTACTCACCAGTAATGTATGACCATTTCAACTGATCCATATCCACATCAATATTAGGTATTGTCAGTCTTTTAAATTTTAGCCATTCTAGTGGGCTTCCAGTATCTCAATGTGGTTTTAATTCACATTTCCCTAATGACTCATCATGTTGAGCAACTTATGTGCTTACTGGAATTTGCACAGCATCTACTGAGGCATGTCTGTTCAAATCATTTCTCCATTTAAAAAATTGAATTGTGTACCTCATTACTGAGTTGTAAGAGTTCTTTTTTTTTTTTTTTTTAAGAGTTCTTGATATATTCTAGATACCAGTCCTTTGTCTGGTATATGTATTGTGAGTATTCTCTCTGATTCTGTGGCTTGCCTTTTTATTTATTTAACTATGTGTTTTGAAATAGGAAATTTTTGCTTGCCTCAAGGTTATGAAGATATTTTTCCTTTGATTTCTTCTACAGTCAATGATCCATTTTGAGTTAAGTCTTATATATGAAACGAAATAAAGGTAGACGTTGGAGAGAAGTGATTTTCCAGCATAATTTGATTTTTTTTTTAATGTCCTTTCCCCACTGCTTTACTTTGGCTTCTTTGTCAAGACTTAATTCCCTGTCTATATGTGTGTCTATTTCTGGACTCCCTCTTCTGTTGCATTGACCTACATGTATGTACCCATCCTTCTCCCTTTAGCGTCAGTACCTTTTGTGTAGTGAGAAAAGGTAATAATTGGAGTCCAAAAAGTTCAAAATTCTTTCCCATCTCTCCAAGTCCTCCTTTTCTTTTTCTTCTTTAAGCATTTTGCACAAAATAGTCTTCCAAGTCAAAACTGCTAGCACAAATGGTACTATGTGTGAGTGTGCACTCAGCTGTGTCCAACTCTCTGTGACTCCATGGACTAGCCCACCAGGCTCCTCTGTCCATGGAATTCTCCAGGCAAGAATATTGGAGTGGAGTGCCATTTCCTAATCCAGGGGATCTTCCCGACCTAGGGATCGAACCCACACCTCCATTGGCAGTTGGATTCTTTACCACTGAGCCACCTGGGAAGCCCCAAAAGGTATATGTCAAATATAGACTGACCTCAGGATGATGATTTTATGCATATTAAATGTAGAAAAAATAAGAAAATATATGTAAATTTTAATTCTAAATTCACTATAAACAGTCCACTAAAAACAAACAATATTCTGGTGCCCTCTAGTGGGGAGAAACTGGAAGGATATAACAAACAAAGAAATGTTTGTTATAGAAATGGTAAAATAAAACACTATTCAGAGGAATACTGAATACCAACAAATGTGATTACTATTTTCATTTACTCTCTTTACTCTCTTCAGAACAAAAAAAATTTTTACGTTAAAAAGGGAAATGTTTTGCTATTTTAATTCAATGTGCATGCAGTGAAATAAAAAACTGGTTTGAATAAACAAAACGGATGTTTGAAATTTTGTATTCTCACAGTATACTTTCCTGTACAAAGAAAATGGGGACCAGAGGTTAGAGGAAAAGAGAAAAGATTTTACATAATTGAGCAAAGATGTAAACTAAACAGTTTCAAGATGTGTAGTTTAAATACACTGTCATGACATATGCTAATGTATACTTGTATACAATGCAACACATAAAAGTACAGTATTGTTTTCTGGAATGGAACACAAGAAGTGCAGGAACTGGGGGGAGCAAGGAGAAAAGGAGGATTTATACATTTCTATATTTTAAATACACTTTCAAAAATGGAGGTCAATCATTTTGAAACAGTGAAACAATTCTACATACTTATACATGAGCCCCTCCAAATAGGTGGCAAGAGATACTTTGTTGAGAACAGTTCTAACAGTTGGTTATAATTAACCAACTCTCGATAGGTCCCACAGGGTACTACAGCTACATTAATCTCCAATATTCTCAAAGTTGCAAAAGTAGAGAAACAATAAATTAAAAGTACTTTTCAATATCAATTTTTGCCCAAGAATTTAATTCTTTAAATATTTCCATTTCCTCACAAAGCCTCCAGGATCTGAAGGAGGAAATCCAAAATATCTGCTCTCTGCCTAATTCATTCTTGGGCAGATTCTTGTGCTCCTGTTAGCTCTAAAGTCATTTTTCCAAATAGTATATCTTAGTTTCCCATTAGGTCTTGAAGAATTTCCAGCTGAGCCTCAAAGTCTTTTGCTAATTCTACATATACCTCCACCTCTGAGGAACCCCAGCCTCACTTAGCCAGTGAGCCTTATAGTTAATCAAAATTTCTTGGTATATTCACCTCCTTTTTTTCTCCTTCCATCCTGTTTTAAAGAAAAAAAACTCTCTCCTCATTTCTCCTTTCAAAATACCTCCCTATTGTCACTTTTACATTTTTAATCTGTTAAAAAATTTTTTTAAATCACTATTATTAGTCATGTAGGTCAAAAGTTGAGTCATTACTCTTCCTCTCCTCTTCCAGATACTACCTTTGAGTGAACTCAGCAGGGAGAAGATTCTCAGGTTTCTGCCACTCTGCTACCAGCTGAGAGATGGGAACAACAAGGACCAGAAATACCTAAAAGGCTCTCCCTGTACCTCTGTAATTTCCTCAGTCTAAGATGCCTTTTCTGTTTCCTTTCTATGTACTCTATTTACTTCCTATCCTCCTTCCCTACTTTTCTTTTAATGCCAAAGTGAATGCGCTTTTTATCTGAAGCTCTACCTTTATATCCTTGGAGATGATTTTTTCTTCTAAATTTCTGTTGTAATTATAGCCCATATTACTTAACTGGCTTGTAACACATGCCTCCTTTACATTGACATTCTTCCCTTTAAGTACTTGCCAGAGCCTTCCAACTGTTAAATTCTCAAGCTTTTATAAACAGATTTCATATTTCTTATTTCCACTATCTTGCCCCAAATATATATATTTAAATGATACTCATATATGTGCCATCCCAGCCTAGAAATTCATAGAATTCCACACACTCAATCCTCCACTTCCTCCCCAGTGGGCCCCACCACCCTCCCCCACAACTGCCACCTCCCTTCCTTCCTGTATCTCTTCTCTTTCTCTGGTAAATGGTACTAAAGAATTATATGCTATGCTTTCAGTTAATTCTTTCTGAAAGTGAAAGTGAACATGTTAGTCACTCAGTCGTGTCTGACTTTTTGTGACCCCATGGACTATAGCCTGCCAGGCTCCTCTGTCCATGGAATTCTCCAGGCAAGAATACTGGGGTGGGCTGCCATGCCCTTCTCCAGGAGATCTTCCCGACCTAGGGATTGAACCCAGGTCTCCTGCATTGCAGGCAGATTCTTTACTGTCTGAGCCACCAGGGAAACCCCTCTTTCTGTAAGGGTAACTTGGAAAAGTGACTTGCATTTCCAACAGTATGAAGTACTGGAAAAGGTTTGTTTTTATTTCAATCCCAAAGAAGGGCAATGCCAAAGAATGTTCCAACCACTGCACGATTGCATTCATATCTCTTGCTAGCAAGGTAATGCTCAAAATCCTCCAAACTGGGCTTCAACAGTACATGAACGGAGAACTTCCAGATGTACAAGCTGGGTTTGGAAAAGGCAGAGGAACCAGAGATCAAATTGCCAACATCTGTTGGATCACAGAAAAAGCAAGAGAATTCCAGAAAAACATCTACTTCTGCTTCATTGACTACTTCATAAGCCTTTGACTGTGCGGCTCACAACAAACTATGGAAAATTCTTAAAGAGATGGGAATACCAGACCACCTTGCCTGCCTTCTGAGAAACCTGTACAAAAAGCAACAGTTAGAACCAGACATGGAAAAACGAGAAAATGAACTGTTTCAAAGCTGAGAAAGGAGTCAGACAAGGCTGTATGTTGCCACCCCGCTTCTTTAACCTCTACGCAGAGAACGTCATTCAAGATGCCAGGCTGGACGAAGCACAGGCTGGAACAAGATTGCCGGGAGAAATATCAACAACCTCAGATACGCAGGTGAGACTAATCTAATGGCAGAAAGTGAAGAGGAACTAAAGAGCCTCTTGATGAAGGTCAAAGAGGAGAGCGAAAAAGCTGGCTTGAAACTCAACATTCAGAAAACTAAGATCATGGCATCGGGTCCCATCACTTCATGGCAAATAAATGGGGAAAAAATGGAAACAGTGACAAATTTTACTTTCTTGGACTCCAACATCACTGCAAATGGTGACTGCAGCCATGAAATTAAATGACGCTTGCTCCTTGGAAGAAAAGCTATGACAAACCTAGACAGGGTATTAAAAAAGCAGAGATATCACTTTGCCGACAAACATCCATATAGTCAAAGCTATGGTTTTTCTAGTAGTCATGTATAGATGTGAGTAAAAAGTAAAAGTCACTCAGTAGTGTCTGACTCTTTGCAACCCCATGGACTACACAGACCACAGAATTCTCCAGGCCAGAACACTGGAGTGGGTAGCCATTCCTCTCTCCAAGGGATGTTCCCAACCCAGGGATCAAACCCACGTCTCCCAAACTACAGGCGTATTCTTTACCAGCTGAGCCACCAGGGAAGCCCAAAGATGTGAGAGCTGGATCATAAAGAAGGCTGTGCCCTGAAGAACTAATGTTTTTGAACCATGGTGCTGGAGAAGACTCTTCAGAGTCCCTTGGACAGCAAGGAGATCAAACCAGTCAATCCTAAAGGAAATCAATCCTGAATACTCACTCATTGGAAGCACTGATGCTGAAACGGAAGCTCCAATACTTTGGCCACCTGATAGGAAGAGCCGACTCACTAGAAAAGACCCTGATGCTGGGGAAAAGGGCAGAAGGAGAAAGGGGTGACAGAGGATAAGATGGTTGGATGGTGTCATTGACTCAATGGACACACGTTTCAGCAAACTCTAGGAGATAGTGAAGGACAGGAAAGCCTGGAGTGCTGCAGTCCGCAGGGTCACGAAGAGTTGGATACAACTCAGTGACTGAACACAATATGAAATACTAAATACACAGAATTATCCTCCCACCAGAAACAACTAAATATAAAGTACAAACACCTACTTAAATAAATTGCTTGGTTGGCAAAAAGTTATGAACTGGCAGTGCTAAGAAAGAGACTCCCAAGTGCAAACAGTCCAGCTGAGCCATTTGCATAGTCCTGACTCACAAAACCATCAGCAAAGCAAAATGTTTACTTCAAACCTCCAAATTCTGGCAGCAATTTGCTATGCAACAGTACTAACTATGATATTACACAGTACAATAGTAGACAAGCTCTCTATATTATTTGAAGTCAATATAGAATCTTGAAGACATTCTGCTTCACTTCTTTTTTTTTTCTTTTCTATTTTTTCTTGCCTTAGAACTTCAGAGATATGTTTGTTAAAATTCCAAACCACTCATTTCATAGGTAAGGAAACTTAGGCCCAAAGAAGTGAAATCACAGAACAAATTACAGATCAAATTAGTAGTAGAACACAGATCAAAATCCATGCTTCTTAATGCTCAATGTAGTGTTTTTTGTTAGTAATCAAAACTTTTTTGTATCTTGTCTTTCCTTTCTTTATTCCACTCTTTTTCCTCGTGGCAGAAGGGTGGCCAAAATAATGTCAGTCAACCAGCTTTTTATGCTTCCCTCCAAAAAGCCCAGACCTATTTCCAATTCGAAGATTTAAATAGCATTTCCCAACTAACACAACATTTAAAATCAACTATATCCCAATAAAAATTTAAAAAGAAAAGGAAAGAGCATTTCCCGGTTCTGCTTGTCTCTAATCTTGTTGAGCCTCTAGCAATGTACGGTGCCAGCTTCCTGGACCAGTTGATAAATCTGTATGCAAACTTGCTACTTAGTGTGGCTGGGTAACTAGGGAACAATGACAGAAGGGCATTATCTGGGTAATAAGACTTACAGAACTTCCAGCAAAGTAACACACAGAAAATCTCAACCTCACCAGGACTGAAAACTGCTATCTTTTGGCAACTGTAAAATGTGAAAGCTACCTGCAAATCTGACAATTTCCTAACAAAGGTCTAAGTAACAGTTAGAGAAGCTGGCATATTAGATAGATCAGGAAGGAACCAAGAAAATAAAATTTTAAAACAGAAAATAAACTAATCGGCACCAGAAAAACATGATAACAAAGAAAGAAAAACAAAGTAGGATGAGGTTGCACGAAGGGAATGTAACTATGAAGCCACGCAGACATCTTCACCTAGCCCAGATTAGAACTAGAGCTAGATTGGCAGTTTTTCATTTACAGTCAACTGGTTTCTATGCATTAATTTTTGTAGCCTGGTCTCAAAGTAAGATTGCTAATAAATTGAACTTCTATTAAGATTTACTAAATTTATTTACTAAAAACTTCAGCTTAAAACTATTTGAAACCACTCAAATGTCTATCAGTGGAGTTTTGATTACACAAACTGAGGTACACTCAAACAATGGAATGTTATGTATCTGTTTAAAAAGAAGCTTTTTTGTACTTACATGGAAGGTTCTGATTATGTGACCCTTGGTGTAAGAAAGGGGGAGAAAGATGAATAAATGTATTACTTATATTTGCAAAAGGAAACAATAAGAAATGATGACTAGACCAGGAAAAAAAGGTTTTGGCTATTTACATGTAAGTTCATTAGCAACCTTGCTGCCTAGATAGAGACTTAAGATCAAAATAATGACACTTCTTATTTAACTTTTGCTCCTTCTAACTTAAGAATGAACTGGACCTCTGGATGAGAATGTTTAACTTTAGGCACAATAGGGCCTGATGCAGATCGATTTCCAGTCTCCTCAGAGTACATAAAACATGACTTTTCCCCCCATATCTGGATTAAATGGATAACTGCCACATTCATTCTTTCTTTTTCCACAATAATGTATCACCCTATGTTTACCTCCACTAACCCCTAATCAATATTCACAGTTTATTAATAATATATTACTATCTAAGTTCTTACCTAGTTTCTGGGCCAAGTGTTTTACGCTTCAGCTGTTACTGTCCCTCCAATTGTAACTGTAAATGCTTCTAAGTTACTGACCAGCTAGCTACATGCATCTTTGCACAGTGCCTCCAGTGCATGTTTTATTAGACACCCTGGATCTACGTTTTTATGCCAGTTCCCCAAATATAACTCTGTATAGCCCAAAATACTAAACGTTATGTCATGCCAAAAACTTTTTCCTAGGTTTTGCATTCCTGAAAGACAGCAATAATGACAGTTTCCAACATACAAACAGAGAAAAAGTTACTAGCTACATCTCTCAGCCTCTGGAAAACATGATTAAAGGCCAGTACAAATAGCTATAGGGAGCATATTCTAATCTTAGAGACAAAGGGAGAATCAAGAACAAGAATGTAAACACAGTAATTCTCCTTCCTCAGTTTCTACCCTTCCTTCAAATCCTTCCCAGTTACCTTCCCCACCCTTTCCGCTCCTCTAGGGAGGGAGGCTCAGGCAGCAGCTGGTTTAGTCACAGCTAGCTCCCGGGTGGCTCAGACAGTAAAGAATCTGCCTGCACTAGGGGAGACCTGGGCTCCATCCCTGGTTGTAAAGATTCCCTGGAAGAGGGCATGGCAACCCATTCCAGTATTCTTGCCTGGAGAATCCCCATGGACAAAGGAGCAAAGAGTTGGACACAACTAAGCAACTAAGTCAGTTGAGCAACTGAGCACAACTTTATTTGATTTATTGATACATGGCAACAGAAACACACAATAAGTCAGGCCCAAAAGAGAGCTATTCATTTTTGATTGGTTCAAATCCTTTTCAACCAGGCGAAATGACCCATAAACTAAAAAGAACAAAAACTGTGAGACAGGAGAAGTGAAGAATTTTTCTGGTAAAAAGCTAAAAGACATGCGTCTGGGGAATTACTAACTGTGTAAACTTCTAGGCACTGTACTTATGGTTTCTGAACCCTGTTTCTAATGGCCATGGTCCCAGATCTAGGCATCAAACTGAGCAATGGTTACAATGTTATTATTTAAAGACCTTTCATCTGTTCACATCTTGTGGATCTCAGAATAACATTGCCCTTGCAACCTTCCAGTTTTTATAAACTAGAGCCAAGAGAAAATTACAGGCAACATCAAATGCGGATACACCCAAACTCAGAAATCTATCTCTTCAGAAACAGAAGGGAAGAGGGAACGATTATTTTTTTAACCTACCCCACCGCTAAGCTATGAAATGAATATCCTTTTAAAAACTTCAACTATAAAAGTTATTTATGTTCATAGTGGAAAACAATAACAAGAGACAAAAATCAATTATAGTTCATAGTGGAAAACAATAACAAGAGACAAAAATCAATCATAGTTCCAACACTCAACTATTACCATTGCTGACATGTTAAAATGCATCCTTCTGGTAAATTTTTGTAAGCAAAAAATGAGATGTCATAACCTTTTTTCATGTAATATATTATGTATTTATGTCTATAAAATCATTAAATACTGTAACTGAGAGCATGGATTTTGAAGTCAGACAAATAACTGGGTTCCACCTCTTACTTACTGTGTGATTTCATGTAAGTTATAGAAACTGTATATACCTCACAGGTTTATCCTATGTAAAATTTTTATCTATTATTAAATAATAATAGATAAGAGAAAGAATAGATCTAGTACATAGTAAGCACTCAGCAACATAATATATGCTGCATACATTTTGCACTTTTACAACATTCTATTAAATGTATCCGAGCTTATTAAAAATCCCCTATTGTCAAAATAAGTGAAAGTCGCTCAGTCCTGTCCGACTCTTTGTGACCCCAGGGACTAAACAGTCCATGGAACTCTCCAGGCTAGAATACTGGCATGAGTAGCCTTTCCCTTCTCCAGGGGATCCTCCCAACTCAGGGATTGAACCGAGGTTTCCTGCATTACAGGCGGATTCTTTACCAGCTGAGCCACCAGGGAAGCCCAAGAATACTGGAATGGGTAGCCTATCCCTTCTCCAGTGGATCTTCATGACCCAGGAAATGAACAGGGGTCTCCTGCACTGCAAGTGGATTCTTTACCAACTGAGCTATCAGGGAAGCATTGTCCAAATAAAGGTGTTTCTAAATATATAATATTATAAATAACAATGCAACAAACACTAAATCTAAATCTTTACATGTCTATGATTTTTTTCTTTAAATTCCTAGAAGTAAAATTATAAATCAAAGGGAATAACATGTTCTTTATTACCAATGTGCCTCATTCTATCTGCATATATAAAAATGTTTTCACTCCTCCATCCAGAGAGATTTTAAAATATTTTTAAAATATCATGCATATCTTTTTATAATTTGCTCTTACGAATTCTGGGGCTTTCCTGATAGCTCAGGTGGTAAAGAATCCACTTGCACTGCAGGAGATTCCTGGTCAGGAAGACCCACTGGAGAAGGGATAGGCTACTCACTCCAGGATTCCTGGGTTTCCCTTGTGGCTCAGCTGGTAAAGAATCCACCTGCAATGCAGGAGACTTGGGTTCGATCCCTGGGTTGAGAGGATCCCCTGGAGAAGGAAAAGGCTACCCACTCCTGTATTCTGGCCTAGAGAATTCCATGGAATGCAAAGTCCACAGGGTAGCAAAGAGTTGGACATGACTAAGCGACTTTCACTTTCACTTACAAATTCTAGATTTTAGTCATATTTAGAAAATAACCACTGATGGCTTCTTTCAGTATCTTTATAATCTCATTTTTATTTATGCATGCTGAAAATATAGAAGTAACTCATGAATATGTTCATTAAAAATTCAAATAAACATAAATATGAAGAGTGAAAAGTGAAATTCACCCTCACTCTTTCCCAGCAGTGACTGTGATTATTAAAGTTCATCCTTTAACAATCACAGACCTTTACCTGTGATTTACAAGCAGATAAATTCAGTTTATTTTTGTTTAATATAAATATCGTCATGTATCATCATACTACAAAAACTGGTTTGCTGACTTTTTTTTTTAAGTTACCTGAGTACCCTGGAGGCCTTTCTATGACTGAATATATAGATCAACATCATTCTTTTTAAACACTAGATAATATCCCCTTGAATCAAGATACTACTCTCACTTAATCATTCCTCTATTACTCTGTTTCCAGTTTTTCCCAATTGCAAACAATGCTGCAGTAAAAAAAATTCTTATACCAGTGCCCTTGTGGATTATGTGAGCACTTCTCTAGGAAAAATACTAAAGAACACAATTGGTGAGTCACAGAATCAGTTCAGTTCAGTCATGTCCAACTCTTTGTGACCCCATGGACTGCAGCACACCAGGCTTCCCTGTCCTTCACCAACTCCCACAGCTTGCTCAAACTCATGTCCATCGAGTCAGTGATGCCATCCATCTCATCCTCTGTCATCCCCTTCTCCTCCTGCCTTCAACCTTACCCAGCATCAGGGTCTTTTCAAATGAGTCAGCTCTTCGAATCAGGTGGCCAAAGGATTGGAGCTTCAGCTTCAGCATCAGTCCTTCCAATGAATATTAAAGACTGATTTCCTTTAGGATTGACTGGTTTGATCTCCTAGCAGTCCAAGGGACTCTCAAGAGTCTTCTCCAACACCACAGTTAAAAAGCATCAATTCATCAGCACTCACCTTTCTTTATGGTCCAACTCTCACATCCATACATGACTACTGTAAAAACCATAGCTTCTACTAGATGGACCTTGTTGGTAAAGTAATGTCTCTGCTTTCTAATATGCTGTCTAGGTTTGTCATAGCTTTTCTTCCAAGGAGCAAGGGTCTTTTAATTTCATGGCTGCAGTCACCATCGACAGTGATTCTGGAGCCCAAGAAAATAAAGCCTGTCACTGTTTCCCCGTCTATTTGTCATGAAGTGATGGGACTGGATGCCATGATCTTAGTTTTTTGAATGTTGAGTTTTAAGCCAGCTTTTCACTCTCCTCTTTCACTTTCATCAAGAGGCTCTTTAGTTCCTCTTTGCCTTCTGCCATAAGAGTGGTGTCATCTGAGTATATGAGCTTATTGATATTCCTCCCGGCAATCTTGATTCCAATCTCGAGTCAGAGAATGAGCATTTCTAATAGCTACTACCAAAGTGTCTTCCAAAGAGGGTGTAGAAATTCTTCTGGCCCCCTGCACAGGGAGTGTGGAGTCTCAGCCACCGGACCACCAGGGCAGTCCCTCTCTTGTCTTCTGGGTGACAGCCATTCTAACAGATGTAAGGTGATATTTCACTGTGCTCTTGATTTGCATTTACCTGATGATTAGTGTTGTTGAGCATCTTTTCATACCTGTTGGCCATTTGGATGTCTTCTTTGGAAAAATGTCGCTTAAGTTCCTCTGTGCTGTGTGCTTAGTCACTAAGTCGTGTCTAATTCTTTCTGACCCCATGGACTGTAGTCTGCCAGGCTCCTGTGTCCACGGGATTTCCCAGGCAAGAATATTGCAGTGGGTTGCCATTTCCTTCTCCAGGGGATATTCCTGACCCAGGGATTGAACTCGAGTTTCCTGCATTGGCAGTGGGTTCTTCATGGCTGAGCCACCACAACGCCCATTTAGTTCCTCTGCCCATTTTTAAATCAAATTATTTGGTTTTCCTTTTTGTTATTGAGTTGTATGAGTTTATACTGGCTATTAACCACTTATCCAATATACAATTTGCAAATATTTTCTCCCATTCTGTAAGATTCCTTTTCATTTTGTTGACTGTTTCTTTTTAAAAAATATTTATCTATTTATTCGGCTGTGCTGGGTCTTAGTTGTGGCTTGTGGGATTTTTAGTTGTGGCATGTGAGATCTAGTTCCCTGACCAGGGATCAAACCCAGGTCCCCTGCATTGGGAACACAGAGTCTTAACCACTGGACCACCAGGTAAGTCCCTGATTGTTTCTTTTGCTGTCAAAAGCTTTTAAGTTTTACATAGTCCCACTTGTCGAGCTTTGCTTTCACTGTCTGGGCTTTTGTTGTCATATCTAAAAAATCATCACCAAGATCTATGTTGAGGAGATCCTTCCCTATGTTTTCTTCTGGGATTTTTATGGTATTAGGTCTATGTTTAAGTCTTCAGTCCATTTTGAGTTAACTTCTGTGAGTGCTATAAGAGTATAATTTATTTTCTTTCCATGTCTTTATGCAGTTTTCTCAGTACCATTTGCTGCAGAGTACTGTTGAAAAGTACAATCTTTTCTCCACTAGTGTTCTCGGCTTCCTTGCTGAGTATTTGTTGATGGTATGTGAAAGGCTCTCTATTCTGTCTCACTGGCCTATACCTCTATTTTTACGGAAGTACCATTCAGTTTTAATTACTATACCTTTGCCCTACAGTTTGAAATCAGGAAGTGTGATGCCTCTGGCTCTGTTCTTCCTTCCCATGATTGCTTTGACTATTCAGGGTCTTCTGTAGTTCTATACAGATTTTAGAATTTTTTAAAACATTTTTATTTATTTATCTTGGCTGTGCTAGGTCTCCATTGTTGTGCTCGGGCTTTCTCTAGTGGCAGTGAGCAGGAGCTAATCTCTAGTTGCAACGCATGGGCTTCTCATTGTGGTGGCTTCTTTCGTGGAGCACAGGCTCTAGGGTGGTGGGCTTCAGTAGTTGCAGCACGTGGGCTCTATGGTTGCAGCTACCAGGCTCTAGAACACAGACTCAGTAGTTGTGGCCCACACTTAGTTGCCCCATGGCATGTGGGATCTTCCTGCACCAGAGATCAAACTTGTGTCCCCTGAATTGGCAAGTGGATTCTTTACCACTGAGCCAACAGGAAAGCCCAAGAATTTTTTTATTTCTGTGGAAAATGCCATTGGAATTTTGATAGAGATCGTGTTGAATCTATAGGTGACTTAGAGTAGTATGGACATTTCAACAACATTCATTCTTTCTGACCCATGAATATGGGATATCTTCCCATCTGTTTGTGTCTTCTTTGTTTCAATGAACTCTTGTACACTATTGGTGGGAATATAAATTGGTTCAGCCAATATGGAAAACAAGATGGAGGTCCCTCAAAAAATGAAAAATAGAGCTATATATGATCCAGTAATTCCACTTTTGAGTATATACCAAAGGAATTGAAAACAGGGTATCAGTAAGATATATGCAATCCCACATTTACTGTAGCGTTATTCACAATAGCCAAGATAATTGAAAATACTTAAGTGCCCATCAACAAATGAATGGATAATAAAGATGTGATATATATGTATATACAACAGAATATTATTTAGCCACGAGAAAGAAGGAAATCCTACCATTTGTGACAACATGAATGAACCTTGAGGACATTATGCTAAGTGAGGTAAGTCAGACAAGGAAAAACAAATACTATACAATGTAACTTATATGCGGAATCTTAACAAGCCAAACTCATTGAATCAGAGAATAAATGGTGGCTCCTAGGGGCCGGGACGCAGGGGAATATGAGAGAGGTTGTTTAATGGTATAAGATTATAACTAGTAGAAAAATAAGACCTGGAGATCTAATATACAACACAGTGATTATAAGCAATAACATTATATTATAAACATCACACTTGCTAAAAGGCTAGATCTTAACTATTCCCACCACACACAAAAATGACAATTACATGACATGATTCAGTTCAGTTCAGTCGCTCGTCGTGTCTGACTCTTTGCAACCCCATGGACTGCAGCATGCCAGGCTTCCCTGTCCATCACCAATTCCCAGAGTTTACTCAAACTCGTCTCCATTGAGTCGGTGAAGTCATCCAACCATCTCATCCTCTGTCGTCCCCTTCTCCTCCTGCCTTCCATCTTTCCCAGCATCAGGGTCTTTTCAAATGAGTCAGCTCTTCGCATCAGGTGGCCAAAGGATTGGAGTTTTAGCTTCAACATCAGTCCTTCCAATGAACACTCAGGACTGATCTCCTTTAGGATGGACTGGTTGGATCTCCTTGCAGTCCAAGGGACTCTCGAGAGTCTTCGCCAACACCACAGTTCAAAAGCATCAATGCTTCAGCACTCAGCTTTCTTTACAGTCCAACTCTCACATCCATACATGACTACTGGAAAAACCATAGCCTTGACTAGACGGAACTTTGTTGGCAAAGTAATGTCTCTGCTTTCTAATATTCTGTCTAGGTTGGTCATAACTTTCCTTCCAAGGAGCAAGCGTCTTTTAATTTTATGGGGCGGCAGTCACCATCTGCAGTGATTTTGGAGCCCAGAAAAATAAAGTCTGTCACTGTTTCCACTGTTTTCACATCTAAATTTGCCATGAAGTGATGGAACCAGATGCCATGATCTTAGTTTTCTGCATGTTGAGTTTTAAGCCAACTTTTTCACTCTCCTCTTTCACTATCATCAAGAGGTTCTTTAGTTCTTCTTTACTTTCTGCCATAAGGGTGGTGTCATCTGCATATCTGAGGTTATTGATATTTCTCCTGGCAATCTTGATTTCAGCTTGTGCTTCATCCAGCCCAGTATTCCTCATGATGTACTCTGCATATAAGTTAAATAAGCAGGGTGACCATATACAGCCTTCACGTACTCCTTTTCCTATTTGGAACCAGTCTGTTGTTCTGTGTCCAGTTCTAACTGTTGCTTCCTGACCTGCATACAGATTTCTCAAGAGGCAGGTCAGGTGATCTGGTATTCCCATCTCTTTCAGAATTTTCCACAGTTTACTGTGATCCACACAGTTAAAGGCTTTGGCATAGTTAATAAAGCAGAAATCAATGTTTTTCTGGAACTCTCTTGCTTTTTCGATGATCATGATAGAGGATCTAATATTAGAGTGGCAATCACATTGCAATATGTAAATGTATCAAACTGACATGTCGCATACCTTAAACTTACATAATGTCATATGTCAAATACATAGCAATTAAAAAAGAAATTTAATAAAGATGTTTCTAATAAAGTTTATAACAAATAAGTTAATTAAAAGGTACTGTTGAATTATATGCAGAAATACAAAGGATGGGTAAGGAGATATAGGAGCACACTATTGTAAGATTAAAACTCTATGTGAGGGGTCGCCAACCTCCAGGATCTAATGCCTTATGATCTGAGATGGAGTTGATGTAATAACAATAGACATAAAGTACATAACAAATGAAATGCACTTGAATCATCCTGAAACCTTCCTCCCTCCCTCCCCTGGTCTGTGGAAAAACTGCCTTCCATGAAACTGGTCCCTGTTGCCCAAAATGCTGGGGACCACTGCTATATGTGAAAGTTTCATTACATCACACATTAGAGAATGTAATCTCTAATAAGCTAAAAATGTGCCCAAAACAACCACTAAAGAAGAGAAAAGAAAGAATTATAGCTAATAAACAAGCTGGGTGATAAAACTACATTAATTACTACAAAAGAAATAGGAGAAGAGGAACAAAGGGTAAATGGGAAAAACAGAAAACATATAGCATGATGGCAGATTTACACTCAACCACATTAACCCTGGTGAGCCCTGGTGGCTTAGATGATAAAGAAACTGCCTGCAATGTGGGAGACCTGGGTTCAATCCCTGAGTAGGGCAGATCCCCTGGAGGAGGTATGACAATCCACTCCAGTATTCTTGCCTTCAGAATCCCCATGGACAGAGTAGCCTGGCAGGTTATAATTCATGGGGTCACAGAGAGTTGGACATGACTGAGTGACTACACACACACACATATTAACAATCCAGGTGGTGCGAGTGGTAAAGAACCTGCCTGACAATGCAGATCTAAGAGACACGAGTTTGATCCCTGGGTTGGGAAGGTACCCTAGAAGAGGACATGGCAACCCATTCTAGTAGTCTTGCCTGGAGAATCCCACGGACAGAGGAGCCTGGCGGGCTACAGTCCAGTGGGTTGCCAAGAGTCGGACACAACTTAGCATCCATGCATATTAACAATCACATCAAAGGTCAATAATCTAAGCCTCTAATTGAAAGGCAGAGATGGACAGATTGGATTAAAACAAGACCAATCTATGTGCTGCCTACAAGAAATACAAATAAATATAAAGATACAAACACACTAAAAGAAAAAGAGTAGAAAATATATGTATGCTAATCATAACTAAAAGAAAGCTGAAATCATTACCTTTTATACACATTCTTCAGTGATTTCAAACCTGATTGTGTGATGATGAAACATTCAATATTCACCAGTTTCCATTTTATTAATCATACCTAATTCATTTCTGAGGATTAAAGGTCTGAGTCATTAAAAATTATATGCCCCATTTAAGCAGATTTTCTACACACTTTACTCAGGGGGAAATGTTGAATGCATTTTCCCCTACATAAATTATATATTTTGTTTATGATTTACCAACATTTTAATCTACCATATAAATGGATGCCTCTCAGCCTCATATGCTAGTGGTGCATAATTCCTGAAAACAGCAAACTTAAGCAAAATAAGACATCCATGCACTGTGTCCCCCACTTTCTTCAGGCAATTATTCTTGGGGGTAAATATCTCAGAGTTGTAAATTCCTTTTATAAGCCTATATATTTTAACCTTCTTTCATGAAATATAGAAATTAGAACTCCCTCAGTAAACCTAACCAAATGATTGTTTCAAAATACAATCTTATGACTTTTAAGTATGTGCATATTTTTTTAATTAAAATAGTTTCTTTTTTTTAAAAAAGCTGAAAAGGCTATGTTCCTATCAAGTAATATATATTTCAGAGCAAAGACTATTACCAGGAACAAAGGATATCATTTCTTAATCATAAAGTGGTCAGTTCATCAATAGGACATAATTCAAAGTGGTTTTGTATCTGATAACTAAGCTTCAAGATACATGAGACAAACACTGATAGAACTGCCAAGAGAAACAGACAAATCCACAGTTCTAGCCAGAGATTTCAATACCCTTTCCTTAGATAGAACAGCTGATCAGGAAGGATTATAAAGACTTAACACTCTCTCAATCAACTTAACCTAACTGACATTTGTCACTCAACACAAGAACAGCAGAAAATACATTCTTTTCAAGTGCACATAGAATGTTTAACAAGATAAAACTAATTGTGGGTTTTAAGACAACTTTAAGACAAGTTTAAATAAATTTAAAAAAATTCAAGCCAACAATGTACATTCTCTAACAACAATAAAATTAAACTAGAAAACAGTAACAGAAAGATATCTGGTAAATCCTCCAAACATCTGAAAATTAAAAGAAAAAAATAAGGAAATTAAAATATATTAAGCTGACTGAAAACACAGCATATCAAAATTTGCAGGATACAGCTAAAGCACTTAGAAATATATAGCACTAAACCCTTTCATTACAAAAAAAAAAACAAAAAACAGAAAAGGTCTCAAGTCAAAAACCTCAGTTTCTGCCTAAAGAAACTGGAAACAAAAAAGCTAATAAAACCCAAAATAAACAGAAGAAAGGAATAATAAAAATCAGAATAGAAATCAATAAAATACAAACCAGAAATACAAAATAGGGAAGATCATTGAAACCAAAAGCGAGTATTTGAGATGAATGAAACAGATAGACCTTTAATCAATTAGTTTGATGAGAGGAAAAAAAAAGAGACAGAAGGTCCAAATTAACAATATTAGGAATGAGACAGGTGACATCATTACAAAGACAATATTAAAATATTATGAAAAAAAATAAGAAAATATTATGAGTAAATTTTTTTTCTAACAAAATCAATCAGTTTCTTGAAAGACATTATGCCCACTCAAGAAGAAACAAATAAATCTTAATAGATCTCTATCTATTAGAAAAAAATGAATTTGTGGTTAAAAACCTTCTTCCTCATATACAAAAAAACAGGCTCAGATGGCCTAACTGGTAAATTTCACCAAATATTTAAAGAAAAAGTAATACAAATTCTGCACAAACTCTACAAAGACTAGAAAGGAAAAACAACTAGAAACTAATTTTTCTAACACAGATTCAAATATTCTTTTTTAAAATTTATTTATTTTTTAATTGAAAGATAATTGCTTTACAGAATTTTGCTGTTTTCTGTCAAACATCAACATAGATTCAAATATTCTTAACAAATTTATAGAAAATCAATTCCAACAATATATAAAAATAATACATCATAACCAAGTGGAGTTTATCCCATAATAGAAGGTGGGTTTGGCATATGAAAATCAACTGATGTAATTTATCATATTAATAAACTAAAAAAAACTTCATAAATCAATAGGTACAGGAAAGCATTACATACAAGTCTTTATATGTACATATGCTTCCATTTTTCTTGGGTGAGTTTCTAAGAGTAGAATAATCTGGGGTGTAATTCCTTCCCATATAGAATTACCCTAATAGGCAACTTTTGCTGGGGGATTCCACATCTGCCTGGCTGAGATTTTTCTCAATTGTGTTGTGGTCTGAAGTTCTTCCCACCCAATCCTTCCTTCCCTGTCTTCCTTCACAAGCTGTTAGACCTGGATCACATTCTGAAAGCTCTCCCTGACTCTCCTGGCTCCCTTCCCTCTCTAGTTCACAGGTGCTTTCTCCAAGAAATCCTGTACCTCTAAACTGTCCTGACATCTGCATCATGGAAGAGCCAGACTGATGATATAGGGAATATAATATAATTTAATGGGTTCCTAACTCCACATTCTTCATACCCAATGTTATGTTTAAAATTGCAACATGGATGGCTATTTTAGATAAGCAGTTAAAAGCCATGGAGCCCAAATATGAGAAAAGAGAAACAAGTTCTTTTGAATCTCAGTACACTGCCGGTTCTTTTAACTATTTCAACTGGACACTCAAATACATCTGCCTCTGGAAACAAGGTGCCTCTGGAAACAAGGTATCTCTAAGTGAAATCACCACATTTTTCCTTGTCCTGTCTTGAACTTAACAAATAACTCAGAGATCTGGCCAGCACGAAAGGGAACTGCACCACTCTCTGGCATTTAAGAAGTTGTGAACAACAAATATGTTATCACCCCCATTCCTAAGGAAATTCTCACATCTCACCCCAAGGACACATATTATGCCATCTTGTGACAGAGCACTCATTCAAATAGGATTTCATATGTGTTTCTTTTTTTTTTTTTATGTTTACATTTGGCTTACTTCTACCATCATTCAGTTCCAAAGGGATAGTCTTACGAAATCTGCCAAAGTTTCTAAATTATTGAAACAAATTGAGAATGCATAAAGGCTACAACGACCAGTGGTTTTACTTTAGAACCTCAAGAATCATGTTGCCTTATTGTGTACAGTGTCTGATATACGAAGCATGACTAATAAACGCTAAAGCAGTCCTCCGTAATCTGCCTCATAGGACAAAACTCTCTTTAATCATATGATCAAAATATTTCATAGCAATTTCTCAAGGGAAAGAGCTTCTTAAATCTTACATTTTGGCCTTATAGCTTCATACTATAAAAAGTTCTGAGGGATGAAAGTGACACCATTACCCCAAAACTATATCAGAACAATACTTTTAGAAACAGAAATTCTCCTGCCCTTAGTATCACCTTCTTACAAAGTTTCCTAGTCCAGGCTAAATAATTCCTCTCTTGCTCTAACGTTAATAACCTTCAGATATTTGGGAGTGTATCTCTCCTGGATCTCACAGTTGCCAGATTTTAGTCAACTCTGCATGCTTAAATTTTAAACGATCTTTGTAAAGTCATCTATGCACTACAGTGGCTCTCAGAACTCACCCCTTTCTGCTTCTGTCATGGCTGACACTGTGCTAAATGTAATACTCCCAGTGGGCTCCTGCCAACTCCCTGCGCTGTGGCACAATTCTTTGTCCACTGCCTAGAATAGCATGAGTTTTCCTTTGACTGCCAGATCACATTCCAAGCCCAAACCAAGTTTGTTATCTGCCATTACTGTCAAGACTCTCTTGCTCTCTGGGGTTTCTCTTTTTTTTCCACTGTCAGATCACTTGTATCTCCTCTTCAGCATCTGAAACAAGAGTAGAATTATGCCCTAATGCTAATTTCCCAAATGAATATTATCGATATTTTGGTCTATTGGTACTAGAAATTGCTTATTGATAATGTTCATAACTTAGTTTTTCCTCCCTGTTGGAGTCCTACTAAAGATCTTTCTTTGTTAAATCTTCATTCAAATCTACACCCTCCTCCTAGTAACTATTTTAGTTAAAACAAAATAGACTGTATATTCTCCACAGTTCATTTAATTCAATATACTTTTACTAAGCATCTAGTAGATGCAGGTGTTGTGAATAAGGATGAATATGTCACTTTTGCCCTCAAACAGTTCACAGTCTTATTTGAAAGACACATGTATCTATATTTATAAAACAGCATAACACAATAATGGAAGATTATACAAACTAAAGAGCCTCTTGATCAAAGTGAAAGAAGAGAGTGAAAAAAGTTGGCTTAAAGCTCAACATTCAGAAAACTAAGTAAGATCACGGCAGCTGGTCCATCGCTTCATGGCAAACATATGGGGAAACAGTGGCAGACTTTATTTTGGGGGGCTCCAAAATCACTGCAGATGGTGACTGCAGCCATGAAATTAAAAGACACTTGCTCCTTGGAAGAAAAGTTATGACCAACCTAGACAGCATATTAAAAAGCAGAGACACTACTTTGCCAACAAAGGACCATCTAGTCAAAGCTATGGTTTTTCCAGTAGTCATGTATGGATATGAGAGTTGGACTATAAAGAAAGCTGAGTGCTGAAGAATTGATGGTTTTGAACTGTGGTGTTGAAGAAGACTCTTGAGAGTCCCTTGGACTTCAAGGAGATCCAACCAGTCCATCCTAAAGGAAATCAGTCCTGAATATTTACTGGAAGGACTGATGCTGAAGCTGAAACTCCAATACTTTGGCCACCTGATGCGAAGAACTGACTTAGTGGAAAAGACCTTGATGCTGGGAAAGACTGAAAGCAGGAGGAGAAGGCAGACGACAGAGGATGAGATGGTTGGATGGCATCATGGACTCAATGGACATGAGTTAGAGTAAACTCCAGGAGTTGGCGATGGCCTTCTAGACAGGAAGGCCTGGTGTGCTGCAGTCCATTGGGCCGCAAAGAATCGGACACGACTGAGTGACTGAACTGAACTGACTGATACAAATACAAAGGTCAGGAAAGGTGATAACTTTAAAACGAACAGGAATCCATCAGACCCGAAAGGAGAGGACACTCCAGTTAGAAATTCCAAAACAAAGGCAAAGAATGTTGAATAGTTTGGAATGCTTGGGAAACAAGTAACACGGTGTTACACTGGAGCACGAAGGGTGGGCAAGGGGAAATGACAGGAGACATAAAAGAGGGGAATTAGAAAAGAGGCACCCTGAAGCCACTTGAAGCTCAAGCTAAGGAGTTTGGACTTAACCATGCAAGCAATGAGCAGAGGTTTAAAAAATATAAAAAAAGGAGGATACATGACCAATGTTTTAGAAGAATCTCAAGTGCAGAGAAGAGAATGGAAGGAGTGGCTACAGAGGCAAGAAAATCTAAGTGTTAACTGCAATAGTCCAGGTGAGATGAGAGGGCTTTAAATCTGAAAATTTTCAGAAATAAAAAAATCAAGATGGTTGTTATCAGCTTAACACTTCAGTTCAGTTCAGTCGCTCAGTTGTCTCCGACTCTTTGCGACCCCATGAACCACAGCACGCCAGGCCTCCCTGTCCACCACCAACTCCCGGAGTTTACCCAAACTTATGTCCATTGAGTCGGTGACTCCATCCAACCATCTCATCCTCTGTCGTCCCCTTCTCCTTCTGCCCTCAATCTTTCCCAGCATCAGGGTCTCTTCAAATGAGTCAACTCTTCGCATGAGGTGGCCAAAGGATTGGAGTTTCATCTTCAACATCAGTCCTTCCAATGAACACCCAGGACTGATCTCCTTTAGGATGGACTGGTTGGATCTCCTTGAAACTTACTGAGCATCAATTAAGTGGAAAGTGCTGTATTATAAGATTCCAGTATTTTATCCCATTTAAATGGTTACCGTAACTCTCAGGTAGATACTAGCATCTTTATCCAACATATAAGGGACCTGAAACTCAGAGAAAACAAAGTTCAAAAATGCAACAAATAAACCAACCACCAAAGAGAGTCAAATTCAATAAAATGTCCTCTGTATGGTCAACACGGCTTCTAGAACACTATTTCAGAGCATAACCTTAACCTAGTCACAGACAGCCTTATTTTCTCAATTTTAGTTCATTTACTAAGCAAATAAAAACTAGTACCTAGAATGTGTTAGCACAGCATCATACTACAATGAGTTTACAACCAGATAGGAGAGAGACATATAATCACATAGTAAAATTGAGAAACTACTAAAGAATCATAAAAAAGTATAGGATATTTTGAGACAGTGTAAGTCGCTGTTGTTTAGACACTAAGTCATGTCTGACTCTTTTTCGAACCCATGGACTGCAGCCCACCAGACTCCTCTGTCCATGGGATTTCCCAGGCAAGAATACTGCAGTAGGTTGCCATTTTCCTTCTCCAGGGCATCTTATCCACTGAGGGATCGAATCTGCGTCTCCTGCATTGGCAGGCAGATTCTTTACCGCTGAGTCACCAGGGAAGCCCATGAGACAGTATAAGAGGGGAACTTAATTTAGACTTGAGAGAAGGAGATATAAAGGAAGGTCAACAACAACTCCTGAGAAAGTGACATTTAAGACCTAAAGGAAGACTGACTAAAAAGGATGACCTGAAGGTGAAGTTTTTATCCTCTACCTCTCTCTGTGCTGTTACTTCTAGTCACTGCATCTCAATGCTGGAAATTCTTACAACTCACTCATGACTCTGGATCTTCAAAATTCATGGCACAATGTATCTAATCAGAGGCTTGACCTCTGATTCCTTTTTATCTTTTCCAAAGGCCAGACTCTGATAAACCTGTCAGTACCTGTAACTTCTACACATTTGGAATCTAAAATTTAAATACCACATTTCATCAAATCTAGGATGCTATCAACCGGAAGACTCATTATTTTACATACCAGTAAGAAAAAGCATTGCCAATTAAACTAACGTCTCAACCCCAGAGATAATAAGATGAAAAAAAAAAATACTCCTAAAATCAATTAATTATGGTATCTTAACTCTGATGGCACCTGCTAGTCTTTCAACAGTCTCTCACTCTTATCTTTTCCATTATATCTCTTTGACCTCAACTACACCTCTGGAATGGACATGAGTTTGAGTAAACTCTGGGAGTTGGTGATGGACAGGGAGGCCTGGCGTGCTGCGGTTCATGGGGTCGCAAAGAGTCGGAGACGACTGAGCGACTGAACTGAACTGAACTGAACACCTCTGAAAACTTGACCTTTTCTTACTAACACAATCTGTTACCTTTTGCCTGTTAGCAAAGACTGAGACTGGAATTTAGAGACATGAATTTAGAGAGGCAGCAATTCCATCTATAACTTCATAGTACCAGTTGCATAAGCATAGACAGGAATAGAGAAAGCAAACTACATATAGGAATTTGTGGACTGGTAGAGGATAAAAGTCAAGCGAGTTGAAGATATTTGCAGGTGACTAACTGAAATGTATAACTCAATGCTCTAAAATACTTATCTCCAAAAATGTAATGTCAGTGGTGTTCCACACCACTAGCCTGCCCACATCATGTGGTCCATGTGCTCTGGCACCAATACCACATGCCCCTTACCACAGCAAATTATTCCTCATTATAATAATGATTTTTTAAAATTCACTTTAAAATAATTTCATCATGTGAATGTTTCTCACTTTTAAACTCACATAAAGAATCTTCCTTTATGCTAAAACATCCTTCAGGAAAACCATTCTGGTGTTTAGGATTTAAATTATCTTAACTGACCACTACAATATTGTAAAGTAATTAGCCTCCAACTAATAAAAATAAATGAAAAAAAAATAAATTATCTTAACTGTAGAAATATAATAAAACCAGAACAGATCAAACCCCATACTTGTGGATAAACAATCATCTTCTATGTATACAAAATTGTGAACTTCTATGCTGTATGGTGAACAGGTACAACATTTACCTGGTGAGTCATTAAGAGCATGAAAATACTCCTAAAAGTTGGGAAATTCTCATCTAGATGATCACCTCCATGGAATATGAGAACTTACTAGTGGATTTTTAAAAAACGTGTTTGAATATAAAGCAGGGGTCAGCAAACTATGGCCCACAGAACAGATTTGGCACACTGCCTATATAGTTCACTGAGACTGGTTTCTACATTCTGAAATAATCTTTTAAAACCTTAAGACAAATCATATATCATGGCACATGGAAATTAAATGAAATGCAAACTTCAGTTTTCAGAAAGAAAGTTTTATTGGAACATAGTCATGCTCATGTGTTTACATGTTGTCCACGGCTGCTTTTGTGCTACAACAGAAGAGCTAAGTAGTTGCAGCAACAATGTGTGGCCTGAGAAGCCTAAAATCCCTACTATCTGACACCTTACAAAAAAAGTTTGCTGACATAAACCTGCCTCCCCCCAAAAAAGCCTTATTATATAATTTGGTGATGACAAAGACAATTACTTCCAGATGGGCACAAGAGCTTAAACCAACAGTAATTTGGAAAATGATCATCTTAGTCAATTAGAATTAACAAAGCTTAAATAGTTTAATAAGTAAACTAGTCCTAATTAAGTTGGTAGAATGACAGGTATCTAACATACTATTGCAAATGTGCCACTTACAAGAATTAATCTCTTCGGTTTAGTTCTCATAAGCTGTTATCCTGTATCTCTTCAATTATTCCCCTTCAATTATTAACCTTTTATAGGAACTCTCCAAATCTCCTCTAGGAGTCTGAGGGAAAGCCACATATAGTACTTTGTCACTGCAACCCTACCTAGGTAACTTGTGTAGCTTTTGTATTTCCATGTATTTCAGGAAAACATGATAAAACAGTGTGTCATCATTAAATGTCAACTGAATTATGGCCAGTAGGTGGAGACAGTTTTTAACCAAACTAGAAAAGTAAAATTTGTAGTGGAAATTTAAACTACTATCTTTAGATTGTTACCTTGAAATATTTAGTTAACTAGATAGGACAAAGTAATTTTTCTCCTAGTTCAGCAGGAAAACCAAGCGACCTCCTAATTCTTAAGTCAGATTTCACTAAGGGATCAGAAGTAGAAAGACTGGATGTTGAACACTCTGTTCCCTGTAGAATATGAACCTACTCTAATTGGCTAGAATCCAATTTTTTTTCTCTCGCCAAAAAGAAGGAACATTTTCCAATCATTACTCTCAATCAGGTTAGCATCTTTCCTCTCAAATCAAACTTCAGGCCTCCTTTGGTACTAATCTCAAGCTACTTGTTTACATAAACTGAGAATAACTGGCTATGCAACAGGTAACAATTTGGATAAGCGTTCCAAAGCACCTTATCAAATACTATTCACCTTCACTAACAAAAAAAAATCTTCTCAAAGATTTCTCTCACTTTATAAGCAAAAAAAGTTTCATCTGTATACTAAAAGGAAAGGAACAGAATTGTGATTCTAATTTCCGGGCCACTAGTCCAGAGCCACGGGGCTTCCCTGGTTGCTCAGCTGGTAAAGAATATGCCTGCAATACAGGAGACTTGGGTTTGATCCTTGGGTTTGGAAGATGCCCTGGAGGAGGGCATGGCAAACCACACCAGTATTCTTGCCTGGAGAATCCCCAAGGACAGAGGAGCCTGGTGGACTGCAGTTCATGGGGTTGCAAAGAGTCAGACACGGCTGAACGACTGAGCATACTGCAGCACAGTCCAGAGCCACAAGGCAATATTTCTAGCAGCAGGCAGGAGAAGGAAGCTGTTTCCATCAGGCCCCAGGCAAAAGCATTCTAACCCCAGGCACTCAGGACCTAGTATCAGCTCTAAACTACCTAGTACAAGAAGATTCTGAAATTTTTATTTTACCTTTCAGGTTATGTAAAATATAGGTTGCTGTTGTTGCTCAGTTGCTAAGTAGTGTCCGACTCTTTGTGGACTGCAGCATGCCAGGCTTCCCTTTCCTTCACTGTCTCCCAGAGTTTGCTCAAATTCATGTCTAGTGAGTTGGTGATGCTATCTAATCATCTCATCCTCTGCTACCCTCTTCTCCTTTTGCCTTTAATCTTTAATTTGCAACAGGGTCTTTTTCAGTGGCTCATCCCATCAGGTGGCCAAAGTATTGGAGCTTCTGTTTCAGCATCAGTTCTTCCAATCAATACTCAAGGTTGATTTCCTTTAGGAGTGACTAGTTTGATCTCCCTGTAGTGCAAATGACTCTCAAATAAGCACCTTAACCTTTCCATTTGAACAAACCCCAGGCATTTGCTCTCCATCAATTTCATGTATCACCCTAGGAACCCAAATGTTTAAATCCAATGTGTAAAAGGCAACATGGCACCTGAAAATAATTTTGTCTTTCTTCTGTAGATGTTTCTGATCTTTTGATCAAGTACCTAATTGGAAGGAAAGCTGTGGTTGATGGTATATTAAGGGGTCCAATGGTTCTTCATTGTGTCCTTTATATAGACTCTCCTCTACTCCTATTAGTTCCTTGTTTAAAACAGATATCTATTTTGAGTATCTTAAACGATTCCCCCAAAATGAGAAGCTTGTAACCACATTTCCAAGTCTCCAACCAGTTCCTTGAAGTGTCTGGAAGTAAAGATGGGAGAAACAGAGCCAAGAGGCTGGCATAAGTTACTAAGAAACCGGGGTCTAAAATTAGTTATATTTATCCAAAATGTATTTAGTAAATAAAGGCAACAGTATGCATGTAGAGAACCTTTAGAAAAACTGACTAATCTACTTCTATCCTGACTTTATGCAGAGTTCCAAAGAATAGCAAGGAGAGATAAGAAAGCCTTCTTCAGTGATCAGTGCAAAGAAGAGGAGGAAAACAATAGAATGGGAAAGACTAGAGATCTCTTCAAAAAAATGAGAGATACCAGGGGAACATTTCCTGCAAAGATGGGCTCGATAAAGGACAGAAATGGTATAGACCCAACAGAAGCAGAAGATATTAAGAAGAGGTTGCAAGAATACACAGAAGAACTATACAAAAAAAATCTTCACGACCCAGATAATCACAATGGTGTGATCACCCACCTACAGCCAGACATCCTGGAATGTGAAGGATGAACAAAGCTAGTGGAGGAGATGGAATTCCAGTTGAGCTATTTCAAATCCTAAAAGATGATGCTGTGAAAGTGCTGCACTCAATATGTCAGCAAATTTGGATAACTCAGCAGTGGCCACAAGACTGGAAAAGGTTCGATTTCACTCCAATCCCAAATAAAGGCAATGCCAAAGAGTGCTCAAACTACCGCACAATTGCACTCATCTCACACGCTAGTAAAGTAATGCTTAAAATTCTCCAAGCCAGGCTTCAGCAATATGTGAACCTGTGAACTTCCAGATGTTCAAACTGGTTTTAGAGAAGGCAGAGGAACCAGAGATCAAATTGCCAACATCTGCTGGATCATCGAAAAAGCAAGAGCATTCCAGAAAAACATCTACTTCTGCTTTCTTGACTATGCCAAAACCTTTGACTGTGTGGATCACAATAAACTGTGGAAAATTCTAAAAGAGATGGGAATACCAGACCACCTGACCTGCCTCTTGAGAAATCTGTATGCAGGTCAGGAAACAACAGTTAGAACTGGACACAGAACAACAGACAGGCTCCAAATAGGGAAAGGAGTACATCAGGGCTGTATATTGTCACCATGCTTATTTAACTTATATGCAGAGTACATCATGAGAAATGCTGGGCTGGATGAAGCACAAGCTGGAGTCAAGACTGCCGGGAGAAATATCAATAGCCTCAGATATGCAGATGACACCAACCTTATGGCAGAAAGTGAAGAAGAACTAAAGAACCTCTTGATGATAGTGAAAGAGGAGAGTGAAAAATTTGGCTTAAAACTCAACATGCAGAAAACTAAGATCATGCATCTGGTCCCATCACTTCATGGCAAATACATGGGGAAACAGTGGAAACAGTGACAGACTTTATTTTTTGGGGGCTCCAAAATCACTGCAGATGGTGACTGTAGCCATGAAATTAAAAGACGCTTGCTCCTTGGAAGGAAAGTTATGACCAACCTAGACAGCATATTAGAAAGCAGAGACATTACTTTGCCAACAAAGGTCCGTCTAGTCAAAGCTATGGTTTTTCCAGTAGTCATGTATGGATGTGAGAGTTGGACTATGAAGAGAGCTGAGTGCTGAAGAATTGATGGTTTTGAACTGTGGTGTTGAAGAACACTCTTGAGAGTCCCTTGGACTGCAAGGAGATCCAACCAGTCCATCCTAAAGGAGATCAGTCCTGGGAGTTCATTGGAAGGACTGATATTGAAGCTGAAACTCCAATCCTTTGGTCACCTGATGTGAAGAGCTGACTCATTTGAAAAGACCCTGATGCTGGGAAAAGATTGAGGGCAGGAGGAGAAGGGGACGACAGAGGATGAGATGGTTGGATGGCATCACCAACTCAATGGACATGAGTTTTAGTAGGCTCCGGGAGTTGGTGATGGACAGGGAGGCCTGGCGTACTCCAGTTCATGGGGTTGCAAAGAGTCGGACATGACTGAGCAACTGAACTGAACTAGCTGAATTGAAAATAGACAACGTAGAAGAAATGGACAAATTTCTAGAAATGTACAATCTCTCAAAACTGAATCAAGGAAGAAATAGAAAATATGAACAAACTAATTACCAGTAATGACAGTGAATTGGTAATTAAAAAGAAAACAAATTCACAACTAACAAAAATCTAGGACCAGACAACTTCATAGGTAAATTCTACTAAACATTTAGAAATAGTTAACACTATCCTTCTCAAATTATTCCCAGTAATTGTAGAGGAAAGACTGCTTCTGAACTCATTCTACAAGATCAGCATACCTTGATACCAAAACCAAAGATATCACACACAAAAAATAAAATCACGCGCCAATATCACTGATGAGCATAGATATAAAAATCCTCAACAAAATATTAACAAACCAAATTCAACAACACATTAAAAGGGTCATACACCATGAAAAAAACAAGGTAATGTTTCTCAGTCTAGAAGTCAAGTTGTAAAGGTGTGTCCCAGACAACCTATTCATAATAATATTTAGTATCTTTTTATAAATAAAGTTCAAAGTTTTCTCTATTAACGGCACTTTCATTCTCATATTACATTCAATTTTACTGAGAGGGGGAGAAAGGAGTAACATATAGTCAGTCAGTAAGGAATTTTGCACAACCAATAGACTCTATTATATATGTACAGCCTTAGCTATAACAACTGCTGATTATTACAATCCCTTTGAGTTCTCTTCTCTTTCTTACATATAAATTCATATTAATAGTATGATAGAAGCAAAGAGAGATGAAGAAACTAAGACAACTGCCTCTTCAGGGCTCAGGTAGAATGCTATGAACTTGTAAGTAACAAAAGAAGTTACAATTACCTAATCAAATGGAAAGTGTGGGCAAACAAATGTTATAAGTACTGTTACTCCTAAAAATGTTTAAGATTTCCAAATTCTATAAATCTAACATCTTATTTAATAGAGAATAATAAGAACTTGTTCATGCTTATTTGCTTTAGTATAAAGTAAATGAAATCATGACTTGGGGAAAAAATTAAGAATGACTTTGCTCAGTTGGTAAAGAATCCACCTGCAATACCCGAGATCCCAGTTTGATTCCTCGATTGGGAAGATCTGCTGGAGAAGGGATAGGCTACCCACTCCAGTATTCCTGGGCTTCCAAGTGGCTCAGCTGTTAAAGAATCTGCCTGCAATGCGGGAGACGTGGGTTCGATCCCTGGGTTGGGAAGATCCTCTAGAGAAGGGAAAGGCTACCCACTTCAGTATTCTGGCCTGGAGAATTCCATGGAACGTAAAGTCCATGGGGTCGCAGAGTAGGCCACGACTGAGTGACTTTCACTTTCACTTTATAAGAATAAAGTTACATTAAAAAAAAAAAACTGGTTTAGCCATAATTATTTATCATTATAAAATGAGAGATTTGTGACAGTAAATAATTTTACCATATGACCATAAAATTCTTTTATGAACATCCTCCCATTCTGCAATAGTCTGTAGTTAAGTCACTAAATGGAATTGAACAGCCCAAGCTCTGGAGTAAGAATACACAATCTGAATCCTGGCTCTAATATTCACTAGTTGTATAACCCTGGGCAAATTACTTAATTTCTATTCGATTACTTCATCTAAAAATGGAGAAGATGATAATAATCCTATCTACTTAATATGGTTTTGGTAAGAACAGTGAAGGCCAGAGAAGCCTGGTGTGCTGCAGTCCTTGGAGTCGCAAAGAGTCGGACACAACTTAGTGACTGTACAACAAGAATAAATTACACATATTCTATGCAAAAACGCTCAAACAAGTGCCTAGCAAATGGGGGGTACTTAGTTTTGCATTACTGTCCAGAAATATTTTTTTTAGTTTTGTAAAATAAAAGGATAAACCCATGGGGAATGCGTGCTTGATGAGGATGTAAATCTTTGCCATTTATATTAAGGGAGGAAAGAATGGATGGGGCTGGGGTGGGGAGGGTGCTTTTTAAATGTTATTTATCTTATAGCAAGAGAAGTGAAAGATTATGATTTATTCCTTTGAACAAAAACTCAATGAAAAGACTCACTGGAAATAATGGAGTAAACAATTCAATGTCTTCTAACAAACAACAATTAAATAGCATTTACTTTAAAAAAAATGCCTGTTTCTTTTACATTCACCCAGAATATTTTTCACTGTTATATTAGCTTTTCTCAGATCAAGCAGAGAAACCATATTTGATACGGTCCTCAGTCATGTCTCTAAAATGAACTCCTATTTTAAAATGCTGCTCAAAACATTAATTCATTCATTTAAACATTTATTGAAAGCCATGTGCTAGGTACCAGAGTCACAAGGAAACTAAGAAATGTTCTCATCTTCAAGTTTAGTCTATTAGAGTAAATATGTAAAATTACTAGAAAAGGAATAATGTGTAATTATGACAGCAATGGATTGAAATATATTTTTAAAAAGTTTAAATCCAGGCATTCATAATGATACCAAAACCAAACCAAACCAAAACTAACTGGTCACTACTGGCAAATGCTAGTGAACCAATTTCTTATTCTGAAAATAGATGAATAAAAAAAAAAAATCAAGCATTCATCGTGACTTTCTTACATGAACTGTATAGACCACTGGGTAATCAAATAGTAGATAAGGGAAAGTTTCTTGTTGTAGAAGTATTCCATCTAATAAATACAGAATAATAGATTAGAATATCACCATTTTGAAGCTCTTAACGATTTAATGGATCTAAGCAAAGATCATTAATAGCTACTGACATCACAAAAAGAGAGATAGTACCTCCTGAAGTAAGTACTTAACCACTCATGAACAAGTCTGAGCAAAGTTCTAAATTTAAGTACCAATTTACAAGAAATGCAGAGGAGAAAGGAACATGCTAAAAGTACCACAGAGATGCAATCAGCAAAATTCAGACTCAAGGAAATTCTACAAGACATATGACTCAGAAAACTCTTGTTTTTCAACAAGTAAAAATTATGAAAGAAAACAGAAAGAAATGGACAATCTTAAAAAGATGAATCAACTACTGTACTGTACAAATTTATTTGCATCTCAAGTCAAACACACTGGGGAAAAAATATGTATATATGATACAATCATGGAAATGCAAAACACTCACATGGGTTCTGATGCTATTGAAGAAATACTGTTAAATGTTTAAGTGTGATAATGGAATCATGGTTATTTATTCAAAGCGTTTATCTTTTAGAAGTATATGTATGTGGAAATGTTTATAGATGATATTATAAAATGTCTAGAATTGCGTCCAATAACCTAGGTAGGAGAGTAGAGTGGGCAGAGATAGTACTAAGTGAGTGATACAGTACATAGTTGACATTGTCCACTATAAAAAAAACATTAAAAAGAAGTAAAGATCAAATATCAAGTAAAGATCAAAGTATCAAGACAGAGAAACTGTATGTAAAGCACTTGGTCTGTACATCACAAGTACTAACTGATTATTACAATGCTCAAGGATTGGATTAGATGACCTCTTGGGTACTTTTCAATTCTGAAAGTTTAAAATTCTATGACTAGATTATTTTCAAAGGTCATTCTTTTTTTTTTTTCCAAAGGTCATTCTTATCTCTCAAATTGTTTGGTGCATCCCCAGGGATATGGCTCAATTTTCTTCTCCCATTGGTTAACAATAGCACACAAAAACACTGCACAATAACTACTTTTAAAAAGCACATGAACTGGGACTGATTCCCAGTTCAGTGCTTGGCGCTTTTGGCTATACCACCCACCTAAGTTCTAAAGTCTGGATGTTATACTGATTAATTAGTAGGTTAAACAGCCAGTTCTGATTGAAAACATGGAAATTTTTGCGTTATCCAATGGCGATAACCTCTGTGCTTCTTTTTTCCTACAAACAAACTGGTCAGAGTGGTTTGGAACCTGCTGGAGATAGCAAGGCACTTTCAGGAGGTGCCTGAGATCAAAAGTATTTTGGTGACAATACGAAGATGATATTTCCCTTTTTTACTCCCATCATCTCATAGGTGTTTAGTGGAATTTTCCAGATGATACACAACATGTGGAAATACACCAAATCAAATGCAAAAGCAGATATAAAATTCAAGTTATTTTTAATGAAGTCAGGTATCAAAGAGATTTGTAAAAATATTAAACAGTGCCTTTCTTCCCACTAAATGTTAGCCTGTTTTGGAAAATATAGTCATTCTGCATGAAAATGTTATTTATGCTAACATGTAATGGACTGATTATTTCTAAAATAAAATATATAAAACTGTTTAAATTTCTCAGTTTTAAATACACAGTAACATGATATATTTATTATTATTATATTAAATAAATAAAACAAATTTAAATTCTCAGTTTTAATTCCTAACACAGTACATACTGATGGATATAAAAACTTACACAAAAGCTCTTTGGGATCCTCATGTTTAAAGAGCATAAAGGGTTCCTGAGACCAATAAGTTTGAGAACTACTGCAGTAGAACACACAGAACTCTGATCATGTCTATAACTATACCATCTTACATTTTACGTTCAGTTCAGTTCAGTCACTCAGTCGTGTCTGACTATTTGTGACCCCATGGACTGCAGCATGCCAGGCCTCCCTGTCCATCACCAACTCGCAGAGCTTGCTCAAACTCATGTCCATTGAGTCAGTGATGCCATCCAGTCATCTCATGCTCTGTTGTCCCCTTCTCCTCCCGCCTTCAATTTTTCCCAGCATCAGGGTCTTTTCAAATGAGTCAGTTCTTCGCATCAGGTGCCCAAAGGACTGGAGTTTCAGCTTCAGCATCAGTCGTTCCAAAGAATATTCAGGACTGATTTCCTTAGGATGGGCTGGTTGGATCTCCTTGCAGTCCAAGGGACTCTCAAGAGTCTTCTTCAACACTACAGTTTAAAAGCATCAATTCTTCACCACTCAGCTTTTTTTTTACAGTCCAACTCTCTCACATCCACACATGACTACTGGAAAAACCATAGCTTTGACCAGACAGACCTTTGTTGGCAAAGTAATGTCTCTGCTTTCCAATATGCTGTCCAGGTTGGTCATAACTTTCCTTCCAAGGAGCCAGCGTCTTTTAATTTCATGGCTACAGTCACCATCTGCAGTGATTTTGGAGCCCAAGAAAATTAAAGTCTGTCACTGCTTCCGCTGTTTCCCCATGTATTTGCCATGAAGTGACGGGACCAGAGGCCATGATCTTAGTTTCCTGAATGTTGAGTTTTAAGCCAACTTTTTCACTCTCCTCTTTCACTTTCATCAAGAGGTTCTGTAGTTCCTCTTCACTTTCTGCCATAACGGTGGTACCATCTGTGTATCTGAGGTTATTGATATTTCTCCCGACAGTCTTGATACAAGAAGCTTGTGCTTCATTCAGCCCGGCATTTTGCATGATGTACTCTGCATATAAGTTAAATAAGCACGGTGACAACAGACAGCCTTGAGGTACTCCTTTCCCTATTTGGAACCAGTCTGTTTTTCCATGCCCAGTTCTAACTGTGGCTTCTTGACCTGCATACAGATTTCTCAGAAGGCAGGTAAGATGGTCTGGTATTCCCATCTCTTGAAGAATTTTTCACAGTTTGTTGTGATCTATACAGTCAAAGGCTTTGGTGTAATCAATAAAGCAGAAGTAGATGTTTTTCTGGAATTCTTTTGCTTTTTCTATGATCTAGCGGATGTTGGCAATTTGATCTTTGGCTCCTCTGCCTTTTCTAAAACCAGCTAGAACATCTGGAAGTTCACAGTTCAACATTTTATGTTTCATAACCTCAATTCTTTCATTTGTACCCTAAAAGAACACTGCTCTAAAATTAGTTGGTTTAATATACCTAAAATTTAAAATTCATGGGAGGGGGTGTCCTAGTTTTAAGAGAGGATTACTGCTCACAATTATAAAAAGACATGAAGAATTTTAATCACATGGACTCTACAAGGTCAGGAAGAACATTTCCCTTTGGAGGGAGACTAGTGCTTAGTCCAAGGACCTAAATTCTTTCCTTTGCAATTTTTTTTTCCTTTTCATTAAGGGTTGCCAAAGTTAGAGTCCTCAATCCCAGTTCCCTGACACCATGGGAAGACTTTGGCAAAATAATCCTTCCTGGTCAGGGTAGGAAAGCTGGTCATCTCAGGACACAGAGAATTGTTCATTTCTTTACCCAGTGAATTCTCCATTAGGCATCTCTAAGCAGTGAACTCTGCCTAATTCTAACAAAGTTTAATTCAGTTAAACAAACCTGGGTGAGCTCTTGAAGGAATGACTCAAAGAAACCGCAGATGGGAGAGAAAGAAAAGAATGCAACCTTAAACACAGCTGATGCTAGCTGTAAATACATACATATATACTTATATAAGAAAGGCTGTGTACATAAATACATCAAGGAGGATACAGACAGAAAAGAAAGGGAAGACTATAGCCCGAAACAGCTAATGCTGGCTATAAATACATATGTACAAATATACATATAAATGCAAACACTTAGAGAGTCCCACCCTCTCATTCACCCTTGAGCAGCACTGGACTCCTTGATATCATGTCTTCTAATCTTTGATACTCCTAGGCATTTTAACTGAATTTCACCTTTATAAAAATACTGTGGGGCTTCCCTGGTATCCTCAGTGGTAAAAGAGTTTGCCTGCCAAAGCAAACTCTTGACATGGTTTTGATCCCTGACCTGGGAAGATCCCACGTGCCATGGAGCAACTAAGCTCCTGCACCACAGCTACTGAGCGTGTGCGCTAGAGCCCGGGAGCCACAGCTCCTGAGGCCGTGTGCCACAGCTACTGAAGCCGGTGCACCCTACAGCCTGTGCTCCACAATGAGAAGCCCACACACCACAATAGAGAGTGGCCCCCACTTGCCACAGCTAGAGAAAAGCCTGTGAAGCAACAAAGACCCAGCACAGCTATAAAAAAAATTTTGTGGAAGAAATAAGAAATTTGTCCATCTTCCTAGAGCTGGAATTCTATAAATTGATACAATAAAAACTGCACTACTCCTGTTCGCAAAAAACACCTTCAGAAACTAATGATGTGAATTTTGTCTTGTTTTTTTTTTTGTCCATGCCACGCAGCTTCTCGTGGATCTTAGTCCCCCGACAAGGGACTGAACCCAGGCCCTCAGCAGTAAAAGCGCCGAGTCCTAATCACTGGACTGCTAGGGAATTCCCCGAAATGTCTATTTCTTGATATACTTTACTGCTATGGCAAAAATTTATTAAAAAAAAATTTCCATTCCCACTCCTTGTCAATTAATCAACAATTGCATATTCAATATGGGGTGTGGGGGAAAGCAAGAGTTAAAGTGGTAACCTAGAAGAGAATTCCTCACCACCAGATAGGTGAGAATCATGCTGCTCCAGAACAACCACCCAAAGAGACATTCTAAGCTTTTTCTATCCCAACTAGAAGCTGAATTTTCCTATTCCTCCCTTTCGTAAGATGACCCTACTTCCTCTCTGAGAAGACCGGCCAGCTCTCTCATCTCAACTTCAGAATCACTCTCTACTCAAAATCAACCCCAGCCCCTGTTTTTCTTTCTTTTATTAGGTCTACCAACAGAATTCACGTCCTTATCAATTCCCTATTCAGCTAGAACACAGGAAATCTTGAAAATAAATTATTCACAGTAAAACAATAATCCAAATTAAATAATTCATTAACCAGGCTAAATTACTCCATTGTAGAAAAGTTTAAAGATATTTAAACAGCTTTAATATTTGGATCTCCATTTTGTTTTTTAAAGCCTCAGGATGTCTTTTTATTCTATTCCTGGGAGGTTTCTTTTCTAAGGTCACAAGATCAAATCAGACCAGATTAGTAAACTGGTTTCAAAGTAAAAAATGACCACCTGATGCTATTTGGAAGCTAATATGAAACAAGATAGTGATATGAGTTCAGGCCTCAGAGCCTGTAGTACAAGAAGTACTGCTCTATTCATAAGATCATAGAACATAATAAATCTCTTTGTTTTAAAAATAACCAGTGAATGCTAGTAGAATCAAAGCAAAAGGAATTACTTGAAGAACACCCAAAATATAAAGCTTTAGTCTCACGAAATGTTTGATAAATTAAAGTTTAACCCAAGTCTGGTAGTTTCTAATCACTACCTAACCTTTGACAAATATACTTGTTTGGCTTATATATTTATCACGAAACATTTTAAGTGTATTAAGAAGTATAAAAAATAGGGGACTTCTATTTCCTGCCAATATGGGGTAACATGTAAAGGACTGACCTATCTACCTCTCAGAACAAACAAAAGAACAAAAACATACCGCAAAATGCTTTGAAGACACTGCTCATCACACAATGCACAAAGGACAGTGATGCCTAAGGAAGCAAGGTGAGTTCTATGAATGCCTCAGCTTACTACCTTGGGACTACTTTCAGGTCACAGTCAGGGAGCCCAGCAGGCTAACTTACTTGAGGAGATGAAGTTGAGACTTGGCAGGACAGGGTGCTGGAAAAGAGAGGGCTGTAGAGAGAGAATATTCTGGAGACAAGTGTTCAGAATCTCCTTAAGTATTCAGATGAGTAGAAAACCCCATAATTTATAGAGTACGGGGTAGAGAATAATTATCTTAGAGGGAAAACTGCTCTGGCTCTACCTAACAAATCTTAAAAGCAAGACCAGAAAGGATCAAACTATCAATAACCTAACTGTGATACAAAACAAAGATAAAGACTCAGTACTCAACAAGGTAAAATTCACGTGTTTGGAACATAAGAAGGGGCTTCCCAGGTGGTGCTAGTGGTAAAGAAAAGAATCTGCCTGCCAGTGGAGGAGACACAAGAGACTTGGGTTTGAAACCTGGGCTGGGAAGATCCCTGGAAGAGAAAATGGCAACCCACTGCAGTATTCTTGCTGGGAAAATCCCATGGACAGAGGACCTTGGTGGGCTACAGTCCATGGGGTCACAAAGTCAGACACAACTGAGCACTGCATAGTGGAACCTGAACAAGTTTGGTGGTGGTGATTTAGTTGCTAAGTCATATCCAGCTCTTGCGACCCCACGCTATAGCCCGCCAGACTCCTCTGTCTATGGTATTTCCCAGGCAATACTGGAGTGGGTTGCCATTTCCTTCTCCAGGGCTAAGGAAGCTTACCAGACATGTAAAGAATCAGGAAGTTATGACCTATAAAATGAGAAAAATTGGGATTTCCTTGGCAGTCCAATGGTTAAGACTCTGCACTTCCATTGCAGAGGGCATGAGTTCAATCCCTGGTCTATTAACTAAGATCCCTGCATGTAAAAAAAAAAAAAAAAAAAAGGAGAAAAATCAATCAGCTGGAGCCAGCACAGAAGTGACACAAATGTTAGAATTAATAGCAGACAAGGAGATTAAAACAGTTATTATACCTGTATTCTGTACTCAAAAAAACTATGTAGAAATATGAGAGAGATTTTTTAAAGGTCTACATCAAACTTCCAGTGATAGAAACTATGAAATGAAAAACCCACTGGAGAGAATTAACAGAAGATTTGACAAAACCAAATTAAGAGATGAGTGAACTTGAAGACACAACAAAAGAAACTATCCAAATGAACCAGAGAGGAAAAAAGGGTGAAAAAGACCATCAGTGAGTGTAATCCTTTAAGCAGCTTAATATACATGTAATTTGAATTCCCTGAAAGAGAGGAGAAAAGGACAGAAAAATATTTTTAAAATAATAATGGTCAAAATTTTCAAATTTGATAAAAACAATATACCTATAGGTCCAAGATGCTCAATGGACCCCAAGAATGAGAACACAAGGACAACTAAATCAGTAAACATATTAATCAAATTGTCCAAACCACTGGTAAAAATCCAATATTAAAAAGCAGCCAGAAAAAAAGAGAAACAAAGATAAGGATGGCAAAAGATTTCTCATCAGATACGGTGCAAGTCAACAGTGAAGAAACACCTTTAAAGAAAAAAAGAAAACTGTCAACCTTCAATTCCATAGTCAGCAAAAAATATCTTTCAAAAATGAAAGTGAAATTAAAACATTTTCTGATACACAAAAGAATTAATTAACAGTAGGGCACACTAGAAGAAATGTTAAAATATATCCTTTAAGTAGAAAGACTATACCAGGTGAAAACAATCTGCACAAAGAAATAAAGGGTATCAGAAAGAATAACACATGGATATTTTATGAAGTTTTTTCCTTATTACTTAGATCTCTAAGATAGTTTATTATTGATATAAAAATAATCATAAGAAGGCATGGGGTTCATAAGGAGAAAATATATGACAAAAATTGCATAAAGGCTGAGAGGGAAGAAAGGGGAGTTTATCTTCTATTGTATAAGAAGCATTGTAAACTTTAACTTTTTTAGTTTGTTGTAAACTTTTTATACTGTAGGAGAGAACACAAGGAAAACATCATTTAAAGGCAAACTGTGATAAGATGAAGACGTATACTATAAGTCAAATTTTAAACAACTATTACAACAAAAAAAGAATGATAAAAAATAATTAATTAATGCAAAATATGACAGAAAGAAAAAATGGAACTAGAACAGATGAGACATATAGAAAACAAACAGCAAGATAGTAGATTTAAATCTAACCATATCAAAAATGAGTTTAAACATAAGTGGTTCAAAAAAGTCAACCGAAAAACAGACTGTCTGGATAAATGTATATGGATGGCTGAGTCCCTTTGTTGTTCACCTGAAACTATCACAACATTGTTAATCAGCTGTACCCCAGTACAAAATAAAAAGTTAAAACAAAAAACAAAAAAACAGACTGTCAAATGAATTAAAGCAAATCCAACTGTATGCTATATACACTTACTGTGCTTAGTCACTCAGATGTGTCTGACTCTTTGCGACCCCCATGGACTGCAGCCTGCCAGGCTACTTTGTCCACAGGGATTCTCCAGGCAAGAATACTGGCGTAGAAAGCCTGTCCCTTCTCCAGGGGATCTTCTGACCCAAGAATCGAGCTGGGGTCTCCTGCATTGCAGGTGTATTCTTTACCAGCTGAGCTACCAGGGAAGCCCCACACACACTTAGAATGGCCAAAAATAGAGACTTCTGATACCAAATGTTGACAGGGATGTGGAGGAATTCAAAACACTGCTAGTGAGATTATAAAATGGCAAAACCACTTTGCAGTTTCTTAAACATACACTAATATGATCCAACTATTACACTCCTAGATATTTAACAAAGAGGAATGAAAGTATATGTCTACAAACACTTCTACACAGATGTTCACAGAAGCATTATTTATAATCACCCCAAGATGGAAATATCCCAAGTGTCTGTCAACATGTGAAAAACAAAGCTAAAGCTTTTCTAGCCATACCATGGAATACTACTAAGCAATAAAAAAGAACAAGCAAAAAAAAAAAAAAAGAACACGCCTCTGACCACTAACAATATGAACGAATCTCAAAACAATAATGCTAAGTGAATGAAGTATAATATCCCCCACCCTCACAAAAGAGTATATATTGTATTTAAGAAAATTCTAGAAAATGCAAACTTATCTATTATAACATAAAGCAGATCACTGATTGCCTAGAGATGAGATGAAGTAGTAGGAAGGAGCAGAAGACTTGAGAAGTGATATATTCTCTAACTTAATATATTCTTTAACTTAATTGTGATAAGTTTCATGGTTGAATACCAATGTCAAAACTTTACAAGCTGTACACTTTTTAAGTATGTTCAGTTTATTGTTTGTAAATTACTTCTATAAAACTATAAAAAATTTTATATGTGTCTCTTTTCTAGTAGGTAGATATTTATTTATAATTCAATATGTCTAATGAATATAGATTTATTCAGGTTTTTATTCCTTCCAGAGTCAGTTTTGATAAGTTAGTTTTACTTCTAATTTCGATTATTATTTCTTCTTTGATCTGAGTTATTCAAGGCATGCATTTAAATTTCCAAATAAGTTACTTTGACCATCTTATGGTTTAATTTCAATAGCAACTGGAATAAGAGAACATAGTCTGCATAATACCATTCACTGGTTTTGTTGAGACTTGCTTTACGAATTCAGTGTGTGTTCAGTTTTTTTTAAAGTTACTTAAAAAGAAAGTATATCCTCATGTATTAGATGCAGGACTCTGTAGAGGCCCACCAAATCTAACTTGTTTTTCAACTCTTCTCAAATTTGTCAGTTTGACCAATTATTGAAAAAGATGTTCTTTATAGATCCATCTTTTTCTTTTAATTTCTATAATTTTCTTCCTATATTCATTCTTTCTATATATTTAATATTCTATCTCTATTCTACCTATATACATTTTGAGGCCATACTATTGAATGCATACTGATTTGGAATTAGAATAGCCTCCTTGTAATATTTTATGATGATTTTTAACTATAATAATAATTTTTACCTTCAAGTTAATTTTGCCTACTATTACCCTTCTGTACTAGCTTTCTTTTAGAAAATGTTTTTCCATACCTTTACTTCCAATCTCTCTGATTCCTTATATTTTATTAAGTATGCCTCCTATAAACTGCATAGAGATGGACTATTTTCTATTTAATCTGACAATGTTTCAATCATCTATTACTGCATTAAAAAAAAAAGAGAAAACTACTCCCAAACAATGGTAAATGATGATTATTTATTATGATTCTGTAGGCCAGAAATTCTAGTAAGGCACATCAGAGACCAAGTGTCTCTGATCCACAATGTCTGGAACCTCAGATGGGATGGATGACTTGAATGGATGAAGACGGCTGGGATGTCTCAAGAGGAGCTATTTGGCTGGGACCTCAGTTCTTCCCTCCAGGTGATGTTTGCTAGGGCTGGACTGTCCAATATGATTCCTTCACACACTCACATAACTGACAGTTAGTTGATGCTGGTTGTTTGCTGGTAGCTCACTGGGGCTATCAACCAGCACCTACACATGTCCCCTCTATTTGACTTGGGTTTCTCATAGCATGGTGGCTGGTTCTGAGAGCAAGTATTCCAAGAGGCATACAAAGGCAGAAGCTGCTCGCCTTCTTATGACCTAGTCTTGGAAGTCTCATTCAATTGGTCACACAAGCCACTAAGGCCATCTGAGATTCAAGAGGAGGAGAGAAATAGACTTCACCTCTGAATGGCAAGAAGGGAAGAGACTGATGATGGCCACTTTGGAGACAAAGTTACCACAAACCACCCTCTGGCCCCAACAAATCCCTCCCACATGCAAACACTCACCCTCTCCTAAGACCTCCAAAAGTCTCATCTGATTATGGCATCAGCTTGATGTCCAGAATCTTGATATCTAATTCAGGTCCAGGTGTGATTGAGGTTCCTCAGATGCAGTTCCTCAGGTACAGCTACTGGAGTATTATTCCTCTTGATCTGAATAAAGAGACAAATTATCTGCTCCCACACACCCAACATATAATCGCACAATAGTGAGACTGACTCAGGAAAACCACAACAGACACTCTCATTCAAAATATGAAGAAGGAACAGGAGATACATAGCAGTTATTTTTTTTTCCACAGCAATTGTGAAATTTAATCAAATGTCACCAGTTTCTTGGTTATAGCCCAGCCTTACTCCCTGAGAGTGATTCTTCAAAATTTGGCTCCACCCTGAGTCATCCTTCCTTTTACATAAGAGATGGTTAATATCTGCAGTGGAGTAGCCTTCTTAGCCTGCTTCCTGCCTGTAGATTGTTGGGAAGTTCAAAGGCCTATTTTCATTTTTTATTGTCTCTGCTTCTTTTACTCTATGCTGATGTTGCTATAATCAGTACATACAGTCTATTAAAAACCCTTGCAGATTTCCTATGACTCTTATAGGAAGTTTACTTCAATAGACAGAGCTATACGCTTTTTCTCTATTTTAATTTTTATGTGAGGCTACTGTAAGAAAATACCCTTAAAATTCTTAGAAGCCCTATTGTTTAATTAAGAGACTCTAGGAATTTAGATCTTTAGACTTTTTTTTTTTGTAGCTGAAAAGTTCTATGAGGCACTGCCTTAAGTCTTTCAGAAGTCTTATTAACAAAGGGATTTACAGTTGCATCCTTGAGATCTTTACTTTGAGGTGATGTTTTATTGGCATCGTGTTTAATTTAATCTTTGCTCTGAAGCCATTTCTTTAGAAATCACTGGCTATCTGGAGCAACTAGGGATGAGAAAAAGTTTTATTTCCTAACATAACAGAGCTTGGGTTAGAATTATTTCCCCTCTAAGTTCTGCTTGAAAACGGAATAGTTCATTTTTTAGCTCATTCATCTCTGTATTTTCACCTTATCACGAGAAGTTAGGTAATACTTTTCAACCTTCTGTCTAGAAAACTTCTTAGATAAAATGAATATATTAAATACATTTTCTATCTTCCATGCACCCACACATGTCAGTGTTAATAAACCTTGTACCACCATCACAACATAACAAAGTTTCCTTTTTACTCCTTGGAAGGAAAGTTATGACCAACCTAGATAGCATATTAAAAAGCAGAGACATTGCTTTGCCAACAAAGGTCTGTCTGGTCAAGGCTACGGTTTTTCCAGTGGTCATGTATGGATGTGAGAGTTGGACTGTGAAGAAAGCTGAACGCTGAAAAATTGATGCTTTTGAACTATGGTGTTGGAGAAGACTCTTGAGAGTCCCTTGGACTGCAAGGAGATCCAACCAGTCCATCCTAAAGGAGATCAGTCCTGGGTGTTCATTGGAAGGACTGATGCTGAAGCTGAAACTCTAATACTTTGGCCACCTCATGCGAAGAGTTGACTCATTGGAAAAGACCCTGATGCTGGGAGGGATCGGGGGCAGGAGGAGAAGGGGACAACAAAGGATGAGATGGCTGGATGGCATCACCGACTCAAAGGGCATGAGTCTGAGTAAGCTCTGGGAGTTTGTGGTGGACAGGGAGGCCTGGCGTGCTGCAATTCATGGGGTTGCAAAGAGTCGGACACGACTGAGCGACTGTACTGAACTGAACTGAGTAATACTTTTCTGTTTTTCAAAACTTCACCAACAGTCTCCTCAAGGTCCCTCCAGCCTCTGCCCACTGCCAAGTCCCAAAGCCAATCCATATTTTAGATTATAACAGCACTTCACTTCTAGGTACCAAATTATATTTCAATTATCTATTGTTATAAACAAACTACCCCAAAGTCTAGTAGCATAGAACTACAACCATTTTATTATGTTCATAATTCTGAGGGTCAGGAATTCAGACAAGGTACAGCAGGAAGGGTTTATGTCTGCTCTGTGACCTCTGGGACCTCAGGTAGGGTGACTCTAATGGCTGATGATGATGACTAGACTAGGTCCATATGCCTGGCATCCGGGTTTTTCTCCATATGATGTCTACTGGGACTAGAATATCCAAGATGATTCCTTAACTCACTCACATGGCTGGCAGTTGATGCTGGCAGTTGGCTGGGAACTCAGTTGGGCCTCTCCATCTGGCTTGGGCTTCTCACAGCATGACAGCTAGGTCCCCAGAATGAATATTCCATGGGAGAACACCAAAAAAAGAATGTTCAAAAAGGCTAGATAGAAGTGGCAAAGTTTCTCATGTCCTAGCCTTGAAAGTCCCAGGATGTCACTTCTGGCATATTCTATTGCTCAAGCAAGTCACAAAAGCCAGCCCAAATTCAAGATGAATGGAGGAATAAACTCCACCTGAAGGTGGGAGGATGGTACACATGTCAACCATCATGGAAACATGATACAACAATCTGTCTTTTAACTGGTAAGTGTTAATTCATATACTTTAGTATGATTACTGATGCATTTGAACTTATTTCTACCACCTTTTACTGTGCTTTTAATTTATCCTATCTTTTCTATGATATTTATCACATTTTTGATTCCTGCTTTCTTTTTAAATTATCACAAAGTGAAACAATCATGTAACAACCACCAAGGTCAAGAAATGTAATGTTATTGGCACTCCAGAAACCTCCCTCTTGCCCCCTCCCTAATCACTAACCCCTCCCTCTTCCTCAAAGATTGATTCATGACTTCTAATATACGTTAGAATTTTTAGCTGTATATAAATAAAGTCATATAGTATGTACTCTTTGTCTGGCTTCCCTCATTTCAGCATTATCATTATTCAAACATGATCTTATACATGCCAGCAATTTATTCATTTCCATTGCTTTACAATTCCATTGCATGAATATACAATCTATCCATTCTACCATTGACATTGTCCATTGAGTTTTAAATTTCAACAACCATATTTTTTAAAGTTCCACTTTAAAAAAAAAAATCTGTAGGACACCTTTAGCTATGGGAATCCTGTGTGGCCCACACTGAAGATATTCCTATAAAGAAGTTTTACATTTGCTTCATCCTGATATTATGGGACCATCACTAATTTAGGACTACTTTATACATTAATTTTTCGGCTTTGGGTTCCCCAAACTGTAGAGAAAAAGGGACACTCTAAACCAAGGTTACAACAGAAGTTCATGGTAACAAATTCTCAGAGCTCACACAGTGTGGATGAACTTCCTTGACATCTGTATCACTGGAGAAGATTTTTTTTTCCATATCAACTTTTCAACAATATGGCAAACTTTTGAGGAACTAGCTTTACGGAGGGAAGTAGGAAAGTCCCTTTTTCCCTGTATGGCTGTTAAAACTGAAACCTTTTATTTACCTAGGGCAGCCATAACTTTAGCGTATGTACCTACAACTTTGGTTTTAAATACCCTCTTCAATTTTCCCACTGAGGATTTTCTTTATTTTTTTTCCCCACAAGCTCAGATACTGGATTTAAAATAACATTTATTAAATTCTATCTGGCACTTGACCAGGAATCTTTAGTGTTCTTTTTGTCTTCTGTCAAATGTAAAACATATGACAGGGAAACAAAACAAAGGCAACAGGAAGCAAAATTCAAAAAGGTAAAAAAAGAAAAAAAATTCTGCCTTTTATCACAAACAAGACAGAGCATTCACAGATCCAAGGTTATTTGCACTAAGAAGATTCTAACTAAAGGAATATATGAAAAAATAAATAAATAAAATAAAGGAATGTATGTACATACTATCCTATCTCTTTGTGCTGAATCTCTTTGTGCTCTAGTGGTTAATGGAAGAGGACACCATTCAAGCAGGTATACCAAGGCAGTTCTAAACACAACTGACATTACATTTGGAAGGCAGAATCCTTTAATCAGGGTAATCCAGATTATACACTGAGGGAAGATCTAATGGAAATGAAAAATGAACTGTTAAGATATACCTAGCAGTCTCCTAATGAGCTTCATCTTCTTTTCAGTAAACTACTGACTTCTACAAAGTACTGTATAATGCAGGAATAAAGAGGACCTGAGTAAAACACCTTTCATCAGTAGTGTAAGTAAAAACACTATTCAGCTAGAAAGTGAGTAGCCAGGGGAGAAAATGGAAATAAGCAACAGTAAATGAAATTCAGACACTAGGACAATTATCCACAAAATATATCTTTTAATATCCATAAAAAAAATCCATGTAATCTACAAATTATTTATTTGCTATATACAATGTACAAAGCATTGTATTAAATGAGAGAACACAAATATAAATTAAGAATTAAGTCAAATTACCACACAAGATAGAGCTATAAATATCATAAACTTTAAAGTGACTTCTAATATGGGACACAAAAGAAATCATTTAGGAAGGGAAAAACTTTAAAAATTAAGAAGTCTACTCATATTGTAAGTATACTACATATTGTAAGTATTTCACTTATATGAAATGTCCAGAACTGGAAAATCTATAGACATAGAATATAGATTAATGGTTGCCTGGAGATGGCATGGGGGTGTAGTGGGAGGAGTAGGGAATAATTACTATGAGGTTTCTTTTGGGGATACAGAAAATGTTCTAAAAGTAGACTATGGTGATTGGTTACACAACTCTGTAAATATACAAAAGCACTCAACTGTATACCTTAAGTGAATGAACTTCATAGTATAAAATTTTACTTCAATAAAGTTAATAAAAAGGAGGGGTCTGTTTATATTCCAAAAGCTAGAACATCCTACTAAAAGAGAAACTCAGAACATGAAGCAATATTCAAGCTCCTTTTTATGTTTGTTCTATTTAAACAAATGAAAGACAGAAGCCCAGTATTAACATTGTGTCTAAAGAAGCATAAATTCTACCAAAACTCCCTAATGCCTCCTTCAAAATTATACCATTTCCCCCCCTTTAGCATGAGGAACTTCCCAGACCAGGGATGGAACCTGAACCCTCTGCAGTGGAAGCACAGAATCTTATCCACTGGACTGCCTAGGAAGTCCCTAAAGTTATAGTTTTTTTAATATATAGATCTTTCTACCTGGTTATATCGTAAGTACTCTGGTCAAGCTGAATTTCTTTAGGGTCAAGCTGATGAAAACAAGATCCTCAAGACAGCATAGGGATTTAAAAATCATCCCACAACTGCCAAAATTCATACTTGGAAATTATCAATTTAAATTAGAATAAAAGGGGAGTAGACTGGAACAGCAAATTTGTCTAAAAAGTCTTCAAAAGAAATTTTTTCTCATTTTCACTCTCTCTAGACATTTCCCTCATCAATTTTTTCTTAAAACAGGTAATTTGATACTTTCAGTGCTTATTCTCTTATGTTTAAAGGACTGTGAAATAAATAGAAAGTGTTACTACCATTTATTCAATTATACAAGATTAAAAAACTTATCATCCTCTCATAAAACAGAGCATCCACCTCAACACACAAATGTCACCCAAATTCCATCATTTCCATCATCTTACTATTTCTCTTATTATGGTTCCTCTTCTCTATCTCCTGTCTTAGGTAAGGCCCTTATCCTCTCTTTACTTAGATAACCACAACAGTCTGACTATTCTCTTTGTCTTTAATACTAGCCTCACCCCCACCTCCAATGTATTATCTACTACCATTCAAATCTAATAAATCTAAAGTGAACTAAATTGGAGGGCATACACACATACACACACACTCTCTCCATTCCTCCTTCCCTCCCTTTAAACTAAATTGGTATTTTAAATTAAATTGATATTTTCTGTTCATGTTACTTTATAATCCATTTTATTTCTCACTTAAAACTTAATGATCATTTCCCTTTCTTATTAAGTAAACTTGTGCACATAGTTCTGATGGCTGAATATTACTACATAGGCTTAGATGGTAAAGAATCTGCCTACAATGCAGGAGACTTGGGTTCGATAGCTGGGTTGGGAAGATCCTCTGGAAAAGGGAATGGTTACCCACTCCAGTATTCTTGTCTGGAGAACCCCATGGACAGAGGAGTGTGGCGGGCTACACTCCATTCCATGGGTTCTCAAAGAGTCAGACATGACTTAGCAACTAAGCACACACCGTATTTTACTATATCTTCACAACATAAATAATATATTCATGCTGTGCATGTTTGCGTGCTCAGTCACTTCAGTCATGTCCAACTCTATGTGACCATGGACAGTAGCCCACCAGGCTCCTCTGTCCATGGGATTCTCCAAGCAAGAATATTGGAGTGGGTTGTCATGTTCTCCTCCAAGGGATCTGCCCTGACCCAGGAATCGAACTGGTGTTTCCTGCGTCTCTTGAATAGTGGGTGGATTCTTTACCCACTGAGACACCTGTGAAGCCCCCTAGATAACATAATGGACATATTTTTTATTAGGGTAACTCTATCTGGATATATCACTCATTATCACTGAGTAAATGATACATTCTACTTCTGAACAGAAGCTTTCAGAGAAATGTGTGGTTCTATCAAGTCTCATTTTCCTCCACCACAAGGGCAACATCTCAGATAAGAGCTGCATCTCTAGCCTTGGTTCTGAAACAGAGCCACATGACAGATATGCAGTGTGAGCAAATAATAATCTCTTGTTATTATAAGCCACTGAAATTGGGGAATTATTTGTTACCACAACCTAACCTAGCCTAAACTGATTTATATAGTATACTATGCGGCTGCTGCTATTGCTAAGTCACTTCAGTCGTGTCCGACTCTGTGCGACCCCATAGACAGCAGCCCCCGCCGGCTTCCCCGTCCCTGGGATTCTCCAGGCAAGAACACTGGAGTGGGTTGCCATTTCCTTCTCCAATGCAAGAAAGTGAAAAGTGAAAGTGAAGTTGCTCAGTTGTGTCTGACTCTTAGCGACCCCATGGACTGCAGCCTACCAGGCTCCTCCATCCATGGGATTTTCCAGGCAAGAGTACTGGAGTGGGGTGCTACTGCCTTCTCCGACAGTATACTATACTATACTATATGTACTATACACTATATCACAAGGAAGGATTCTGACCTGGTTTTGAAGATATACTGTGCTTAAAACCCTTTAAGGACACTCATGTGCCTACCGGAGTCAAAATTCCAGCATAGTTATCAAGACCCTTTCTGATATGGTCCTGCTTGTCTCTCCAGTCTCATTTCCTGAGACTCCCCTTTATATTCCATATTCTAACCATAATGGCCTATTTTAAGATTTCTCGACACATGATGTTGGCCTTTAACTTATCCCACCCCAATCAACCCAAAACTATCCTTCAAGAATTCACTTAAACAGAATTTCCTCTGTGAAGGCTCACATCAACATGCCTCCATTAAACACAACTGGTGGCTCTTACCTGAGTACCACCACAGGATTCTGAACATCTTTCAGCAGTCCTTACTTTCCTATTCTGTAAAGATTTGTATTTATCGTTCCAACTACACTGTGACTTCCTTGAAAGAAAAGACTTCGTTTTATTCATCTTTGGAGTCCAGATCTAATGCAGTGTTTGGCACATAATAATCAATGTAAGTTTATGAAAAGTGCTAACACACAGTCTTTTTCCAGCAAAGTTGGATACAAAAAGATGAGACACGCCCTTTCGCCATGCTAAAAGATAAATACCAGTATCTGACCTATTCTACTCTTATTTTGTTTCCACTTTCTTTATTAAGAATAATCTTCCAGATTGAGAAGAACAGTATATATATGGTTAAGTGAAAATTGAAGCCTGAGACAGAAGAAAAGATAATAAGAGAGCATCCAGTAGCTCAAGTTTTTGTACAGAGAGGAAACTATCAATAGAACAAAAAGACCACCTATTGAATGAGAGAAGATATGTGCAAACAAATATATCTGATAAGGGATTAATACCCAAAATACATAAAGAACTCATACAAGTCATTAGCAAAAAAGAAAAACAAACAACACTAAATTAAAATTCAGGCAGAGGACCTGAAAGACATTTTTACAAAGATGACATACAGATAGCTAATAGGTACATGAAAAGATGCTCAACATCACCAATCATGAGGGAAATGCAAATCTAAACCACAATGAGATACCATCTCACACCTATCAGAAGGACAACATCAAAGACAAATAATAGGTGCTGGTGAAGATGTAGAGAAAACAGAACCCTCCTGCACTGTGGGAAAGTGAAACTGGTGCAACCATTATGAAAAACAGTATGGAGATGCCTCAAAAAATTAAAAACAGAACTACTATATGATCTATCAATTGCATACCTGTGTATTTATCCAAAGAAAACAAAACACTATTTCAAAAACATACATGCACCCCTATGTTCATTGCAACATTATTTACCATAGCCAAGATATGGGAGCAACCTAAGTGTCTCAACAGATGAATGGAAAAGAAGATATATATATATATATATATATATGTGTGTGTGTGTGTGTGTGTGTGTATACACACAAAAAAAATATGAAATATTTTTTATCCACAAAAAAGATTGAAATCTTGCCATTTGTGACAACATAGATGGATCTAGAAAGAACTACACTAAGTGAAACAAGTCAGAGAAACACAAATACTGCATTTCACTTACATATGAAATCTAAAAAACAAAACAAGTAAACACAAATAACTAAACGAAAATAGTCATAGATACAGAGAACAAACAGATGGCTGCCAGGCGATGGGGGAAGGAGAGAAATTAGGCGAGGGAGATTGAGAGAGACAGATTTTCAGTAACAAAACAAATGAGTCAAATGTATTTGTGTGGGGAATATAGTCAATAATCACATTTTATCTTTGTATGGTGAGGACAAACAGTAACTAGACTTGACATGATGATCACCTTGAAATGTATAAAAATAGCAAATCATTATGCTGTGTACCAAGAAATAACATAGTGTTGTGGGTCAATTATACTTCAAACATATACACATAGAACACACTTCAAACATATACACATAGAACACACTTCAAACTAACTCATAGAAGAAGAGATCAGATTTGTACTTACCACAGGCAAGGACTGAAGAGGGGGAATTTCATGAAGACAGGCAAAAAGCACAAACTAAGATAACTAAATACTAGGGATGTAACGTACAACATGATAAAAATAATTAACATTGCTAAATATTATATATGAAAGTTGTCAAGAGAAAAAATTCTAAGAGTTCTCTTCACTAAAGAGAACTTTTTTTCCCCTATTTCCTTAATTTTGTATCCATATGAGGTGCTGGATATTCACTAACTTACTGTGATAATCATTTCATGAGGTATGCAAGTCAAATCACGATGCTGCACACCTTAAACATATGGTATATATCAATTATATCCATATAAAACTGGAAAGGGAAAAAAAATTTCACAAGGATTTCCAGCAATATTCTATGTCAGCCTATGGCAGAATAGGGAAGAGGTAAAGAAAGCACTAGAAGCTAGAGTGGGTTCAATAAGAAAAAAATCATGCTAACCTAATTTAAAAACTACTAGATTGAGAGATCAGAGAAAGAGAGTAGGTCAAATACATCTCGTTGAGATCAAAGTAAAGTTTCTTAGGTGACGGATTGAGAATAAGCTGAACCATCTCAGATTATTCATCAATGACTTGATATTGAGAAATGGAATAATTTCCTGCGATATCAGAAAACAGGATGTCACAGTCATAAGCAATTGCAGCCATCAAGGATGGTCAAGCTAGTGAGCCCTGAGGGAACTCAGTAAGGAAAGAATACATGTCATCTAGCAGCCATCAGACTGCAGCCACTCCCCATGACCCCTGAGGAAACTTAGGGTGTGAAAACACAGGATACTGTCCCCGGATTGGAAGATGCATATCAAAGGAATGATTCCAGTGAGGTCAGACTCCTGCATTATCCTATACACAGAAAAGCGCTAAATTCCTTACCTTGACATATATGGTTTACCAGTAATCTTGTGACTTTCCAGATTACCTGCCCTTTGTAACAAAACTCCTGCATATCCTAGCTCCTCCCCTCACCCCTTGGAGCACTTTCTCAGAGCTATCTGAAAGCTGTCTGCAGTCCTCATTTGACCCAAATAAAACTTAATTCCCAATTCTCATATTGTACAAATTTTTTTCAACAGTATCAGTCTGGATGGAAGGCTCTCAGGTTATCTCAGGGCTCTGTATTTGACCTTACTTTTTTCAGTGTTTATCAACACCTTGAAGATTCAAGTGGTAGCTTATAAATTTTCCTAGTGATATAAAACCTGGGAAGATTAGGTAATATCATGAAAGTCATAATCGAAAATCAAAAATATCTGAACAGATAGATTGAAACAATGGGCTGAAAATGCAAAATGGAATTTATCAAGGATATATGTAAACGCATTTATCTAAACAAAAGTATGTGACTAGTAGGAAATCAATTTTTAAAAATTTATTGCAAGTTACATAAGCAATTTAAAATATGCTGGTATTTTCATTTTTGGGGCTGCATCGAGTGGCTTATGGAGTCTTAGCTCCATGACCAGGGATCAAACTCAGGCCCTTGGCAGTGAGCATGCAGAGCTCTAACCACTGCATCACAAGAGAATTCCCAAGGAATCAATTTTAATATTAGTTGATAATTAGTTGAGAGGTTATTTGACTGTAAGCTAAAAATGAAGCTTTGATGTGTAGTGTCAGCTTAAAAACTTTACACAAATTCAGTTAATAAAATAACAGTCTAGTGACTGATGGGAGAAGGAAATGGCAACCCACTCCAGTATTCTTGCCTGGAGAATCCCATGGCCAGAGGAGCCTGGCAGGCCACACAAAGTCCATGGGATCACAAGAGTCAGACATGACTTAGTGACTAAACCACCACCACTAGTGACTGAACAGAGAAGAAAATCAGTACAGGTCAGGCAACTTCCTGAGAATTGTAATTAGAATATAACCTCTTAAAAGTGATAACTCACTAACAATGAAAAATCAGAAAAAGAAGTTAAGGAATCAATCCCATTCACCATTGCAACAAAACGAATTAAATATCTAAGAATAAACTTAGCTAAGGAGACAAAAGAATTGTACACAGAAAATTATAAGACACTAATGAAAGAAATCAAAGATGACATAAACAGATGGAGAGATATTCCATGTTCCTGGGTAGAAGAATCAGTATTGTGAAAATGACTATACTCCCAAACACAATCTACAGATTCAATGTGATCCCTATCAAATTACCAATGACATTTTTCACAGAACTAGGACAAAAATTTTCACAATTCATATGGAAACACAAAAGACCCCGAATAGCCAAAGCAGTCTTGAGAAAGAAGGATGGAGCTGGAAGAATCAAGCTTCCTGACTTTAGATTATACTACAAAGCTACAGTCATTAAGACAGTATGGTACTGGCACAAAAACAGAATTATAAAACACTGGAACAAGATAAAAAGCCAAGAAATAAACCCATGCACATATGGGTACCTTATTTTTGACAAAGGAAGCAAGAATATACAATGTGGCAAAGACAGCCTCTTCAATAAATGGTGCTGGGAAAACTGGACAGCTACATATAAAAGAATGAAGTTAGGACATTTCCTAACACCATACACAAAGATAAACTCAAAATGGATTAAAAACTAAATTTAAGACCAGACACTATAAAACTGTTAGAGGAAAACATAGGCGGAACACTAAATGACATAAATCAAAGCAAGATCTTCTATGGCCCACCTCCTAGAGCAATGGAAACAAAAATAAAAGTAAACAGGTAGGATCTGATTAAACTTAAAAGCTTTTGCACAGCAAAGGAAACACTAAGCAAGGTGAAAATACAACCCTCAGAATGCGAGAAAATAATAGCAAATGAAACAACTGACAAAGGATTAATTTCCAAAATACACAAGCAGCTCATACAATTCAATACCAGAAAAACAAACAACCCAATCAAAAAGTGGGAAAAAGACCTAAACAGACATTTCTCCAAAGACATACAGATGGCTAACAAACACATGAAAATATGCTCAACAACACTCATTATTACAGAAATGCAAATCAAAACCACAATGAGATATCACCTCACACCGGTCAGAATGGCCATCATCAAAAAGCCTACAAACAATAAATGCTGGAGAGGTTGTGGAGAAAAGGGAATGCTCTTGCCCTGTTGGTGGGAATGTAAACTGATACAGCCACTATGGAAGATGGTATGGAGATTCCTTAAAAAACTAGGAATAAAACCACCATATGACCCAGCAATCCCACTCCTAGGCATATACCCTGAGGAAACCAAAATTGAAAAAGACAAATGTATCCCACTGTTCACTGCAGCACTATTTACAATAGCTAGAACATGGAAGCAATCTAGATGTCCATCAACAGAGGAATGGATAAAGAAGCTGTGTTACGTATACACAATGAAATATTACTCAGCCATAAAAAGGAACACCTTTGAGTCAGTTCTAATGAAGTGGATGAACCTAGAACCTACTCTACAGAGTGAAGTAAGTCAGAGAAAGATAAATATCATATTCTAATGCATATATACGAAATCTAGAAAAATGGTACTGAAGAATTTATTTTCAGGGCAGGAATAGAGAAATAGACATAGAAAATAGACTTGTGGCCATGGGGAGAGGGGAGGAGAGGGTGAGATGTATGGAAAGAGTAACATGGAAACTTACCGTATATAAAATAGACAGCCAACGGGAATTTGCTGCATGGCTCAGGAAACTCAAACAAGGGCTCTGTATCAACCTAGAGGGGTGGGATGGGGAAGGAGATGGGAGGGAAATTCAAAAGGGAGGGGATGTATGTATACCTATGGCTGATTCACGTTGAGGTTTGACAGAAAACAACAAAATTCTGTAAAGCAATTATCCTTCAATAAAAAATAAATTAATTAAAAAATAAAATGATAACTCACCACTTAGATTCAGAAGAGGACAACCAGGATGGTAGTACTGGGGCTGGCAAAATAAACCAAATGAAAGAAAGACCTGAGAGAATCAGGAATGATATCCACAGAGATGAAAAGATCTGAGATAGTAATAGTAACATCAGAGCTGTTTCCCAGTTCTTTGAATGACTGTTATATTGAATGGCACAAATTATGTTTTATACATTTTGTACTTATTTCCCATGCACACAGTTCCAAACGTGTGTGTGTGTGAGTGCATGCTCAGCCATGCCCAACTCTTTGCGACCCCATGGGCTGCAGCCTGTCCATGGGATTCTCCAGGCAAGAACACTGGAGCGGGTTGCCATTTCCTTCTCCAGGGGATCCTCCTGACCTAGGGATCAAACCCACGTCTCCTGCATTGGCAGGCAGATTCTTTACCACTGCACCACCTGGGAAGCCCTAACTTGTCATGTAATAAATGCTCAAGAATTTGAAGCTCAAAAATCAACTCAGTTGTTGATGGCTAAGTCAACGAAGAATTGTTACACAGGAGTATCTAATGTGATCTCAATGACAACTCAATGAAAGGATAAAGCTGGAGGAAAAAACTTAACTGAAAGAGCCTTTTAACTGAAGCAAGCCTACCTAGGCTATGTGTGGAATATTACCCTGAAAGTTAGAATTTCTGTCTTCTATCAGATGATGTTCTTTATTATACCACTACTTATATTTCAGTTCCTCTTGTATTAATAAATATTTCTACAATAGAAAGTCATTTTTTTACTCTTCTTTTACAAACAGAAAGCTGAGGCTGAGAGAAACTATTTACCTGGCACCAAACCACATGACAATGGTTAAACTTGAATTAGAACTGGAAGCTTTTTACTCACAACCTCTTTGTTAAAACTGCTACACTCGTTAGAAAGTGAACGTGAAAGTCGCTCAGTCTCGTCCTTGCAACCCCATGGACTGTACAGTCCATGGAATTCTCCAGTCCAGAATACTGGAGTGGGTAGCCTTTCCCTTCTCCATGGGATCTTCCCAACCCAAGGATCGAACCCAGGTCTCCGGCATTGCAGGCAAATTCTTTACCACCTGAGCCACAAGGGAAGCCCACTAGACTCATTAGGGACACAGTAAACAAGTATAGTATTACACTTATCAACCCAACTCCAATTTGGTACTACTCTGGCTTCACTTTTATTGCTTCTTCCAGCCATCCAACGGAGAAGGCAATGGCAACCCACTCCAGCGCTCTTGCCTGGAGAATCCCAGGGACAGCGGAGCCTGGTGGGCTGCCGTCTACGGGATCGCAGAGAGTGGGACAAAACTGAAGCGACTTAGCAGCAGCAGCAGCCAGCCATCCAATCTCTAAATCCACAAAGTAAGCCTGGATTAAAACTATACAACATTTAGAAATTTTTATTTCTTAAAGCTGGAATGCTAAAACGAAAAAATAATGAGATTTGAAACCAAAGATTTGTCTCTTTCGTGTTGCTTAAGAAGTAGCCACGGCACAACCGGTTCTACCATAAGCAAATCTCGGCCAACGGGGTCTACTAAGCACACACCACGCTGTTTCCCTGGAAACCTAAGTGGCTTCCTCTGGGCACTGCAGAGCTGCAGCAAAGGTAGTAACAGAAGACAGTGAGAAAAATTTTAACTTCAGCAGAGGAAAAAGAAGTGCTTATGTGTATGAAGAAGATAAGCACATGAAAGATTCATTGTGTTTTATATACATGGGGCTAGCTTGTCAAAAAGCTATAAAAGAAAGCTGGAGAGGCACAGGACTTGATAGTATTCAAGGAGGAGTAACACCAGGTTTTTAATAGCAAACTCGTGGTCAGCTCTAGTAGTAAAATCTCTAAAGGAATGCTCTAACAAGTGCCCACGCTCTCAATTTCCTTCCCAAGGAGACTTATTTACATTATAATTGTTGCTACGGTTACTTTAATTCCATCACAGCTCCTTTCTCCAGTTGCTAACCTGGAGCTCCAGCCTGGGTGGTAACTGTTTACAATCAAAAACCTCAACTGAAGCAGACTCAAAATTCAGGCTACTCAAAAGCTCATGACCTACAGGAGAGTTCTATTAACAAAAATTGCCAAAAGTTGGGGCTCTTTGTTTCCTGTATTTTTTCTACTTAAGATCTTACTGCCACCTCAGGAAACTCTCTAGGAGTCAATATTTTTACCAGCCCTAACCAGAGATTCTTAAAGGAAAAACAAGACAAGTAACATGAATTTCATAAAGAGTAATGGATCAAAGCTGTGATTCCTATATTACCAGTATCTCTCCCCCTTGCTTTAATCAAAAAAAGACCATTATCTAAACAGACATTGAAAAGTCTCTCACATGACACATCACTATTATCTTTTTTTAAAAAATATTTATTTGGCTGCACCAAGTGTTAGTTGCAGCATGTAGGATCTTTGATCTTCACTGTGGCATGTGGGATCTGCAGTTGCAGTGTGTGGGATTTTATTTTTAGTTGCAGCATGTGAAACCTAGTTCCCAGATCAGGGATTGAACCTATGCCCCTGCACTGGGAGTGTGGTGTCTTAGTCACTGAACCAACCAGCAGGGAAGTCCTACTAACTACTATCTTCTAAGAATAACAACATATAGTACTGGCTATATATAAGCAGTACCTAAACCAGATATAAACAATGAGGTTAATATATTCTGTATTAAAGCAATAACCAAACAGAACATATAGTGACAGAAAAAGGAAAGAAAGGGGAAGTGAAGAACAAAAAAAGAGCAAGATTTCAGAACCATGACATCCAAATAATCACTTTAAGTACAGTTAATTAACAACGACGACAACAACAACAACAGAAATGTTCCAATGATAATGAGAAACATTACTCTCAAAGATAGCAACAATGCAAGACACATAGGTAGTGGTCTGTAGATACCACCCAGTCAGTCATTACAGGCTTCAAAGACCACCCACAGGAAAAGTGAAGTTTCACAGTTCTATATTTTTACTGTTTATTCTTGTATCCCCATTCTCATCATCCTCTCAACTTAAGCAATCACTGTAATGTACTTAATGTGCTTAGATATTTTCTAATAAACTGTGTAATATGTTTTATTTACATACCTTTTAAAAATTTATATAGATGCTATTGTTACATATCTCAATCTGTTTCTGTTTTTAATTACCACTATGCTTTTAAGAGGGCTTCCCAGGTGGCACTAGTGGTAAAAACCCGGCCTGCCAATGCAGGAGACATAAGAGACTCAGGTTCAAACCCTGGGTCAGGAAGATCCCCTGGCAGAGGGCATGGCAACCCACTCCAGTATTCTTGCCTAGAGAATCCTATGGACAGAGGACCTTGGTGGGCTGCACAGAGTCAGACATGACTAAAGTGACTTGGCACGCACACATACTTTTAAGGTCCATCATGTTTCCATGCATACATCTAGTTCACCACTTCAAACTGCTAGATAGTATCCTGTGGAATAAATCTATCATAATTTACTCAACATTGAGCAAAGAGTATGGACAATAAGATTGTTTTCCATAAGCACAAATAACAAGCAGTGAACGACCAACCACTTATGGACATATGCGAGAATTTCTTTCAGGTATACAGCTACGAAAAGAACTGCTGGATCACAGTGTATCTGGGTAAGTACCACCCTTCAAAATAGTTAGACAAGTCTACACTTCTATGAAGAATCTCTTGATGAAAGTGAAAGAGGAGAGTGAAAAAGTTGGCTTAAAACTCAACATGCAGAAAACTAAGATCATGCATCTGGTCCCATCACTTCATGGCAAATAGATGGGGAAACAGTGGAAACAGTGACAGACTTTATTTTTGGGGGGTTCCAAAATCACTGCAGATGGTGACTGTAGCCATGAAATTAAAAGACGCTTACTTCTTGGAAGGAAAGTTATGACCAACCTAGACAGCATATTAAAAAGCAGAGACATTACTTTGCCAACAGAGGTCCGTCTAGTCAAAGCTATGGTTTTTCCAGTAGTCATGTATGGATGTGAGAGTTGGACTATAAAGAAAGCTGAGTGCCAAAGAATCGATGCTTTTGAACTGTGCTGTTGGAGAAGATTCTTGAGAGTCCCTTGGACTGCAAGGAGATCCAACCAGTCCATCCTAAAAGAAATCATTCCTGAATATTCACTGGAAGGACTGATGCTGAAGTTGGAACTGCAATATTTGGGCCACCTGATGCGAAGAACTGACTCATTGGAAAAGACCTTGATGCTGGGAAACATTGAAGGCAGGAGGAGAAGGCGACGAGAGAGGATGAGAAGGCTGGATGGCATCACAGATTCAATAGACATGAGTTTGAGTAAACTCTGGGAGTTGGTGATGGACAGGAAGGCCTGGAGTGCTACAGTCCATGGGGTCACAAAAAGTCAGACACAAATGAGCGACTGAACGGACACTTCTACCAACAAGGAACTAGGGTATCTGTGCAGCCACTGCTTACCAAGCACTAGGCGAGACACTCCGGATCCTTTTTCTACTATAAACCTCATCCTCTTCAGCTGGTCTTTACCCCTTTGCTTTTCACATCAGCAGTCACCACGTCACAACTATGAAATGTAAGGGTTTCCTCCCTTGCTTCTCCCTGACCATCAAGTTCCCTATTCTAATACAATGATGCCCTGGGCTGCCAAAGCTTCCACTAACCATGAAACTTATGAAACAAAATCAAACAGCAAATGTTATTTTAACAAGTTTAACTCTTAAAAAGTCATTAATTGAAGTTTGCCCATTACACTGAACACCAAGAAGTTTTTTGCCTACATTTTAGACCATTCTATAGTCCATTTTCTTTCCCTTTTTAGGGAGTACTTGGAGAAACAGAACCATTTATTTGGAACTCTTCATACATAAAATAAGGGGAGCTGGATTACAATCAGTGTTTTCAATCTAAACTCTGGAACTGAGGACTCAAGATAATCATGCCAAGACAAAACAGGGTTATCTATGCCTCTTCAATTAGAACAGCACAATAAAAAATTTTTTTAACCTATGTATTTTGTTTGCTCCTTAGATTCAGTCTGGAAAATTGGTTCAATAAGAAAAAGATTTATTCACACATAACTAGTTGGGAGTATTAACTGGTACAACCTCCACTGTATTTGGCAATATTCACAAAATAAAAAATAAATACATTCCTTTTGAATTAGAATTTCACTTGTAAGAATATTTCTATAGACATTCACATATCTGTCCAGATACATACAAGTATATTCATTATAGCTTCGTTTGTCAAGGCAAAATATATTGAAAACAGCTCCTGAAGGACACACAAAAACTCAACATTCTGGCTGCCTCTAAAAAGGGCAATCAAGTGGCTAGAGGACAAGTGCTTTAGTTTTGCCATATAATCTTTTATATCTTTTGAATTTTACACCATTACATGTATGAAAAGTGACAGTCACTCAGTTGTGTCTGACTCTTCGTGACCCCAGGGAGTACACAATCCATGGAATTCTCCAGGCCAGAATACTGGAGTGGGTAGCCTTTCCCTTCTCCAGGGCCTCTTCCCAACCCAGGAATCAAACCCAGGTCTCCCACATTGCAGGCGATTCTTTACCAGCTGAGCCACCAGGAAGCCCATTACATGTATCAGTTCAGTTTAGTCGCTCAGTCGTGTCCGACTCTTTGCGACCCCATGAATCGCAGCACGCCAGGCCTCCCTGTCCATCACCAACTCCTGGAGTTTACTCAAGCTCATGCCCATCGAGTTGGTGATGCCATCCAGCCATCTCATCCTCTGTCATCCCCTTCTCCTCCTGCCCTCAATCCCTCCCAGCATCAGGGTCTTTTCCAATGAGTCAATTCTTCGCATGAAGTGGCCCAAGTATTGGAGTTTCAGCTCAGCATCAGTCCTTCCAATGAACACCCAAGGCTGATCTCCTTTAGGATGGGCTGGTTGGATCTCCTTGCAGTCCAAGGGACTCTCAAGAGTCTTCTCCAACACCACAGTTCAAAAGCATCAATTTTTCAGCGCTCAGCTTTCCTCACAGTCCAATTCTCACATCCATACATGACCACTGGAAAAATTACATGTATAATCTATTAAAACTTTTAATTTATCACTCTAACAACCTACATTATCTTCTAAAGATTCTTCAAGCCCTCACATTCTGATTTTAACATTCTGACTTCCAGTCAAATAGTTACTTCTTGCAGATAATCAGAGAAATAAAGCAACTGAAGGGAATAAGGAAGCCAGCTTTCATTAGACAAGGTGCATGTGTCTATATAGTATGATAGTATTAAATTTAGTCTTGGCACTGCCATCTCCTTTAGAAGTTCCTTCTAACTGGATCTCACCTTATTTTTTATTCATATAAACTTTCCTTGAGTTCATCAAGCCAAGTCTATCAAATGAATTGCCCTGTCCCTAAGAACTGCTAGAAAGAAATATGTCCGTATAGATAACAGATAATGGTGTCTATGAAGCTCAAAATGTATTTCCTTTTTTTGTCTTTTGGCCAAGTCACGCTGCCTGCAGGATCTTAGTTCCCGAGCCAGGGACTGAACCTAAGCCCTCAGGCAGTAAAAGCACTGACTCCTAACCACTGGACTGCCAGGGAATTCCCCCAAAATGTATTTACTTTCAATTACTTATGAATTGTACTGTTCAATAGATAGCGACTAGCCATATGAGGCTAGTGAACACTTGAAATGTGGCCAGTCCAAATTTAAATGTGTTGTCAAAACATAATACATACCAGATATCAGACTTAATATGAAAAAGTAAAATATCTCAATTTTAATATGGATTATATGCTGAAATTGTAACATTATGGATTTATAAGACTAAATACAATATATTATTAAAAATCACTTTTGTTTCTTTTTACTTTTTTTAATGTGGCTACCAGAAAATTTAATGCAACTATACTGTGAATTTCAGATTAACATAGTAAATTAATCCTGCTACATTTCAGATGAATTCTTTTTGCTCATACTCCACAAAAAAAGTTTTTTGAAATTTCACCATTTTAGTCAAACTTAGTCCTTTTCCTTCTACACACCTTGGCCTATCACCAAGCCTCAGAAAAAACAGGACGACAACATCTTGCCCCTTTAGATTTATTTATAAAATTTGATCTTCTTTGAAATAAAGTTTGCAGATAGTATTGTTTTGATCAGGTTAAATAAAAAGTGACTCAGGGCTTAATGAACACTGATGGTTTTATAGCAGTACAGTACAACAAAGAGGCTAAGGTGGAAAATTAAGACTCCTGTGCTCTAGTTTCAATAAAACGATATTCCTTTGAAAAATAATAACATACCAATCAAGTACAAAACAATTCAATGTAAAATATCTAGTTTTTAATCATAGCTTTTAGAAAAAAAAATAACTCCCCTGAAATTAGCATGTCATATTAAGTTTATTTCAAACTTTTAGTATCAAGTAAAATTATGGATTTAACTGGATTAGAAGGTATAAGAAACTATATAAAGGTTACTGTAGTATAAATTTTGCCAATACTACTACTTCTTGTTCATTTAATAGAACCCAAGTTTCTCTCATCAGCCATCTTTGTCCTCCCTACAATCCTTCCACATATAGCTAACAATATGATAATGACCTTTATGGTAACTTCCAAAACTATCTTTTTGACTCCCTTCCTCCTATTTCCACTCTGAATCCAGTTCTAGCTATCTACAAGACATTAAAAAAAAAAAAAAGACATTTCATTTGGAGCTTATACTAATATTTCAAACACAAAGTAAAAAGCTGAACTTGAGTTTTTATTCTGTAGTGCTTTAACTAAGTACTCATAATTTAGTCAAATAAGCATTTGGTTGAAGTATTATAGAATAAGTTTTTTTTATATTGTATTTGACTTAACTAAATCATAATATTTAAGCAGAAAAGATACAACTATAAGTTTGCTTCTTGTTTTTCTGACTTTTTAACCCTTTGAAAATTAATGAAACATAAAAACCTAAACAACTATGTTCTGAAACATTCTAATTTCTGCTCAAGAATATTTATTATCTTATAACTCGGGAATTATTTATATTTACAGATAAATTAATAGAAACTGAGATTCTGTCTTGGCGTTTGTTTTTTGCATTTACAGCTCTCTGCTCTGGAGCCTTGGACAAGCACTAAGTAGAGTGCTTAACGGCGTTTAACATTTATTTTATTTTATTTGGCCTTTCAATTAGTAAACTACAATTGCTTACCACAGAGCTATTATAAGAACTAATTCATATTTATAAGTGCTCTAAAGAGAGTATTCTTTGATACTCTGCTACATCTTGGCAAGGACCCAAACTTTCTAGGGTGCTCTTCCTTTTCTTCCCAAGACTGGGTTGGGGGGGGGGCACTTCAGGAGTCTAACTGTGAGTCCCCAAATATCCATCACCTTTGCTTTCTTTAAGCTGACAGATCTCCTGCTGAGTCCCTCACTCTTCAAGTGGAGATACACATCTGCCGTGATCTCTGCTACATATTTGAGAAACAGCTTTGCAGAAAAAGAGTAGATAAAATGTGAGATCTGAAAAGTAGGTTTTAAGTCAAAGGAGTCTTTAACCGGTTTAATATGATGCTCCTGAAAAAAACCAGTATTGCTTTAGAATCATTAAGTATCATCATGTCCATTGTTATTATCTAGCCAGAGAGTCTGAAAAACCTCAGGCTCTTCCTAAAGGGTTAATTATCAGTGCCATCTGACAGAGAATCTAACCAAGAATATTACACAGAAGAGCTGAAAAGTCAATACTGAACTTTTTACGTGTATGACTGTGTGTGGGGTTAAATTCATTTAAGGGACAAATTACATAGGTAATGAACTGTAAGGGGAAAAAAGTTATGTTATAAATAAATAGTTCATGACTGGGGCTCAGTTCTACAATCACAAACATTTAATAAGTACACATTATATGTTAGAAGGTGGCACTAGCACTATCCAAGTGGCGCTAGTGGTAAAGAACCCACCTGCCAATGCAGGAGACTTAGGAGATGTGGGTTCGATCCCTGGGTTGGGAAGATCCCCTGAAGGAGGGCATCGCAACCCACTCCAGGATTCTGGCCTGGAGAATCGCATGGACAGAGGAGCCTGGAAGGCCACAGTCCATAGGGTGGCACAGAGTCAGGCATGACGGAAGCAACAGCATGGCACATGTGTTAGCATTAAATTGTGAAAAACTGACCAACAGCAAGACAAGTACTAATGAACAAGAAGTAGATCAATTAAAACTAACACAACATTGTAAAGCAACTCTACTCCAGTAAAAATTTTTAAAAAAAAAGCTAACTAAATAGAAGAGACCAGCGGATCTTCCCAACCCAGATCGAACCTGCATCTCTTGCATCCTTCACTGGTGGGTGGATGGGTTCTTTACCACGAGTGCTACCTGGGAAGCCCACAAACATACTACCCCAAGGTAAGGAGAGAAGACTCAGTGATTTCTGAGATATTCTAAAGATCCTAAAGACCATAAAATTTATAAGCTACTATGACAACTCAAGATTGCCAAGAAAACTATCAATAACCTCAGATACACAGATGACACCACCCTTATGGCAGATAGTGAAGGGGAACTGAAGAGTCTCTTGATGAAAATGAAAGAGGAAAGTGAAAAAGCTGGCTGAAAACTCAACATTCAAAAAACTAAGATCATGGCATCTGGTCCCATCACTTCATGGCAAATAGATGGGGAAACAATGGAAACAGTGACAGACTTTGTTTTCTTGGGCTCCAAAATCACTGCAGATGGTGACTGTAGCCATGAAATTAAAACATGCTTACTCCCTGGAAGAAAAGCTATGACCAACCTATACAGCATATTAAAAAGCAGAGACATTACTTTGCTGACAAAGGTCCATCTGATCAAAGCTTTGGTTTTTCCAGTAGTCATGTATGAATGTGAGACCATACATGTTCTCACATAAAGAGAGACCATAGGGTCTTTGGACCATAAAGAAAGCTGAGTGCCAAAGAATTGATGCTTTTGAACTGTAGTGTTGGAGAAGACTCTTGAGAGTCCCTTGGATTGCAAGGAGATCAAACCAGTCCATCCTAAAAGAAATCAACCCTGAATATTCATTGGATGGCTGATGCTGAAGCCGAAACTCCAATACTTTGGCCACCTGATACGAAGAACTGACTCACTGGAAAAGACCCTGATGTTGGGAAAGATTGAAGACAGGAGAAGAAGGGGACGACAGAGGATGAGGTGGCTGGAAGGCATCACCGACTCAGTGGACTTCAGTTTGAGCAAGCTCCAGAAGTTGGTGACGGACAGGGAAGCCTGGCGTGCTGCAGTCCATGGGGCTGCAAAGAGTCGGACACGACTGAGCGACTGAACTGAACTGATGATAACTCAAAAGACAGTGGCAGAAAAAGAATTTAGGATTAGCTAGGTTAATTAATGGGTATGTTCAAATTATGGAAATAATTATTTTTGGATATCACCATTGTCAAGCTATGCGAGTTATCATTACTGATGGGGTTGAGAACACGTTACCTCAAAATATGGCACCTTGAATATTGAGGGTCTTGCTAACTTTCCCCTAGTTTACTACTGTTAGCTCCTATCATGTTCTGCTTTTTTCATCAAAACTACTACTAAAACATTCAAGTTTAACCACTTCTTTGGGCTATTCACTTTCTAATGAAGGCTCTTGTCTCATGTAAATCATACTAAATAGCTTCGTATGCTTTTCTCTTGTTAACCTAAGATCATAAAGGGAGGGCCAGGACACCCCACTCACCATAGAGGATACAGCTAAAAACCTGGGACAGCTGACAAAAGGTTAAGAATTCTTAACCAAAATCAGCCTCCCAGATTTCCATCCAGCGTTGGTCAAGAGAAGGTAAACTTCTCCTTGTCAGATTAGCAGGAGAAAAGCATTTGAGAATTAATTCTTTGGATTGTAACTCTTGTGAATTTGGATTTGCATACTCATCGGTTATAGACCCCAGAAACAGTCATTGCTTTCCCATGTCTCTGTCTTTTGTGTCCTTTGTCATAGGAGGTTCTTCATCCCACCTGCAACTATCACAAGTCTACTCGCCTAGACTATCTTTGGGAGTAACTCTGGATCTTGGGGTGTGGGGAGACAGGGTATGCATCTTTTGCACCCTCTTTCAGCTTACTTCAGTTGCTCAGTCATGTCCAACTCTTTGCGACTCCATGGACTGCAGCATACCAGGCCTCCCTGTTCATCACCAACTCCCGGAGTTTACTCAAACTCATCTCCATTGAGTTGTTGATGCCATCCAACCATCTCATCCTCTGTCATCCCCTTCTTCTCCTGCCTTCAATCTTTCCCAGCATCAGGGTCTTTTCAAATGAGTCAGTTCTTTGCATCAGAAGGCCAAAGTATTGGAGCTTCAGCTTCTGTATCAGCCTTCCAATGAATATTCAGGACTGATTTCCTTTAGGATGGACTGGTTGGATCTTCTGGCAGTCCAAGGGACTCTCAAGAGTCTTCTCCAACACCACAGTTCAAAAGCATCAATTCTTCAGTGCTCAGCTTTCTTTATAGTCTAACTCTCTCACAGCCATACATGACTACTGGAAAAACCATAGCCTTGACTAGACGGACCTTTGTTGGCAAAGTAATGTCTCTGCTTATATGCTGTCTAGCTTGGTCATAACTTTCCTTTCAAGGAGTAAGCGTCTTTTAATTTCATGGCTGCAGTCACACTGAAGTCCATCTGCAGTGATTTTGGAGCCCAAAAAAATAAAGTCTGTCACTATTTCCACTGTTTCCCCATCTATTTGCCATGAAGTGATGGGACTGGATACCATGATCTTAGTTTTCTGAATGTTGAGTTTTAAGCCAACTTCTTCACTCTCCTCTTCCACTTTCATCAAGAGGCTCTTTAGTTCTTCTTTGCTTTCTGCCGTAAGGGTGGTGTCATCTGCATATCTGAGGTTATTGATATTTCTCCCAGCAATCTTGATTCCAGCTTGTGCTTCATCTAGCCCAGTGTTTCTCATGATGTACTCTGCATATAAGTTAAATAAGGAGGGTGACAACATACAGCCTTGACGTACTCCTTTCCCTATTTGGAACCAGTCTGTTGTTCCACGTCCAGTTCTGTTGCTTCCTGACCTGCATACAGATTTCTCAAGAGGTAGGTCAGGTGGTCTGGTATTCCCATCTCTTTCAGAATTTTCCACAGTTTGTGGTGATCCACACAGTCAAAGGTTTTGTCATAGTCAATAAAGCAGAAATAGATATTTTTCTGGAACTCTCTTGCTTTTTTGATAATCCAACAGATATTGGCAATTTGATGTTGGCACCCTCTTTGGGGATGCCTTTTAAACCCATAATTAAGCTATAAAGAGGCTTATAGGCTTTGAATCACATTGATACAGGTATACCATTAACAATTTGGATTTTTCTATCTAAAAGGATTTTTAGAGAACACTCGTCCTAAACAAATACCTTATAGGTACCTATGGAAAGATCAGATTTCAAAAAAGAAAGAAAGAAAAGAAAAAATAAAATAGACCAGAGAATGCCTTGGCTGGTCTGAAGGGGGAAAAAATTCCCTTAACAAGATTAGGAGACAAAATCAGACTTAGACCAAGCCTGAGATTTAAATTAACACTGATAGCCAGGAAATAGTTTTGACAAAGGCCCAGAGAATGTACAAGCCTTGTCATTCTAAGCCCATTGCAAATATATTTTGGAGTCCTAATGCAAAGAATTCATTGAATTTTTTTTTTTAAGAAAAAAACAAATAATAATTATCCCAGAATTCTGACAATAAGCAAATATGCCCCTGAAATCCTTTTAGAGACAATTTACATCCTTTCTCTATGCCTTTAAGATGTAAATTTTCTACCTTATTTTCTCTGGGACCTAAGAGCCATCTCTTTGATGGCTTTTTCTTTTTCTGTAGTGCAGCACAGTGGGGGATCTTAGTTCCTGGACCAGGGATCATACCCTCACCTTCTGCAAGGAAGTATGCAGTCTTAATCCCCAGGCCATCAGCGAAGTCCCAAAAGGTACAATTTGGTGTTGGTTTCTTTTTTTCCCCCCTTAGAGAGCCATCTCCTTGAAACGCAACTTCCAAAGGAATAATTTTTTTTTCCCTGCCTTTGGATTGGGAGGTAAAACTTAAGAAGACTTTATGGAAACAAACTACTACTTATTTGTTTTCACACTGTCCTGTGCCCAAAATTTAGTCAACAGCCTCCATAAGATTATTTATCAAGGAAAATTCTAAAAGTCTTCTTCATAAGTATTGATTTTAAAAATAAGCTTTATCAGTCATTAAGCAGGTAACCTAACTTGTTTCATCTTCTAGAAATATACTTGGATTCGAAAAAACTAATAAAGATGAGAATCAACTCAAATAAATTAGTGAATTGTGTACTTATCTATCTATATTTAACTCATGGCTAAGCTATAAAATGAAAGTTACAAGACCTCTGTTTACACCTGTCTGCATGTTTTTATATGTTTATATGTGTGTATGTGTGTTATGCATACATATTTTTCTACCTCCCAATGGCATTCCTCATTTATAAAATCCAAAGGAGTTCTATTCAAATTGGCCTAGAAATAAATGAGCACTTCTATAAATTGTTTCAAAACACTCAAAAATTATGTAGAATTTTTGAGATTCTACAAAAAAAAAAAAAATGCTCTTTTCAAATTCATATGATCCGGGATAATCTCTAGTAAATAAGGCTAATTTAAAAATTGGGGTTTAATAAAAATATATCTCCAGAGTTCAGTATTAAAATATAGATAGATGCACAGTTTTTCCTACCCAGTTCTACTAGTCAAGAAGCTTATATTATCCCTATCAGATATTTAGGGTTATAAAACTATAAACCCAAACTAAGAACAAAATGTACAATAAAAGTGAATTTCTTGATATATGTCAGTTCAGTTGCTCAGTCATGTCTGACTCTCTGCAACCCCATGGACTGTAGCACACCAGGCTTCCCTGTCCATCACCAATTCCCAGAGCTTGCTCATGTCCATCAAGTCAGTGATGCCATCCAACCATCTCATCCTCTGTCATCCCCTTCTCCTCCCCTCTTCAATCTTTCCCAGCATCAGGGTCTTTTCAAATGAGTCAGTTCTTCGCATCAGGGGGCCAAAGTATTGGAGTTTCAGCTTCAGGATCAGTCCTTCCAACGAATATTCAGGACTGATTTCCTTTAGGATGAACTGGTTGGATCTCCTGGCAGTCCAAGGGACTCTCAAGAGTCTTCTCCAACACCACAGTTCAAAAGCATCAATTCTTCAGCGCTCAGCTTTTTTTATGGTCCAACTCTCACATCCATACATGACTACTGGAAAAACCATAACTTTTGACTATGCAGACATTTGTTGGCTAAGTAATGTTTCTGCTTTTTAATACACTGTCTAAGTTTGTCATGGCTTTTCTTGCAAGGAGCAAGTGTGCTTTAATTTCATGGCTGCAGTCACCATCTGCATGGAGCACCATCTGCATGCAGTCACCATCTGATTTTGGAGCCCAAGAAAATAAAGTCTGTCACTGCTTCCATTGTTTCCCCTTCACTTCATCTATTTGCCATGAAATGATGGGACCGGATGCCATGATATTAGTTTCCTGAATGTTGAGTTTTAAGCCAGCTTTTTCACTCTCCTCTTTCACCTTCATTAAAAGGCTCTTAAGTTCCTCTTCTTTTTCTGCCAAATAACTAATGATTATTTAACCAAAGAACTAATGATTACTTAACCATTAGTAAAAGGTTACTAATGATTAAAAACTATAATGAATATGTGGAAATGAGGCTACTAGGACGAAGAGTTTTAAAAAACTCTGTATATAAAATATGTAAGCAAAGTAAGATGTGTTTTTGACAAGGAAAGGTATGAAAGATGTGTTTTTATTAGTGAAAAAGAGAGTTTTGTCTAAAACTAGAACATCTGGTTGTTCCAGAAAAAGATAGATGAACCAAAAAACTAAAATGTAAATGTAAATTTTAAAATGTAAACACGTGCTTTATCACATGCAGAACGTTTGTGGAAAAGAAATTTCTGTGCTCAAACTGCTAAGATTGAAAGGATTTATTCATCAGTTAAAAAAAAAAACAAAAATGAGTCTTGCCATAAAAAGTGAATTAATGCAAAACTAGAATGACAACGTTTTAATGGATTACTAGCTGCTTTTATTAAGAAACTATGGTTTTTCTTTACTTTTTAAGTAACCTGCTAGAAACAAAAGTTTTACATCTTATCAAAATAGTATCCTGTATTTCATTTCATCTTTATCATATCTTTGACCACTTAAAAAAAAAAATCTTCACAATACTGAACAAGTTAAAGTTTTTTTTTTCTTTTCTTTTACAGATATATTACTTCTCATATTTGCCTTTAAAATCTTTTATTATCACTTTGGTTAAAAGGACAACTAAGTATTCTTTTACAGTGACCTGACCCTATCAAATGTTCAGACTTTTCAAGATTTGTGACAAACTTCCTAAAATCAATTCTAAATGAAGTCTTTTCTCTTTTTTGGCCGTAACATGCGGCATATGGAACTTCTCTGACCAGGGACTGAACCTGTGTCCCCTGCAGTAGACACATGGAGGGCTACTAGGGAAAAAAAAGAAAAGATCTGTTCTTCAACCTTGTGGAAAGAAATGTTAAAAATAATAATTTCCTTTATTTGATACATTAAGTTGCATACAAAATGCTGTCACATAAAAAGGGATGCTTCAGCTTCCCTAAGTTATATTTTTATGGGTAACCATGAACAGAGGAGCCTGGCAGGCTATACTCCATGCTCTTACAAAGAGTTAGCCTTGCACGCACGCAGGTTAATAATGTAGGTGTTCCAGAAACTGCATGGAGTTCACAGAAATCTGTCAATACCTTCACTGTCTTATTCTTATGCCAAAATGTTGTATGCTATAGAAATATCCAAATTTCCTTATCAAATGAACTCTCATCAAATCTTAACTTCAAAATGTTTTGTTATGCAGATAGTTTTTGTTTTACTCAGATTCTTCTCTGAAAATGTTTGAAACTGCTAATCCAAGATCAAGCAGAACAAGAATTAATCACATGGGACTGAAGGAACTGATGAAGAATTATGACTTTTTATGGCCTTCTTGTTTGAAATTTTGCTGGCTCTTTAATGTTCTGCTCTTCAGACATAAGAAACTCCTTTCCCTTTTCTCTTAAGCTATCTATAAGAGCAACTTAATAATTATACCTTGGTAAATAAAAATGTAACAGTTTTATTTTCTCCTACGTGATTCCTCCAGAATTTGGGACACTTTTTAAGTGTTCTTATTTTCATGGCAATATAGCTATTTATGGGCTTCCCAGGTAGTGCCAGGGATAAAGAATCCACCGATACAGGAGACCTAAGAGACACAGGTTCGATCCCTGGGTCAGACACAGGTTTCTCCCCTGGAGGAGGGCATGGCAACCCACTCCAGTATTCTTGCCTGGAGAATCCCATGGACAGAGGAGCCTGGGGGTTATGGTTCATAGGGTCTCAAAGTGTTGGATACAACTGAAGCGACTTAGCACATAGTTGTTTTAATACGTTAAATAAGAACCTGTTCTCCTTGTAACAGGTCACAAGATGCATAATATCAGATACAGTTAGACAGTTTTATGGAACTAAGGTTGACTTTTTGGTGCCAATACTCACAAAGCCTTCTTGGGAAAACCAGCCTGTACCTGGCAAACAAGAGTTTCCAGGCTCACAGGTAAATAAGGAAGATCACTTCCAGCCAGGCCCTTGTGAATGAAAAATGTTGTCTCCCAAATCAGTCAACAAAGGATGTTGCAGCACCCCACAGTGAGCCCTGAGGGAACTCCAGTGCTTCCCCAGTGGCTCAGCTGGTTAAGAGTCTGCCTGCAATGCAGGAGACCCAGGTTCAATTCCTGGGTTGGGAAGATCCCCTGGAGAAGGGAATGGCAAGCTACTCCAGTATTCTTGCCTAGAAAATTCCAAGAACAGAGGAGCCTGCTGGACTACAGTTCATGGGGTGGCAAAGAGTCAGACATGACTGAGGGACTCACACTTTCTTTCTTTCCATGCCTTTAGCCACCAAAGCCACCCGCAATGGTGCATCCTGAAGGGGCTCAGGATGAGAAAGAACAAGATACTGGCCCTAGATAGCTAAGGGGCATATCAAAGGAATGATTTCAATGGGCCCAGACTCTTCTATCTATCTACCTATAAGTAGAAAACTGCTAAATTCATTAACTTGAGATAACTGTCTTTCTTTAATTGATGGCAATTTTTTGATGTTTCACTACCTGGTCTTTGTTGCAAAAACTCCTAATACATTAAGCCCCCTACAACTCTCAAAGGTGCGAACATGCATTCCATCAATGTGAGGCCTGAGTGAAATTGCGGCTTGTCCTCAGTATGCTATAGCTGAGGATCCGTCAGCTCTTCCTCCTTCAGTCTTCTTGCCTGTTCGCTCGATGCCAGCCCCTGTATGCCAGCTGCTATACTCTCCTACTGTACTTTTCAAGGTACTACACTGTAAGATTAAAAACGTTCCCTTTATTTTTTTTTATGTATTATTTGTGTAAAAAGTATTACAAACCTATTACAGTACAATATATAACCAATTGTGTAAGTTAGGTACCTAGGCTAACTTTCTTGGACTTACAAACTGGATTTAAAAATGCATTCTGAGAACAGAATTTGTTCATACATAGGGGATTTACTGTGTATCCTGGCTTCTCCCTTACCTCTTCTTCAGAACAGTCCCTCAGAGCTATCTGAGAGACTGTCTTCTGGGCAAATCATCCTCATAAAATCTTCAACTATTAGGTCATGCAATTTTTCTTAGTCAACCCAAGAATCTACCAACTACCAGCTAACATCACACTTAATAGTAAAAAGCTAAACGTTGTCATCACACTGTGCTCAGTCACTCAGTTGTGCCCAGCTCTTTGCAATTCCATGGACTGTAGCCAGCCATGCTTCTCTATCCATGGGATTTTCCTGGTAAGAATACTGGAGTGGGTTGCCATTCCTACTCTAGGGGGTCTTCCCAACCCAGGGAGCAAACCAGCGTCTCCTATGTCTCCTGTATTGGCAGGCGGGTTCTTTACTAGGGCCACTTGATGCTGTTGTTCAGTTCCCTCAGTCGTGCCCAACTCTTTGCAGCCCCGTGGACTGCAGCACGCCAGGCCTCCCTGTCTGTCACCATCTCCTGGAGCTTGCTCAAACTAATGTCCATTGAGTAAGTGATGCCATCCAACCATCTCACCCTCTGACATTCTGCCTTCAATCTTTCCCAGCATCAGGGTCTTTTCCAATAAGTCAGTTCTTCGCATCAGGTGGCCAAGTATTGGAGCTTTAGCTTCAACATCAGTCCTTCTAATGAATATTCAGGACTGATTTCCTTGAGGATTGACTGGTTTGATCTCCTTGCTGTCCAAGGGCCTTCCAAGAGTCTTCTCCAACACCATAGTTCAAAAGCATCAAATCTTTGGCACTCAGCTTTCTTTATAGTCCAACTCTCACATCCATACATGACTACTGGAAAAACCATAGCTTTGACTAGATGGACCTGTGTTGGTTAAGTAATGTTTCTGCTTTTTAATACACTGTCTACATTTGTCATGTTTTTCTTCTAAGGAGCAGCGCCTTTTAATTTCATGGCTGCAGCCACTGTCCACAATGATTTTGGAGCCCAAGAAAATAAAGTCTGTCACTGTTTGCATTGTTCCCCCATCCATTTGCCATGAAGTGATGGAACCAGATGACATATTAGTTTTCTGAATATTGAGTTTCAAGCCAGCTTTTTCACTCTCCTCTTTCAGCTTCATCAAGAGGCTCTTTAGTTCCTCTTCACTCTCTGCCACAAGGGTGATGTCATCTGCATCTGAGGTTATTGATATTTCTCCTGGCAATCTTGATACCATCATCCAGCCTGGCATTTCACATGATGTACTCTGCATTTAAGTTAAATAAGCAGGGTGACAATTTTCAGCCTTGACGTACTCCTTTCCTAATTCTGAAACAGTCCATTGTTCCATGTCCAGTTCTAACTACTGCTTCCTGACCTGCATACAGGTTTCTCAGGAGGCAGTAAGGTGATCTGGTATTCCCACCTCTTTAAGAATTTTCCACAGTTTATTGTGATCTACACAGTCAAAGGCTTTAGCGTAGTCAATGAAGCAGAAGTAGATGTTTTTCTGGAATTCTCTTGCTTTTTCTATGATCCAACAGATGTTGGCATTGATCTCTGGTTCCTCTGCCTTTTCTAAATCCAGCTTGTACATCTGGAAGCTCTTGGTTCACATACTGTTGAAACCTAGCTTGAAGGATTTTGAGTATTACTTTGCTAGCATGTGAAATGAATGCAATTGTGCAGCAGTTTGAACATTCTTTGGCATTGCCCTTCTTTGGGATTATAATAAAAACTGACGTATACAAAAAAAATCTCAATGACCTGGATAACCACGATGGTGTCATCACTCACCTACAAGCCAGACATCCTGGAGTGTGAAGTCAAGTAGGCTTTAGGAAGCATCACTACAAAGCTAATGGAGGTGATGGAATTCCAGCTGAGGACCACTTGGGAAGCCCAAAAGAATAAATACTTTTCCTTTAAGATTGGGAACAAGGTAAATATGTCAGCTGTCACCATTTCTATTTCAACACTGTACAGGAGGCTCTAGGAAGTGCAATTTGGCAAGAACAAGAAATAAAAGGTATTAACACTAGAAAACAAGAAGTAAAGAAGTCATTTGTAGATGACAGAAGTCTGTATGTAGAAAATATTTAAAAATCTAGTAGAGTAATATGAGTAGTAGTAAAACGAGTAGAGTAATAAACAAGTTTAGCAAGGCTGCAGAGTACAAAATTCAATTAAATATATACCAAATTGAAAACAGGGATTCAAATAGATATTTATATATCCATGTTCATAGCAGTATTATAACAGTCAAAAGGGAGAAACAACACACAGGGATTCAAATAGATATTTATATACCCATGTTCATAGCAGTATTATAACAGTCAAAAGGGAGAAACAACACAAATGCCCATCAACAGAGGATGGGCTAAAAAAAAAAAAAAGTATATAGATACAATGGAATATTATTATTTAGCATTAAAAAAGAATGAAGGGAAATGTCTGGTTGTCCAGTGGTTAGGACTCTGCATTTTCACTGCCAAGGGCATGGGTTCAATCCCTGTTCTGGGAACTAAGATACTGCAAGCCACATGGTACAGCGAAAAAATTTTTTTTATTTTTCAAAAAAAAGAACGACAATGTTAAAAAAAAAAAAAGGAATGAAATCTAGATATATGTTACAACATGGATGGATCTGAAAAGCATTATACTAAGTAAAATAAGTTATATACAAAAGGATAAGTATTGTAAGATTCTACTTATATGAGGTACCGAAAGGCAAATTCATTGAGACAGGGGCTAAGAAGAGGAGTTAAAAGGGAGTTATTGTTTAATGGGGTACAGAGTTTTTGTTGGGAATGACAAAGTTTGGGGTATAGATAGTGATAATAGTTCTAGAACATTGTAACTGTACTTAATGTCAATGAACTGCATACTTTAAAACTGTTATGGCAGTCCAGTGATTAGGTCCTGGTGCTTTCACTGCCACACCTGGGTTCAACCCTTGGTCAGAGAACTATAATCCCACAAGCCCCTGTGTGTACCCAAAAATAAACAAACCAACAAATAAAAATTAAAAATCAATTATATTTTATATACTAGTAATAAAAAATCTGAAAATAAAATTAAGAAAACAATTCCACTCATAATAGCATCCAAAAAAAAAAAAAACCTTAAAAAAATTTAATTAAAGTAGTACCAAGCCTGTACACTGTAAAGTACAAAACACTGCCAAGAGCAATTAGTAAACAGCTTAAAAAATGGAGAGTTGTTTCACATTCACGGGTTGGAAATCACAATATCATTACAATGAGAATTCTCCAAAAATGACCTATAGATTCAACACAATCCCTATTGAAATTCTGGCAAGCTTTCTCACAGAAAGTGACAAGCTTATCCTAAATTTATATGAAAATTTAAAGGACCTACAAAAACCAAAATAATGTTGAAAAAGATGAACAAAATAGTACCCAATTCCAATACTTACTATAAAGCTACAGTAATCAATAAAGTATAGTATTCACATCAGCATAAATAAGTAAATCATTGGAACAGAATCCAGAATCCAGAAATAAACCCACACATCTACAAACAACTAATTTTCAACAATGGGGTCAAGACAATTCAACAGGGAAAGAATAGTCTTTTCAACAAATGGCACTGAGACAACTGTATATCCATATGAAGGAAAAAAGATTAAGGCCATAAGTCACCCCATACAATAAAGTCAACTCAGAATGGGTCACAGTTCAGTTCAGTTCAGTTGCTCAGTCATGTCTGACTCTTTGTGACCCCGTGGATTGTAGCACGCCACAGGCTTCCCTGTCCATCACCAACTCCCAGAGCTTACTCAAACTCATGTCCATTGAGTCGGTGATGCCATCCAAACATCTCATCCTCTGTCATCCCCTTCTCCCACCTTCAATCGTTCCCAGCATCAGGGTTTTTTCAAATGAGTCGGTTCTTCAGAATTGGTCACAGAACTAAATAAAAAATCTAAAACTACAAAACTACAAATATTTTTGTGATCCTGAGTTACTAATTTCTTAGCTATAACACCAAAAGCATAATCTCTTTAAAAAGAGATTGACATTGGACTTCATTAAAATTTAAAATATTAGCTCTTCAAAATACAACATTAGGAAAAAGACAACTCACAATCTAGGAGAAAATATTTGCAAACCATGTACTGATAAAGGATTTATATTCAGAATACTGAAAGAATTCTTACAACTTATTACAACTTAATAAGAAAACAAACCAATTTAAAAATGGACAGGACTTCCCTGGTGGTCCAGCAGTTAAGACTCCACGTTTCCACCGCAGGGGGCATGGGTTTGATCTCTAGTGGGGGAACTAAGATCACACATGCATGTGGTGTAGCCAGAAAGTTAAAAAAAAAACAAGTCAAACGATCTGAATAGACATTTCATCAATGCAGATATATAAATGATTAATACGGACATGAAAAGATGCTCAGTGTCACTAGTCATGGGGAAATGCAAACTCAAACCATAACAAAATAGCACTACATAACCACTAAAATGGTTACAATCAAAAAGACTGATAATGCCATGTGTTAGGATGTAGAAAAACAAGGTCGTATTCAGGTCATATTCCCTGTGCTATACATATCTCTGTACAGCACAGGGAACTATATTTAATATAGTGACTTAATCAGCAAACAGAGCTGGGACAACTGGTTATCTATATGAAAAAATAAAATTAAATAGATCACCATCTCACACTATAAACAAAAAATCAATTCCAGACAGACTAAATTGTGAAAAATCCAAACTAAACACGTTAGAACACTTACAGAGAAGAGTATGTGAAATATGGAGAAGTTTCTAAAACAAACTCAAAAAGGACAAACTACACAGAGGGAAAAGAAAAAGCTGGTCAACTTACATTAAAAAATTTAACTTATGTATAAAAGTCCTAAGTTATAAAGAAAAAAAAAAGTAAGACACAGATTGGAAGATATCTGCAACACATATATCTGATAAAATAAAGGATTAGGATGAACACATAAAAGAACTTTTACAAATCAGTAATAAAAGCCAAAGAGATCTCAAAAAAAAAAAAAAAATCAGAAAATATACAAATACAGACCATAACTTACAAAAAAGGAAATCCAAATGGACTATAAACATAATGAAAGATGCCAATCTCACTTATACCCAAGAAATGCAAATTAAAACAAACAGAGATTCCATTTCACAACTACCAGACATTGGAAGATAAGCTGAACAGAAGTTCAGTGTTTGTACTTATTAGTAAGGATTCAGAAAACAGGAGTTAATAAAACTAATTTAGAAAGCAATTTAAGATATACTTTAAGCAATTTTGCATATAGGGATACACCCTAGAAAATGCTCATAAAGAAGTGTGCATAACACAACTACAAATGCTCAAAACTCAGCAAGAAGAAAAAGGGAACACTAAAGAGGAATGGGTAAAAAGTGGTATTTTCATACAGTAAAGTACTATACAGTAGTTAAAATTAATCACCTGGAAAATCTACATGTTCCAGACTAGTTAAAGCTCAAAGTTGAGAGAAAAAAAGTAGGTTACAGAAAAATATCTGATCTATAATATCACCTACATTAAATTTATAAACACACAAAACAATGCTATATTTCCTTTATTGATATACAATTTATACTAATAAACAAAATGAAGCAAAAGTATTAAAATGTGATGGAGAATTATAAACAGCAAAGTTTGAACAGCAGCTACCTCTGAGTTGGGAGAAAAAGAAAGAAAGAAAGGAAAGGAACAGAGAAGAGGTACAAGGGGGTCTTCCACTTTATCTACATTGTTTTATATCTTTAAAAAAAATCTACAGAAAATTTTGCAAAATGCTAACATTTGTTAAATTGGGCAGTGACTACAATTTTCTCAGTACTCTTCCATATGCTTGGGGGAAAAAAAAATTGAAGAGTTTTTTGGTCAAATGAATATATACACATGTACCAGGCAGCAGGAAAAAAAATATTTATCTCCTTTTGGAACCCACATTTGTAAAACTGTTCTACTAATGTCTCTCCGGTGCTTTACTGTCTCAGTGTGACACAACCTTTTAAGTGTTTAGGCATAAACACATTGTACTACTGAATCTCTTTTTACCTAACAAGGTGCTACCCAAGCCAAATCCCTGGTGACGCGGATACCAATGATCTATCAACCAACACACTGTGCAAACTCCAGCCCACATCTGTACAGTTTTAAAACCTTTTAATTTACAACTGACGCTGAAGCTGAAGCTTTAATACTTTGGCCACCTGATGTGAAGAGCTGACTCACTGGAAAAGACACTGATGCTGGGAAAGATTGAGGGCAGGAGGAGAAGGGGGCAACAGAGGATGAGATGGTTGGATGGCATCACTAACTCAATGGACATGAGTTTGAGCAAACTCCAGGGGAGACAGTGAATGACAGGGAAGCCTGGTGTGCTGCAGTCCATGGGGGTCACAAAGAGCTGGACACGATTTAGTGACTGAACAACTTAGAACTAAATTATTCCCCTGAGTCATTCTTGTCATTAAGCTTCATCACAGATCTTTATGCAAACCTATACCATGAATGATCCAACAGGTTATAAACCCCCAAATGACACCTCTTTCTAGTTTTAATATAATCTTTCCTCTGCACCCTACATTCTGCAGTCCCACACACCCGCAGAGACTCACAGCCTTCTACATAGTGCAGTGTTTCTGGATCTTCCCATCCTGGGCAGACTTATGTGACTCAGATAGCATCCAGGGCACTGAGCATGAAACTCTGCTTAACCAGCAATCTAGCAAGCAAGCTCCTGAGAGAAACATAACGACTTTCCTTCCATCCAAGCATGTAGTAAGTATATCAGGCTCAAAATGATGCCCAGGAACAAGTAGTTCCAAAAACAAGAATTCAAATAAAACTGGCTTTAGCACCCACTGTTCTATAGACCCAGTGGCAGCCAATCTATTTTTGCTTTATTTTCTGGTTCAGTTAAAAGTACCTTAGAGAGTATACTCATCCCATCTCTTCAAAATAACTATGGAGAACACTACTTAAGTCCTACAAAAATCTGAGTTTCACACATTACCTATTGGGAGTGTGTGCATCTCTCTCTGTGCTGGGGCAGGCTTCAGGGTATCTCTGTGGGTCTAAGTTCGGGACTTTATGGAGACCCTTGTGTGTGTGGGCAGGGGTGTCTGAGTGGAGGGGTCTTGGGGGGTTCTATGTACATAGGGGAATCTGTGTGTGTGTGTCTTTGTGTATCAGTGCCCATCTAAGCTTCTGTCTCTGTTTATCAAATATTGCAAGTCTTACAATGTTTCATTATAAATTTCCACCCTACCACAAAAAATGATTTTCTTGCCTCTCTACTCTGAGACTGCGTAAAAGAGAAAAAGAAATAAGCCAACTGCTAAGCCAACCTTATTCAACAATGAGTAAAAAACTAAGGTTCTGGTGGGTACACACTAGCATGAACCAAATTGCCTGAGATTGTGCATTTCTAACAACTCCTAGGTGATGTCAATGATTCTGGTCATAGATGGGTTTGAGCAGCAAGTACCTAAAAGATTCCAAACTTAAAAAACGGCCTTTAACTATGATTAGACTTCCCATGTAGAAGTTCCAGAGTCTCCTAAAATTGACATGTATTGAATGTTATCTTCTGACCAAAAATTAGAAGTTACTTTGTTTTAAATGAGTCTCTGGTGAGTGTGGTTTGAATGGACCAGTCCTAAGAAGTGAATGAACCAGTCCTAAGAGGTGAAGTGTACTAAAAATATGAATTTCTAGATTTGTAAAGCTGGAACATGGAAACCTCACAAACGTTCTGCTACATTGTGAAGCATCCTGGGTGGACAACCAACTCCTTTTCTAAGGTGACAGACCTCAGTTTTAATGCTGACCTCTGCAAACTGCAAACATTCCTGCTTCTAGTAGTGCTCATACTAAACTAGACGTATTTATTTTCCTATCTACATTCCCTACCCTCTCCTTGAGGCCAAGAATAGTATTTTGACTTAATAACCCTACTACTTAGCAGTGGTTAGCACACAACATATAGGTGGTTTTTGCACAAAAGATGCTCAGAATGTACTGGGGGAGATAGTTAGACAAATATCCGAAAGCAGTAAAATTGCTTCTCTAATTCTACAATACAGTAGAAGGCCCTAAAAAGGAACTGGCATTAGACCAGTCACTTTTTCTCTTTCACAGAAACAATAGACACAAATGTAGTAAAAATTTCTGTTCTACTTGCTTCCCAAAGCACAGTGATCCAAGAGTAGAATCAGTCAAGTTTTACCCAACAAAAGCTTTGTTGAAGAAGACACTTTATAACTGTCAAGAAAAGAAGTCTTTCTTTAACCTGAAGCAGGTAATGTCAACTTTGAAAGGCAGATGCACACAAGTATATACCTGAGGGGGGAAAAAAAAATGCTCTTCCTACAGTTACATTACACATACTCAATTCCTGGCAATGCCTTAAAAAAAAAATCAGGTGTCATTTTGGAAAAGCTGGTGCTACCAGGATGGCAATTTTAGTGTCTGTCCTTCTTGAGTTAAAAAGAGTTTTCACTTAAAAAGTTACTTCTACACTTCCTGCTAAATGTTAAGAAAGAAAAACTGTTAGGAAGGACAAGTTAAATGGGGGGAGAAAAAAGGAGAAAGAACAAACCGAGTAAGTAAAATATTAAATTTTACTTGGGGACAAATACAGCGATCTTACACTCAGACGATAAAGCGTCTGCCTACAGTGCAGGAAACCCGGGTTTGATTCCTGGGTTGGGAGGATTCCCTGGAGAAGGTAATGGCAACCCACTCCAGTACTCTTGCCAGGAAAATTCCATGGACGGAGGATCCTGGTAGACTACAGTCCATGGGGTCGCAAAGAGTCGGACACGACTGAGTGATATAACTTTCACTTTCACCTTTTACACTCCAAATAGTCCCTACCTTACGTTACAAACAAAAATAAATTCTAGATGGACTGAAGACCAAAAGATAATAAACAAAACCATGAAAACAGCTGAAGAAAATATAAAATAACTTGTTAATAAGTCTGGGGTAGGAAAGGCCATTCTAAGACACAAATATGTAAGCCATAAAAGAAAAAACGGGGCCTGGGGAATTGGCAGAGAGTGGATGCACGTACATATATGGCTGAATCCCTTCACTGTCACCTGAAACTGCCATGACACTGTTAATCAGCTGTACTCCAATACAGAATAAAAAGTTTAAAGTCTGAAAAAAAACTCACCAATCTGACTACATGAAAATGTTTAATATAAACAAAGTTACAAGTCAACAAGAAACAGAGTAGGAAAAAATATTTGCAACATACATATACAGAATTAATATCCAGGGACTTCCCTGGCCACCCAGCCCTTAAAACTTGGTTAAGACTCCGTGCTTCCAGAGCAGGTGCGGGTTAGATCCCTTGTCGGGGGAACTAAGATCCAAAACACTGTGAGGCCAGAAAAAATATATTCAGAAAATGTAAAGATTCCTATATGCCAGCATGAAAAAGACAAGCTCATAGGACAGAAATCTTTATCTGTTTTGCTGAATCCCCAGCACTTGGCACACAGTAGTCCCCAATAAATATCTGTTAACAAATGAATATGAATAGACAATTATAAAAAAAATATAAATTACCAATCTATTCATGAAAATATTCTCAGCCTCACTGTAAGCAGAAAAGTACTAATAAAAACAACAGTAAAAGACTTTTCTCATAGAAATTTCCCTGTTGGGCTTCCCTGATAGCTCAGTTGGTAAAGAATTCGCCTGTAACGCAGGAGACCCCGACTGGAAGATCCACTGGAGAAGGGATAGACTACCCACTCCAGTATTCTTGGGCTTACCTGGTGGCTCAGCTGGTAAAGAATCTACCTGCAATGAGGGAGACCTGGATTTGATCCCTGGGTTGGGAAGATCCCCTGGAGAAAGGAAAGGCTACCCACTCCAGTATTCTGGCCTGGAGAATTCCATGGACTATACACAGTCCATGGGGTCACAAAGAATTGGACACGGCTGAGTGACTTTAACTTTTCTCATAGAAGATGTAAAAATATCCAGTATTGGGAAAGGTACAGTAAAAGGGTTTCTTGTATAATTGATGTGTAAAATGGTACTATGATTTTCAAGGCAACATGATATTATGGATTAAGTTTAAAATGTGGATATCTTTCAACTCCAAAACTCTATTTTAAGGTGTCCATCCTAGAGAAACACTAACAGATTAACACAGAGAGAATGCATACAGATAGTTACCACACATAAAAATTACAGTAAATGTGTATCAACAAAAAAGTTTAATAAACAACAAAGCTATAGACCTTGAAAATCAGCAGTCAAAAAGTATGAGATTCATATACATGTACTGATATATAAAAAGCTCCGAGACATTCTGTTAAGTGGAAAAAGCAACCTGTAATACAACATATATACATAATGTGCTTTTATTTATGTACAACTTATTACAAAACTACCAATTTCTCTATGTACAATATGAATATAAATCTGAGAAAGATAAACTGACAGCAAAAGTCTCTGGGGAGGGGAAAAGACTGGCTAACAGCCAGTCTTCATTAGATTGAATTATTTTACAAGAATATATTCAAGCATTACTTGTATAATTAAAAATATTTTTTTAAAAGGTGAAAAATAATGTAAATACCATTTTACTGATATGAAGAAAACAGGAAGAACACATTATAAGGATCAGACAGGAGATAAAAGTTCCATCTTTGACATTAGTTCTGAAGTTCAACTGCAAGTAGGCAGTTGTACACACACACACACACACACACACACACAAGACTGGCATTCTGAAGAGGGGTCCTGACTTAAAGAAATAATTTGGGTAGTTGTTCATATACAGATGATACTCAAAGGCACAGGAATACTGTGGATGACAGGGGAAAAACACAATGGAAAGCGCAGAGGGCCCAGGACCAAGGAGAAAGCGCCTATAAAGAAGACTTAGAAGGAGCAGCTAGAGAAATAAAAGGAAAACTTGTAAAGAGGAGGGTCATGGAAGACAACAGAGGAGAGTGTTTTAATAAGAAGTTGGTGTCAAATGCTGCCAAGATGTCTGATATGATGAGGTATGAAAAAAACAGATGGCCATGCTTTTCAATCTGATGGACATTAGCAACTTTAGCAAGAGGGCATTGTGTGAGTCAGGGTATTTGAGTAGGAGTGAATTAGAGTCTGTGAATGGACTTCCTGGAGGTCCAGAGGCTAATACTCTGTGCTTCCAATGCAGAGGGGGCAAGTTTCACCCCTGATCAGGTAACTAGATCCCATATGCCACAACTAAAGATCTCTTAAGTTGCAATGATGATTGAAGGTCCATGTACTGCAACGAAGATCTGACTCAGCCAAATACATACATATATTTTTAAAAAAGTCTGTAGGGGGCTTCTCTGGGGATCCAGTGGTTACGAATCTGGGGACATGGATTCAATCCCTGGCCCAGGAAGATTCCACATGCCTCCGGGTAACAAAGTCCGTGAGCTGCAACAACCGAGTAGGTGCCCTAGAACCTGTGCTCCACAACAAGAGAAGCCACTGCAATGAGAAGAAAACATGCATTGCAACAAAGAGTAGCACCCGCTTGTCGCAACGAGAGAAAATCTGTGAGCAGAAATGAAGACATAGCACAGTCCAGCCTCCAGAAAATTAATTTTTAAAAAGTCTTTGGAAAGGAAAGAAGTGTACATAGCATACATTGAAAACTTCTTTAAGAAACTTAGCTGGGCAACGGGACAAAAAGATAGGTCAGTAACAGAAAGCAGATATAGGGGTCAAAGGACAGGGTTTTCAAAATGGGCGAGATTACAGCAAGGAAATCTGTAGGAAAGGCTCTGGTGGAAAGAGGAAATAACCAAAAGAAGTTCTTTAAGAAGATCAAAGAATGTGATTAGAGTACTTGTGGAGGGACTGCTCTTTGACAAAATGAAAGATATGTCTTCCACTATCGTATCACGAGAGAAGAAAAAGATGAACCCCAAATGCAGGCAGGTTTGCAGATTTGGGAGGTACAAAGATGGAAGGAATTCTCTTTTGGTGGCTTCTGTTTTTATAACAAGTAGAGGGTATATCACTGTTTTTAAAACACTTGAAATTAGAAGTAAATAGATACAATATTAAATAATTATTTGCAGTGAGGCTTAAAGTGAACTTACTAGAGAATGTATGATGTTACTAGGCAATGGTGATCAAGCATATGAGGCTGATGATTATGAATTTATAGTGACATGGATCTGCCTGGTTTTCTGATTTTCTCTAGCAAACACTCAGCTCCATAGATGCAGGCAGCTATAAATGCAGATAGTTAGGTTCAACCAGTGTACCTCCCAGAGTTCCATAAAGAGCAGAAGTCAACTCTGGCTGGACTGGACAGAAAAAGAATGTATCGGAAGGACATGAGGTAACTTTCAGAGCAGAGAACCTGCCCCAGGGCAACACAGCTAAAAACACCACCACAGAATGGGCTTAGGAAACACGTCATGTTTGCTTTAGGTCAAGCAGGAGCTGCTGCAGCTTGGGCTGCACAATTATAGTTCAGGGTGCCAGTTGCCACTGTTGCCCCTGTAACTTGACCCTGTTGCTACAGCCTGATGCTACAAGAAGATATGCTGATAATAGATGGGCAAGTTGTTCAGAACATAGTGGAAAGGTTTGGGAAGACTGGACTGGCTGAGAGGATGAAGGGAGTAGGAAGGGAATGAGTATGAGGAAGACAATGGCTGACTGAGGTGGGCATCAGGTAGTGGCTAAAGTAAACAGGGAATGAGACTTCCCCTTGGAAAAGGATAGATCCTGGAGTCCAGATGGTTGCAGAGTAATCTCAGCAGCCCAGGTGGAGTAACTTAAGCAGGTTTCACCGGGAGTTTAATCAGAAAAGTAAGGGGCTGGCAGAATGGCAAAGCCTCCCACTACTGCTGTGGGCAGTGCTTCATCTCACTAATCCCAAAGGCATTAAGGACTGGCAGAGCCCTGGGCAAATCACTCTCTTTGAGCCTGCATTTTCTAATCTGTAAAATAATAATATTATTTTATAATAATATTCATCTGATGGTCATTATGAGAAGTAAATGAGATGAGATAGAGAGATGCCTGAAAGAGAGTAAATATTCAATAAATGGTAGCTGTAAATGAGTTATAAGTGAAGGTGATAAAAGTTTCCAAGAAAAGGTAGTCAATAATATCAAATCAAATCTTTTAGAATGAATAGAAGGATCCACATTGGAGCACAGTAGGAGATAAATCTATAGGGAAGCTGAAGCCAGTTTAAGTGTCAGCGTACTTAACTTTCAATGAAAGCTTTGTAGTATTCAGAATGGCTTTAAGGAAAAGCCTGATTTGTACTCACAGAAACTCAACTAGCCGATCAAGGACCTTTATACACTTCCTTACAGTTTATACCCTTCCTTAATTTAAGTTATAAGCTAAAAAAAATAAAATAAAATAAAAATAAAAAAAGTTCTAAGCTAAGAAGAACCAGGTGCTCCAAACCAACCCATTTCTACTGATAGACTCCTGGGGGGAAAAAAAGAAATAAAGAATAGGAAATCACCAGCTATTAACGCAGTGTCCAAGAGGGAAAATGGCTAACTGAACTGTGGCAGAATACAGTTCCAGAAGAGGGGACTGAAAATCATACACGTCATTTGGCTTCAGTGATTTAATTTAACCAAAATAGTTTTACTTACAACTATTATAGAAGTTGTATTATATACAACTATTATAGACGTCCACTGCCTTCTCCTCTGCTCAGCTCTCGTCAAATCTGGGGCCATAGGTCATTCAGACCGTAAAAAGCTCCTACAAATTCCACAGAAACCTGATCAAGCTAACTAAACCTCTTATTGGGGGAGAGGAATCTCAGCTCCTGTAATTCTACATACCACCTGAACACAGTGGGGGGGGCGGGGTGGACTGGGACAGATGCCAAGATATACTATTTTCCCACTCACATCAGTTGTCCCTCTCTGAATTATTTAAACAAGGACTACCTAGGACTACCAAGAAAGAACAAAATCTGAATGAAAATCCCAACAAATCTCTTCCCTTTTTTTTTTTCTTTTACTGTGGGGAAGGGGAACACTTTCAAGGAAATGACAGAGAAACTAACTGTCTCTTTTCAAGGAACTCTCCATTTCTTCTATTAACTGGACACTAGGACCTAAGTCGTCTTCCTCAAGACATTAAACACACAACTGCAACTTCAGCTCTGAACAACCTCCTGAAACATCTCTTAATGTTCAATCTTTCCCAGGAAAAGTAGAATTCAGAAATTATACTAATACAAATTATAGGCTGCCTTGTCAGAAAATTCATAAATGTTGACATAGATATATGGTAGATCATTAAACAAACTCAATAAATAAAAAGAGATGGCCTATTAGTGAAATAACAGAAAATCCACAAAAATATGCAGATTAAGATTTAAAAGTGCAGTCTAAGCTTTAAACAGAGAGATACTTCAACTGAAAAGCAATGGAGTTAGGGCATGAGAGTCAAACAGATTAGAGTTCTGTTGGCTCATATCAGTTACTACATGTGTAACCTTGACACAAAATCTCTTCAGCCCTCAGTTTCCTCAATAAAACAAGGATGATACAAACTATTTCTGACAGCTCTTAAAAGGCTTAAATAAAATAGGATGTGTAAAGCTCTAATACAATGCCTGGGACACAGCAGGAATACATAACAGTATGCTTCCCCTTTTAATTTTCTTTTTTTTTTTCCCCCTTTTAATTTTCAAAATGTTTCATTACAGATCAATTCATAAAGAAGGTGAGTCTTAAAGAACAAGGAAAATGTTAGCTGGATAGGAAAGAGGAACATAGTCCTCTAGCCCTCCTGATTTATTCATAACTTTAAAAATAAGAATACATCTCTCTAATTGTCACTCAATTACTCATGTGAAAATGCATTATTGATCTTGAAACACTTTTTTATACACACATATAAGATCCTCTTCTCCCACTCTCATAATTTTATAATTGTTTGAGATTCTACATTTGTACAATTTTTTCCCATTCTCTTCCTAAAGCCCTGACTCAGATCCTCTTTACTTTGGTTTTATTCTTTACTTAGGATGACCTAAGTCTTAAATCAGAGAGACATACCTTAGAGTTCACTGAGTATTTTGAAAGACTTCTGGGAGAAAGCCAGAACCCAGCGACTAAGAAGTTAGAGTCACTGTGGCATAATAAAAAGAAATGGGCTTTGGAAACAAAGGCTTAAAACAGGGATTTGAAGTCCTACCTCTGCCCCCTCTAGATGTATAACCTTGGTCAAGGCACTTTGCCTTCTCTGGACCTCATTCCCTTATCTGTGAAATGGAAATAATGCCACTTATATCTCATTGTGTAGCTGTCAGGATTAGAAAAATGCTGATAACAATTCCTGGCATAGAAAGGGCCAATTAGAAATAAAAGGGGGGGCCAATTAATGGTAACTGTTATTAGGGTCAATCTGCCAACTGCCTTACCAAACATTCTGCAAGGCTGTATTTTCCTAACTGGCAAAAGGAACAAAACTGCTCTTGCATTCCCATGACTATATCCAAAAGGTTCCATTTTAGTAATCCATAATTAACCAAATAAAGAGCTTAAAGAATTCAGGACAAGAAGGCGCTAGCATGGCTGAACTCATTCTCTGCTGACAGCAACAAAGCCAGCACAAGGTGGATTCCCTTGCCAAAAAAAAAAGAATCTGCTTGAACATGGTCATTACTGATATTGACGTAAGCACAAACTAGTTGTGGTTCTTAAGCTCACAGATTTATCATGAGAAAGTTTTCAGTTCAGTTCAGTTCAGTCGCTCAGTCGTGTCCGACTCCTTGCGACCCCATAAACTGCAGCATGCCAGGCCTCCCTGTCCATCACCAACTCCCGGAGTCCACCCAAACCCATGTCCATTGTGTTGGTGATGCCATCCAACCATCTCATCCTCTGATGTCCCCTTCTCCTCCTGCCCTCAATCTTTCCCAGCATCAGGGTCTTTTCCAATGAGTCAGTTCTTCCCATCAGGTGACCAAAGGATTGGAGTTTCAGCTTCAACATCAGTCCCTCCAACGAACACCCAGGACTGATCTGCTTTAGGATGGACTGGTTGGATCTCCTTGCAGTCCAAGGGAATCTCAAGAGTCCTCTCCAACACCACAGTTCAAAAGCATCAATTCTTCTGCGCTCAACTTTCTTTACAGTCCAACTCTCACATTCATACGTGACTACTGGAAGTTTTACCTTTTCTGAAATAAATTCTCTCCCACATTGCTTTCTCTACTGTGGTATGACATTCCTATTACTCCATTTTCAAGAACACGGGAAAGAAATCCTCTCAAATACTGCTACTGCATTCACAGTGGACCGTATCGTCCTATTTCACAGATCACTTCTTACAGAGATTTTTGGTTTGTTGAGTTCACTTACAAAGAAAGACATTATATACAAATATATGACAGCCACGGTGACAAGATCTGTCCCCAGAGCACCACAAGTTACAGGATGGAGGTAGATGCCAAAGATAAGACAGGACTGAGTAACCTGCACACCATATGTTCACTCTTATTAAATGCTGCACTTGGGAATTCTGACTCTTATAAAAAAGTTTATTTCCCTCGTGTGACAGAACAGAGTAATGGTACTAAGAAAACTAATGACAGATACACAAATAGAGTAAGGGAAACCATCAGTGGGGGGAAATAAGCTTAAGATAAATAAGCTTGTATGTGACAATTAAAAAATGAGAGCAACAGTCATCAATTACATGGTCAAAGGCAGCTATTTCAATCCTTAGTACCTCCAGTCCCTCCCTACACTAAATAAAAGCAGAAGGGAATGAAGGTCAGAATGATTATTTAAATAAACTAAAAAAAAAAAAATCAAGAAAGGTTCAACAAATCAAAATCACACGGCAGTCCCTTGAGGAGGTGACTTTCAACTTTAAGAAAGGTCAGTCTCAAAAAAAAAAAAAAAAGAAAGGTCAGTCTCGCACACTTGTTTTAATTGAGCTACTTCAATGTCAAGAAAGTTAAAAGGTTCTACCCCCTAAAAGCCGCTCAGAAATGCCTGCAGTTGTGTCACAGGGCTGCAACTTGGCCCAGAGCTTCGCCTGTTATACTTCCAGTGGAGAAGCTGTTTTTTGGTTGCAATTAACATTGTAAGGCAAGCTCAGCCCTGTCTTTCATAGCCTTGAGGCTGCTGAGTAAATCTAGAATCATGGGACCCACATTTTAATGCTGGAAAAACAGGAAGAAGGTGGTTCAGCAACAAGGAAAATGGTCAAGAAACACATCTAGAATTAGGAAAAACAGACTGATATGTTGGTCTCTCATGTTCACTGTTTTATATAGAAACTATTGAACTGTATATACCTTTTAAAGGAAGCCATGGTGGTGCACTCAAGCCATGACTGGAGAAAGAAAAAAATAAAATCAACTCTTAACAATAGCTATAATTTCTTCAGCCCTTATTATATGTGCCAAGTTCAACAGTAAGTCCTCTACAAATATTTCTAACCTTCAATCATATCAGTAACCTCATTTTGTAAAAGAGACAACTAAGACTCAGAGAATTTAGAAATTACCCAAAAGCTAGCTCGTAGGGATGCTAGGATTCAAACCCAGGTCTGCTAGACTGTAAATCCCATGGTCTAAAGGCCATTTGTTGGGGAATTCCTTGGCAGTCCAGTGGTTAGAACTCTGAGCTTTCACTGCTAGGACCCAGTATTCAATTCCTGGTAAACTAAAGATCCCAAAAGCTGCATGGCAAGGTCAATTTGTTGAACACTATTATGCTCGAGACTTAATCTGCAGGTTTTACACAAAAAGACCCTTAATCACAGAATTTGGCCAAAGTTATAAAGCAACTCAACTAATTACAAATGTTTCAGATTTCCAGACTCATATCTAGGTACTACCAGCTTTGATGCCCATGTGTGTGTGAATGTGTGAAAGTTGCTCAGTCATGTCCAACTCTTTGTGACCCCATGGACTATACAGTCCATGGAATTCTCCAGGCCGGAATACTGGGGTGGGTAGCTGTTTTCTTCTCTGGGGGATCTTCCCAACCCAGGGATCGAACCCAAGTCTCCTGCATCGCAGGTGGATTCTTTTTTTTTTTTTCGCAGGTGGATTCTTTACCAGCTGAGTCACCAGGGAAGCTGAAGAATACTAGAGTGGGAAGCCTATCCCTTCTCCAGCAGAGCTTCCAGACCCAGGGGGTCTCCTGCATTACAGGCAGATTCTTTACCGGCTGAGCCACAAGGGAAGCCATGGTGCCCATGCTGCCTCTCCTTTCCCCCAATAATTCTTCCCAGAGGAGTTTCATAACGCAAATGAGAAAGACATTGTCCTAAAGCATCATTAAACAAATTCCTTTACCCTTGCCTCTGATGTTATCACTATATTTTAGTAATTAGAATGCAAGAGTTCTCTGATTTACACCTTAATAATGAGGCTATTACAATCAAAGTTAGGCTGGATACAAGGTTTCAACTCAGCTGAGCCCTGCACAGTGAAACCAATGCAGATTTCACATCACTTTCTTGCTGTTCTGATAAATCATTTACAAAAAGAAAAACCCTGTATATCTCTGTGTTTGCATAATACCTCGGAAATTACAGTGATAATCTACAACCCTGTTTTTGCAATATCTGCCATTTTTCTCTGTACTGATTTGCTTTCTGAGAGGACACCACAGACAGCCATTGCAAGGGTAATACTGAGAATATCAAACATTCAGGCACATCTACTCCTTGGTGTTCTGAGACTACTGCCTCTTCAAAACTATATCTGAAAGAAGCTGGCAGTTGAGACAGAAAATCTGACAGAGATCGCCTTTCCCAAAAGTAGAAGCATTTCTTCCTAACACTTACGGACCATAATAAAAGAACCAATAAAAACAATCATTCTCTTCATACACAGTCTAATAATCCTAGTGACCAACTACTGAACTGAGAGGACAAACCTCTGAAGAGAGGAGAGTGAAGTGAATCTCTCCATTACCCTATTACCCTTCTACTTTCAGAGAAAACCTAAGGATCTTGCAGTATGTGGAACGAAGGGCACGGCATCAGTACTGCTAGATGGAAGCGCCTGGCCACAGAAAGGCAGAGAGTCATCTTCTGTAAAGAAACAGACAACTGAGGATCTCAACGCGAGGTAACTACTCCTTACAGAAAAGATGTCCAAACGGAAAAGCTCTTTCAACCCTTATTACTGGGTGAACTCGCAGAAGCAGTAAGGCTTTTCTACACCATCTGGGTCTTCTCCCCGACAGTCTGGAAAACACACACGGGAGTAGGTTAGGAGTACAGAGAGGTGTAATACGAGGTGCCTCTCCTCTCCCAGCCTATTCCAAGTAGTAAGGGAGGGCGCTACCTCCATGTTATTCCCAGAGAAGTACGGCCGTACCACCTGGAGTCTTCGCCCCCCAGCACTGGGGCCCGGGTGCGGGCATCTCTGAGAGAGTGGGTTTAAGGGGAAAAGAGATGTCTCTACTTCCAGCATCAGAAGGGAGGGCGTGGAGAGTGGTGCCGCCGCGCCGAGAGGATCTGCGGTTCCCCACCACCCTCCCTCTCCGAAAGAGGCAGCCCGGCCCCAATACCTTCTTGACTGTGCGCGGCGCCTCGGTGACGGTGCCGTCGGGGCTGACCAGGGCCTCGCCGCCGTCGCGGTGCCTCTGATGCTGGTGATGAGGGTCGCTCCGCTTCATGGCCGACGCCTGAGGCACTTTCCCAGCGGCCGGGCTGAGAGCCGCGGCGGGCCCCGATCCTGGACCGGGGGCCGGGGGCCGCTCCGCCGCCGGAGCTGGAGCTTCAGGGTCCCCGCCACCCGCTGGGGGGGCCATGGCGCTCACGGCCGCTGTGCTCAGTCCCAGCTGCGGCTCCGCCTCGGAGGGGCTCAGGTCCTTCAGCTCCACCTCAGGCACCTTCGCGGCAGCAGCTGCTGACACGACCTGCACCGACATCACCGCCTCCACTGCAACCGCCGGCTCAGACTCTAGCTCCGGCTCGGCCCCGCCTCCCGCCTCCCTTCCCCTTCCCTCCCCCATTCCCCCACTCCTCCCCTCCATCGCCTCCACTCCCACCCCCTTCCTCTGCCCGCCCGCCAACTCTCCAGCCAGCCCCGGCCTCTCCCTCCCCGCCCCGCCCCGCCCCGCCCAACCCGACCCTGCCAGCTCGCGCGCGTGGTGCCACGGAACCTGTAGTGCGCTTGCTCAGGGCCGCACGCGGCGAAAACACCGTGGGACCTCAGCCCCCGACCACCACTGCGCGCTGCCGAGGGCGGGGCCGCAGTGCCCCCTGGAAATTGTAGTCCCTGTCTCCTTCCGGCTAGCGGGATTCTGTAGTAGTAGTGGAGCTCTAGTCCAGGCGACTAACGGAAAGGAGTGAGAACGGGTGACACGACAAAGGACATGAGGAAGAGAAAGTCTCCAGAGGAACTGGGGCTTCCGGGGCGACAACACTAGAAACCCTCCGCCTGGGAAGGTGGGGGAAGAAAGGACTCTCTACGTTGACAGTGTACATTTCCTCCCTGTGTGCTAGTCTAGGATCACGTAAGCAGGCATTTAAAGGAAAAGCGGCATCACGTGGGGAGAGTGCTGGCCTCAGGCTTAAAGTGACTTGATTTTTCTGCCTCAGTGAAAGGGAACCCTAACACCTTTCTGAACTTTAATGGCTTTGTTTTTAGAAAGAATAAAATAAGACCTTACGTTCTGTGGTGATTTCTAGAACATTCCAAAAAAATAGAAGTTCGGTATTACTAGGTAAGAAATTTTAAGGCTAAAGAGTCAGACACCACTTAGCGACTAAACAACAACGACAAAAGAATTACACGTTGCCTTAAGCTTAATTCTTTTGCCCTGATAATTCTCTTTTCTTTCTTCTCCTTTTCTCTTTGCCCCTCCGTTCAGCTTGTGGGATCTTAGTTCAGGAATTGAACCCCGGGCCTTCAGCAGTGAAGTAGTGAGTCCTAACCACCCAACCACCAGGGAATTCCCACTCTGTGAATTCTAATAGATGTCCAACCTAAGTTTGCATGCTAGTGGCACAAAGAGGTAAAATAAACCAAAATGTCAGAGTTTGGAGCACAGAAATGTTTATTACAGAGTGCCAGGCACAAGAGGGAGCTAATGCTCAAGAAAACCCGAACTCCCACATAGACAAAATTTGGGGTGAGGGCTGCCAATGTGTGACTATTCTGATTGGACGATGTCTGGATGTCTGGGGAATCTCAACCTTCTGGTTCCAACGTGTCTACGGTACACATACTTGTGGTCACATGCATGCGCTCACCATCATCTGCCTGGGTAGGGGGTTTTAGGTTCTGTAGAAGAGCTCAGAGATATGTATCAGATTATTACCTATATCTCTTCAGGAGGAACTATGAGTCCTGTGACTCTATTGTCCTGTTAAATGCTTGAGCCTGCTGTTTGGGATTTGGGGAGTACCTAAAAGATTAAAGTCTTTTTTTTTTTTTTTTTAATTACAAACAAGAAACAGAGGACATGGAAGAGCTTTTGTCCGGAAGAGGGTCCCACAGAGTCTTGCTCAGTTTCAGGGATATAATGTAAAATTCAAATAAGTATATCAGCAAAGAGGAATACTAACTAAAATATGAATAGTGATTTCCTTAAGTGATGGGATTTGGGGTGAGTTTTTTGGGATTTTTTACTTTGTATTTTTCTGTATTATTTTTAAATTTAAAATTTATTTTAAAAGGTGTAAACGTAAAGGCATTTATGGCAGTTTAATTTTTAATAATGAAAAGGTATCTGAAACTAATATCCAACAATAGGGGAATGGTTGTTTAGTCGCTAAGTCATGTCCTGACTCTTTTGTGACCCTATGGTCTGCCATCAGGTTTCTCTGTCCATGGGATTTCCTAGGCAAGAGTAGTGGAGTGGGTTGCCATTTCCTACTCCAGGGGATCTTCCTAACCCAGGGTTCGAACCTGTATCTCCTACCTTGACAGGCAGATTCTTTACCACTGAGCTACCAGGGAGGGAAGCCCAGGGAAATGGTTACAACCTTTAAAAAATTAAGTTGGCCAAGAACTTTTTTTTAATGATAAAGGGAAATAAATGCTTGTGATAAAATAAGTTAAAAAGCAGGAGACAGATTGCACGTTCTATTAGATTTTAACTATATAAAGAATACTTGAGAAAAATAATATATTAAAACACAGTTGACTCCGACAGATTATAGGGTAGATCATTTCTTCTCTGTTCTCAGTGAAACTGAGGCAGAAGGGAACTTATGGTTTATGGTTGTTCAGAGAGTAAGTGATAGCCCTGACAACCCCAGAAGGCCATTGGACATCTAGATTTGGAGTGATTATTTTTACCCTGGCAAAAAAGAGAGGGAGAAATCACCTGTCTTGATCTTCCTGGTGCTACTAGTATCTTGGAAATCTGTTCATTTGTGGAGTTGTCCTACCCTGAATTGAATCTTTTGTATCCCGGCCTTCAAACTTTGTACCACTGAGTGAGAAGGCATTTGAGCACTGCCATTTCCACAAAGCCCACAAGTCCACCAGACGCAAGGGCTTCTTAAGCTTTCTCTTCACACTCTGGCTTTCAGAATTTCCTTCCTGTTATAAAGAACCAGCTCAGAGCTTCATCCCCCAGCTGTCGGAGAAGAGATTAGCAGCTCTGTAACTGATTTCTTTCTTCCCCCTAATGCACAAGGGAGCTGTGGTACAGCCACCTGGCATGTGTTGAAGCTCTTAGGCAGCAGCTGCCTACCTGGATGGCCATTAGACTTGATTACTGAGGGAATGAACTAATTTTTCAACGGGATGTGGTTACAAAACATAAGGAGTTGGAGCACTGGAAAGAAACTGATATTCATCCTTTCTTTATCCAGGCACCATCCTCTGCTTGAGGCCACACATAAGGGCACATTCCTCACCCATTCTCAACTTCGTCCTACACACCTGCTTCCTCCATCTTATTACTGAGGGACACTAGGCACAGCTGAAGGTGGAAATACCATAATGAAAACAGGATAACTAAGCACAGGTTTATGAACTATTTAGTTTATGAAAAGGAGTACATCAAAGCTGTATATTGTCACCCTGCTTATTTAACTTATATGCAGAGTACATCATGAGAAATGCTGGACTGGATGAAGCACAAGCTGGAATCAAGATTGCTGGGAGAAATATAAAAAACCTCAGATATGCAGATGACACCACCCTTATGGTAGAAAGTGAAGAACTAAAGAGCCTCTTGAAACTGAAAGAAGAGAGTGAAAAAGTTGGCTTAAAACTCAACATTAAAAAAACTAAGATCATGGCATCTGGTCCCATCATTTCATGGCAAATACATGGGGAAACAGTGGAAACAGTGAGAGACTTTATTTTTTTTTGGCTCCAAAATCACTGCAGATGGTGACTGCAGCCATGAAATTAAAAGATTGCTCCTTGGAAGAAAAGCTATGACCAACCTAGTCAGCATACTACAAAGCAGAGACATTACTTTGCCAACAGTGGTCCATCTAGTCAAAGCTATGGTTTTTCCAGTAGTCATGTATGGATGTGAAAGTTGGACAATAAAGAAAGCTGAGTGCTGAAGAATTGATGCTTTTGAACTGTGGTGTTGGAGAAGACTCGAGAATCCCTTGGACTGCAAGGAGATCCAAGCAATCCATCCTAAAGGAAATCAGTCCTGAATATTCACTGGAAGGACTGATGTTGAAGCTGAAACTCCAATCCTTTGGTCACCTGATGGGAAGAACTGACTCATTGGAAAAGCCCTGATGCTAGGAAAGATTAAAGGCAGGAGGAGAAGGGGATGACAGAGGATGAGATGGTTGGATGGCATCACTGACTCAATGGAGATGAGTTTGAACAAGCTTCAGGAGTTAGTGATGGACAGGGAAGCCTGGTGTGCTCAGTTGATGGGGTCGCAAAGAGTTGGACACGACTGAGTGACTGAACTGACCTGAACTGATAATGAGACAACAGAACTTCTTTTTTCACCTGGCTCATTCAGCTTCCAGACCCTGACAGGCAGAAATGTATTGTCCATGCAGAAGACTGGAAGAACTTCTCTAAGGTATCTGGCTAGTCCAATAGAGAAAACTTGAAGATAAACATCAAGAGTTCCCCCAAGGAAATAGGCCGACCAGATCACCCGTAGTGAAGACCATACCTACATTTGCAGAGTTTCCAGAGAACTACTTAGTGCCACACTCTTAGTATGAGCAGATAAAGTCACCAGAAATACAAAGAAAACTAATATGGAAGACAGAGACCAACATAAGCAAACAGAAAAAAACAACTGGGAGAAAACAAGAGGCTACGCATCAAGAAGAAATCATGACCCCCTCAAAACTCATTAATATCCTCAGAGACTTAAGATATTGTATTTGTGAAAGAACATGCTGTTTCAAGAAATGACCATTCAGGAAACAAACATGAGACCTTTAAAATGAAAGCATACTAACAGAAAATATTTAAAACTCAAAAAATAAAAAGAGGGAGAAATTGGGAATTCCCTGGTGGTCTACTGGTTAGGACTCTGCACTTTCAGTGCTAAGGACCCTAGTTCAATACCTGATTGGGGAACAAAGATCCCACAAGCTATACTGACTCCCCCCCCAAAAAAAAAGATAGAAAGAAATTAAAAATAGGAAAGATGCAGTTTATCTTTCTCAGATTGTTGAATAATGCTGGCTTCTTTCTTTTTTCTGTTTTTGAAGTATGGTTGATTTACAATTTTGTGTTAGTTGTATCTAATGCACATTTTAACATGATAGGTTCAATGGATTTCATAGCCACAGTTTTCTGGAAAAGTCAATCTCTTATGAATTGTTTTTCAGATCTTTAATACATTTTTTCCTCTAATTCAAAAAAATAGAAAAGAAGATGAATTTGAGGGCCAGTCCAATAAGACCAAATAATACGAGTGCCAGAAAGGTAACAGAAAACTAGAGGTGGGGGAGGGCAGATTCATCAAAGAAATAACTCAAAAAATTTCCCAAAGCTGAAAAATGAGAATTTCGATAATGAAGGGGGCCACTAGGTACCCAACCCAATGGATGAAAATAGACCTACCTTAATAGACATCATTGTTTTTTTGTTTGGTTGGTTTTGTTTTTGATTTTTTTTTTTTTGGCTGGGCCATGTAGCATGAAGGATTTTTGACCAGGGATCGAACCCACACCCTCTACAGTAGGAGTGTTAACCACTGGACTGTCAAGGAAGTCCCCATATACATCATTGTTAAATTTCAAAATTCTGGGGACCAAGAGACAATCCTTCAAATGTCTGGAGTGGGTCAAGGAGCATTTTTACAAAAACTCAATAGTTAGAAAGATAATGAACTTCTTAAAATGAACTTCAGGAAGCCAGAAGATACTGCCTTCAAGTGCTACAGACCCTCTTTTTGCCTTCTCTAGAGAATGAACTGACAACCATACAGATTTGGGAAGGGCAGTCATCAGAATGTTCAGGGTTAGAGGGGATCAGAGACCAATCCTCCTGCTTTCATTTCTACCTTCTGAAGTACCTGCTGCCTCCAATTCAGAAGCTTTTAGGGGTGCTGCAATATAAGTTTTCCCTATTGCTGGCTAAAACTTTTAGTTTTTCAAGTCTGTCAAATTAAATATCACTCATTTGCTTTCCAGCTTTCAAAACTGTCACTACTGACTCCTCCCCACTCCACCTCCTTTTTCCTCCTAGTAGGGAGGGTGAAAAAGAGCTAAGTCCTTATCCTCCATATTGGAAAGATGTAGAACTATTTGACTTTTCAAACTATATCATGCATATAACTGAGATGAAATTCAAACTTTAAAAGCAGGCAAAACTCTATTGTACAAAACAGGGAATTATAGACATTATTTTGAAATAACTTTAAATGGAGTCTAATCTATAAAGATACGAATCATTGTGGGGTTTCCTTGGTGGCTCAGTTGGTAAAGAATCCATGTGCAATACAGGAGACCCAGGTTCTATCCCTGGGTCAGGAAGTCCCCCTGGAGAAGGAAATGTCAACCCACTCCAGTAGTACTGGACACTGGAAATCAATGGAATACTGTAAATCAACTATACTTCAATAAAAAATATAATTAAAAAATTAAAAAGCTGTCAAAAGCAATACATAGTTTATGGATGCATAGCTTCATTTGCACATGTGAAAATATAAAAATGAACTGAAAGAAAACCCACTAAATTCAGACAGTTGTTTTGTTGGTTGAGGAAGGGGAAAGTGGGAGGAAAAATGGAATAGGGGTGTTGGTCAAAGTGGACTTAGCTAAATTTGTTTTACTTTATTTCTTCATAAATGTAGGTTGGAAGAAAATATGGTACATTTTTTAAAGGTTTTTTTTTTTTACATTTTAAAATTTTTCTGGGTAGTGGGAATATGGGTGTTTAATTAGGTTGTTCCTTGTGTTTTTCTGTATCTTTTCAATTTCTTAGATTAAAAAAAAAAAAAAGACACACACAGGCAGAGGAAGGGTTGGAGCAGTGGACATACTGCTTACAAGAATCTGGAACCAACAGAGGCAGGTCTTACAACCTGGGAAGATGGATGACTGAGTTTGAGAGGGGTAAGAGGGGCCCAATAGAGCTGCTGAGGGCGGAGCCAGCTTGAGGTGTTGACAACAGGACAGCCACAGGGAATCCCCCAACCAAGTTCCTCTTGGACCCTGAGGAGTTTCTTTCAGGAGTCTAACTCAAGAGTTTTGGTAAGAAAGTGGCCACTGTTGCTCAGTCACAAGATTTGGCACTCCTATAAAAAATAACAATTGGTCTGTGAGTGTCCATAAAATTTCAGACTTCCAACAGCTGCCTGGCCAGCGTTCATAAAAGGTAGGCTCACGGTGTCCTCTAGTGGTCACAGAGTCTATCAGCCTCCACAGACCGGTAACACCTCTCAGCTTTTTAAAACTCAGAAGAAACTCCTCCAACACACCGTTATAATACAACTAAAGAAAGAAGAGATGGAGGGGATGTACATGGAGACAGAAAGAAAATCGTTTAACATTTCCCCTTGTTTCAAAAAAAGATCATTAGACAACACTGATCATTTTTATTGTTTTGAATACTGCTATGGATAAGGTTTAAAAATAGCTCTGCTACTGAAGACATACAGATGGCCAACAGACACAAGATGCTCAACACTTCTAATTATTAGAAAAATGAAAATAAAAACTACAATGAAGTATCACCTCACACCAGTCATCACACACACACACACAAAAACCCTACAAATAGGGAATTCCCTGGCAAATCAGAGGTTAGGACTTGGCGTTTTCACTGCTGGAGCCCAAGCTGGATCCCTGATAGGGGAACTAAGAGCCTGCAAGCCATTGGTGTGGCCAAAAAACAAGCCTACAAATAATAGATGCTGGAGAATGTGAAGAAAAGGGAATCCTTCTATATAGTTGGTGGGAATGTGAGGTGGTGTAGTCACTATGGAAAACAGTATGGAGATTCCTTAAAAAACTAAAAATAACATATGATCCAGCAATCCCATTCCTGGGCATATATCTGTAAATGATGAAAACTAATTTGAAAAGATACGTGCACCCCACTGTTCATAGCAGGTCTATTTACAGTAGACAGACATGGAAGCAAGCTAAATGTCCATCAACAGATGAATGGATAAAAAGGATGGGGGGTGTGTGTGTGTATATATATATATATAAAACTCAGCCATAAAAAAGAATGAAACAATGCCATTTGAAGCTACTGGATAGACTTAGAGATTCTCATACTAAGTAAGTCAGAGAAAGACAAATATCACATGGTATCATTCATGGAATCCAAAAAAAAAAAAAAAAGATACAAATGAACTTACTTACAAAACAGAAATAGACTCACAGACAAGCAAATTTATGATTACCAAAGGGGAAAGGCAGGGAAGGATAAATTAGTAGTTTGGGATTATATATAAAATCCACTATTTAAAAAAAAATCCACTATTAATTATAAACAACAAGGTCTTACTGTGTAGCACAGGGAACTATATTCAATATCTTATAATAATCTATAATGAAAAGGAATCTGAAAAACATACATATATATGTAATTGAATCATTTTGCTGTACATCTGAAACTAACACATTGTAAATCAACTATACTTCAATTTAAAAAAAAAGAAAGAAATTAGCTCTACTACTGTTGAGAAGAACAGTGATGGCAAGAATAAGCAAGGTGGGCAAGCACAAGGGGATGTGGGGAGGTCAGAGGGAACACAGCATGGGCAACCTGGATAGGAGGAAAAACCAAAAGTCAGACCTAAGAGCAGAAAGAGTCTGGACTGCAGAGTTAGGAAGGCCCTGGGCCCACTGTCTGTTACCTACTAGCTATGAGGTTGTGGGCAAGTCATTTCGCTTCTCTGAAGTTTGTTGCTACAGAAAACTCGTTCCTCTGCCCCTTCTGAATTAGAGGAGAGGCAGCAGAGAACAGGGGCTTCCCTGGTGGCTCAGACGGTAAAGAATCCACTTGCAATGTGAGAGATCTGGGTTCGATCCCTGGGTTGGGAAGATCCCCTGGAGGAAGGCATGGCAACCCACTCCAGTCTTTTTGCCTGGAGAATCCCATGGACAGAGGAGTCTGGCTTGGTACAGTCCACGGGGTTGCACAGAGTCAGACGCGACTGCATGACTAAGCACAAGCACGACACACGGAGTGCAGAGGCCAAGAGCCATGTGACTCGAGCCAGGCAGCTCTGATGGAATCCCAGCATTATCACTTCTTCTCAGGCAAACTTTTGAACTTTTCCGTACCTAAGTGTCTTGGGGGTGTTAACAGTGCCTCTGAGGTCTGTTGTGAGATTCCACAGGTTAATAGATATGAAGTGCTTAGAGCTAGCAAGCATTTAATAAGAATTAGCCCTTATTGTTATCATCATCATCATTATCCTTATACACATGTAAAGTACATAGTAGATAATCAGTGTTAGTTCCCTTTCCTCTATCCTTTGGAATTTGGCTCTGGGCAAATTGCTTGTGTCCCCATCACTTGAGTGACACCCATAAACAGGCACACTTAATACTGCACAATACCCTCTGAGTCGTCCGTGGGTACCACCCCCTTTCTTCTACCCCCTCTTCTTTCCACAGGACCCTGAGTCCAGTTCCCAGCTTTCTACTGACATCTTTCTGGAGGAAGTGGGACTAGCAGGCTCCCCTCAGAGAAGCCTGAATTTCTCTGACAGCCCAAGGGGAGGAAGCTGTGGATGCGAATGCACCTGGTCCCACAGACATCCTTTGTAGAGGCAAGAGGTTCTCAGAGGGGGCCTGGGATTGCCATGAGCATCCATGCCCACCTACACTCCCCAGCAGGGGACACTTGCTTCCTGCAAGTGTCATCACTGCAGGGACAAGCTACATGTCCTTGCTCATTCATCTCATGATCAATGTGCAGTGAGGCAGCTGTGGCCAGAGCCTTTGTCCATATATAGAACCAACTGGCCAGGAAGGACAGCCAGCACATTAAGCTGACATCGGCCTGACATCTGTCAGTGGTGACCTCATTAGAACCGAGCTCTTGGCCTTGCAGAATAGCTTGCAGAGGAAGTGAAGGACAAATGAGATCATGACCAGGTAAGTGGGTCAAGACGGAGCCTATGGAAAGAAGCACATCAATAGATTATACAAAAACCTTTTATTTACTGTTTATATTTTGTCTCCTTATCCCTACCCCCTGATCTGGAACCCAGACAACTGCTGAAGCTCCCTGCCATCTGGTTCTTGACACTGGAGCCTTGGATAGGGGTTATGAGAGGTGGGAACCTCTTCACCCACCGACTGTGGAAGTTGAAGGAAGTGTTCCTGCCTGGCTGAAGTGTCAGCAGCTTCCCAAGGGTAGCTCCTCAGTCAGAGGATCCATCCCCCGAGAGATAGCATGTATCTCTCTGAGGCCCAGAGGCTTCCCATCACTCGCAGCTTCTCCACCATGCCAGGCTCTATGGCTGAACCAACCTCTCACCTGGAGATGGAGCCCAGCGGCAAAGGGGTAGGGCATGGGGGCAGGGTGGAAAATGCTGCAACTCTGGGTCCTAATTAACAAACAGGAAACAGGGAGAGGCTGGCCTGGTTGAACTGAAATGGGAAAGGGGAAAGGATGGTACCACAACACCCAGGGTGGGTTACTGGCCTATGGTGGAGCCAGCTGGACACTTTTAAGAGAGGTTACAGCCCCTATGGGAGTAAGAACTCCCAGCCCCACAACCAACTGAAAAGGGGAGAAAGGAGCTCTGTCCTCAGGTGGACAAAGGGATAATGACCCAATGAACACTTTTGGTCTGAGAGTGCCAGAGAAGGGCACCCATTGGCACACACAAGGGCAGCCAGCCCTCATCTGCCAGACAGGGGCTGGCCACCACAGCCCATGCAAGTATGCATGCAAGCCCATGCAGCCCTGCCTGCACCTTTACTACCACACTAGGGGCTCTGCATACACATGACCCCACTGGAGACATGCTGCTGGCCAGATGGGGCAGAATTAAGGACCCTAAGCTCCAGGGCCCTGCCCCGGTGAGGCCTATCTGTGGAGATGTCAGGGCTCCTTCCCGCAGTCCTGGTGCCGTGAGTCGTCCACACTGAGCTCTCCCAGGAAGGCACTGGGCCTTCAGGTGCTCGGGAAGACGAGAACTTGGAAAGAAGCACTCTCAGGGAGGAAGAAGAGCCTCGGAATGGTATTTGTTCCTCCTTCTTGTCGCAGGTCCTACTTTCCAGGCTCAGAAGTCGGAGTCTGCATCCATGAGTTCTGCCTCCATCAGGTTGGTGCGGGAGTGAATGGGCCCCAGACCCTGCCGGCGGCCCTGCGCCCAGGCCATAGGGGCTGGGGCGCTGGGCTCTGGGCAGAAGGGATTGGAGACCAGGGTCCAGGCTCCAGGTCGGCAGGACTCCCCAGGGCCCCAGGCACCCGCGGCCACCAGGCACTTCTGTCGGGGCAGCTGTGGCAGTCGAGGGACCGTGCTGGAGGCGGGGGCAGGGCCCAGGGCGGGGAGGTGAAGCTCCGGGGGTGGCACCAGCGGGCACACCTCTTTCTTCCTCTTCCTCCGCTTCTTCTTCCGGCCCAGGCGCTTCTCCAGCTCCGGGGAGATCTCTGCTTCAACCAGCCACAGGTTGGCTTTTTCCTCCGGGGGCACTGACGGTGGGAGAGAGAACGGGAGCCGGGGACTCTAAGCTCTGTGAGTGTGGCACCTTCTCTCCCCGGGCCCCTACTCTTGGAGCCCGGGACCCATGCTGTAGTTCTCTAAGGGCTTCCTCTCCCCCTCCCCTGCCGGCAGCTCCTGGCATTCCACTCCCAGGACCTTCTTCCAGCCTCAACGTCCCCCACCTTCCTACAGGAGCAGACACCCATACCTGGCGTTGCCACCGGGGTGACAGAGACATCCTGGGGCAGTATGGCGCCTCTCCGGGCCACCATCTTGGTGACGTGCTGGGCCCAGGCAGAGGACACGTCGGCTGAGGGCTCATTGAGGTCGAAGGCCAAGCCCGCTGTGGGGATGGAAGGAAAGGGTGAGGTACCATGACTGCCCAGGCCCTCCCGTGACTTCTCCTTCCGTATTCGGTACCATTCACCTTCCCCCAGCCCTTGGCGCCCACTCAACTTAGCACAGAAAGCCCACCCTGGTGAGTGCAGCCAGATCTCTACCCATCCCCAGTCTGAAGAGCACGGGGGCCTGATGAGACGCCAGAAACCCAGTGCCTGAAACCTGACTTCCTGTAGCCCAGGGAGAACAGCTGGAGAAGACGGTTGAAGGTGAGGGAGATGAGTCCTTTGGAACCAAACCACCAGCAAGCAGACCCAGGGGCAGAAACAGAGAGGGGAGAGTAGCCTGGGATGGAGGGGATTGGAGAAGGAGTATGTGAACAGAAGGAGCGCCATTTCCTCACAGCCTTGCAAACAGACCATGAAGCCACACCAGCCTGGAAGGGAACTGGGAACAGGCTCCAGAGAACAGAGTGGAAGCTCACCCACAGGCCCGTCGTGGGAGACAGTGTGCATGCTGAAGGAGAGCTCCTGGCCTGGGTTCTGCAGCAGCTCCCGCCGCTTGGAGAAGGCCTTGGCGATCATCTTGCTCTTCTTGATCCGTTTGGGTTCATCATCACTCTGCCCTGTCAACCTGAGGGCAGAAAGAGTGGGAGCAGGGGGCATGGAGGAGCAGCTGCTTCCCCTCAAATCTTGCAAAAGACCAGCAAATCCATTCCCTCCAGGAAACGAGCCTCCAGAGGGCCTCAAGGGCTCTGAAGAGTAGAGGCCTTCTCTGCCAAAAAGGGAGCCTAGAATGCAGGGCTCCTGTGCCGAGCTCTTGAATCACTCCTCTCTTAGAAGACACACTGGCGCAGCCCTTGGCCCATCCTTGCAAGGACATGAGGTGTCACCAGGGGGCAGTGGTGGGCCACAGGAAAGGCTGCTTTCGGCTGCTCGGCAGTTAGAAAAATCACACCTGCTCAAGGCTGCGCTGGGACTTGTGAGACCTGACCGAGCCTACAGGATGCTGAGGCTGAGAGAACGAGGCAGCCAGGTCAGGACGGGCTGCTGCTGACCCCACCTGCACCAGGTGCGCCTCCAGATGAGCAGCGTGGCCTTGGTCCAGACCCAGGTGCTCATGGAAATGCCAGTTCCAAACATGGCAAATAGGTTGATCTTCTCCACCAGGAGACTGGGGCGGTTCTTGATCTCACAGTCGGGGATGGGCTTCTTGGTGGGCAGCCCGATGGTCACATTGGCCTGGCACCTGTGGTGAGAAGTAGTAGACAGGTGAAGCTTTCTCAGTCTCCCTGGTGGTTGCCCAGACAATCAGTCCCAACACTAGAAAGAGTGAAGCCCACATCAATGATGGATCACCTAGGATGATCATTAGAGTCACCTGGGAGCTTATAGTGACTCGTGATGTTTGGGCCACACCTCAGACAATGAAATCAAATTTCTGAGGGAGGGACCCAGGCATCAGGTCTTCCCGTACACTGGAACCTGGAGACTCTAAAGAAGAGTCTGAAGCACTCAGGATTTTTTAAATATATTTATTTATTTGACTTCAAAGGGTCTTAGTTGCAGCATGTGGGATCTAGTTCCCTGACTAAGGATCAAACCCAGGCCCCTTCATTGGGAGCATGGAGTCTTAGCCACTGGACCACCATGGAAGTCCCAAGAAGCACTCAGGATTTTAATGAGCATTTTAACTCCTATCCCTGGTATCAATATGGACTGCACTTCATGAAGTAGCTGAGGTGCCTTACCCTCGCAGATTTATCATCATGTGACACAAAAAAGCAAAGGCAAACCCAGAACGCATTAATGGGTTGTTAACCTGTTGTAGAGAGATAACTATTTCTGTGCAGGGATTTGCAATAAGCTCTGTAAAGAGTCCATGAGAAGTAGAGAGCGAGATCTATGGCCAACGCAAGAGGTGGGGAGAAGCCAAAACACACAACGGCTTAACAGTTACAAACGCACCAGCCAGGCAGCCTTGGGGATGGGAGGGAGGGCGGAGCTGGGCAGGGACCCCAGGGCTGTTGGCCACGTCTGCAAATTACAGAGCAACTAACAGTGTGAGCACCCAGAGCAATATGGGCAGTTTCTCTCTCCCTCTGAGGTTGGGACCTAACAGACCCCCGCTGGACCGCAGAGAGAGGTCTCCAGCACCCACCACTGCAGCCCTCCAGCCCCCAGTCCCCCACTCACAGCACGTAGTCCCGGAAGCTGCGCTCCCACTCAGCCTGGTTGAAGAAGTCGTAGAAGTGGCAGCTGAAGGTGATGAGCACAAAGCCAAAGGCCAGGAAGCCAAAAATGCCTGTGGAGGGTCCGGGATGGGGCAGGGCGTCACCCATCCCAGGTGTGGGAGCAGCAGTGGGGAGGAGGGTGTTCACCCGACATGGGCCTGAAAGACTCCAGGGTGACTTCGTGCTGGGCTCAGTTTAAGAACTGTTTTCTCTACAGACTTATGGTTACCAAGGTGGGGGAAGTAGGGCAGGGATAAATTAGGAGTTTGGGATTAGCAGAGAGAAACTATTCTATATAAAATAGATAAACAAGGTCCTACTGTGTAGCATGGGGAACTATATTCAATATCCTGTGATAAACCATAATGAAAAGAATATGAAAAAGTATCTATAGATATATATATATATGATATACATATCTGAGTCACTTTTCTATACACTAGAAATTAACACTGTGATTCAAGTACACTTCAATAAAACATACAAAAGAACTGTTTTCTCCAAAATAAGATAAGAAATTAAGAGGCACTTAAGGGCTCTAAATAGGCCTCAAGTGTTGACATGAATTTGAATTCTTCCAACTGAGAAGGAAGGTACCTTCCATTTTGAGCTGCCACCATCAGCATCACCATCAATACACACACACACACACACACACACACACACACACACACACACACACACACACACACACACACACACACACACACACACACACACACACACACACACACAGCCTAACAGCCTAGTCTTGCCCCCTGGCTGCTAACTGCTAACTTCAGCCTCCAATACCCTTCCCCAGTGGGCGTGGTGATAGACTGACCCACTCACCCAGACGCAGCATGGTCTCATTGATCTTGCTGGCTGCCTTCTCGCTCAGCAGCCCAGGGTGGTTGCTCTTGATGGAGAACAGGGTCATGACTCCTGAACATAAGGGAAATGGCAGACATTAGTGGGGGGCCAGACCACTCTTCCGGGAGGGATGGGTATGTGGCATCCTAGGAGGGTCCTATGGTCCTGCAGTCCCAGGTCTGATGACTCTTGTGCTGATTTAAAGCTGGAGGAACTGGAGACACTGGAGTGCAGCTGGTGGCACACATGCTATGAACTGGAAAGACGAGCAGGGCAGACAGACAGTGGAGATCAAAGATGCCTCAGTCCTGGTCCAGCCTCCCCGAGAAAGGCAGCAGGTCAAAGCTATTATGATGAAAAAGCCCAAAGAAGAGACCCCAGGACAGTGCTGTCCAAGGGAAATATAATGTGAGCCATACTCATGATGTCAAATTTTCCAGAGATGGCTGGATGGCATCGTCAACTCAATGGACACGAGTCTGAGCAAACTCTGGGAGATAGTGAAGGACAGGGAAGCCTGGCATGCTGCAGTCCATGGGGTCACAAAGAGTCAGAAATGACTGCGCAACTGAATAACTCATAATCTCAAATTTTCTAGAAGCCACCTTCAAAAAGTAAAAGGACACAAATGAAATTAACTTCAATACACCTTAAAAACAATAAATCATTGTCTACAACATTATCATTTCAACATGTAATCCATATAACAAGCTGTTAATGAGACTGTTTACTTCTGTGTGTGCCTGAGTCTTTGAAGTGCAGTTTGTATTTTATGCTACGACACGTCTCAACCTGGACTAGTTTCAACACACGTGACTGGTGGCTACCGCACAGGATCACACAGATACAAAACACACATCAGAGGCCCAGCCACTGCCAAGGAGAGGGAAACAAGGTGGGCTGAAAAGGAGCTGCGGGAGGAAACTGAAGTTTACAGAGAACGCTCAACAAAAATGAGCTCAAACACGGAGGCTCATTGTGGAGGCAGCAGATTGAAACAGGGAAACGAGGAAACAGAAAATCTGTTTATGTTGCGAAAACTCTGCGTGTGTGTGCACTGTGGGCAGAAAGGAGTTGAGAAACCAAGTTCCAGAGACTGAGAGTGTATATAAATGCAGGGCACACACACAATGGAAGGCCCCCAGCTGGCCCACGTGGACGAGGTAGGTTACTCAAGGTGTTTATCACACAAGGGCATCTGGTCAGAGCTGAGCAGGGGTAGGGACCCAGCCCAAGCTCCACTCAGCAAGCCGTGAGCCCTCACACAAGGCTGAATGAAGGGCAGCATTTTTCTGGCTGAACAAAGACGCTGCCCCACACCAAGTGTCATGGTGCTGTGTCTGTCCTTCCCCTTTACCCCAAGGCCCCAGTGAGCCAGCTGAGGTCCTGCCTCAAAGGCAGCAGAGCTGGCAGCTCCTGGCTCCTGCTTACACAGAGCAGGTGCTCAGCCCAGTCGTCACTCACCTCGGATAAGGAAATAACCTCCCACAATGAGCACCAGGCCGATGGGGGCCAGCACGAAGCCAGCGCGGTATCGGTAGTTCTTATAGCCCACAAAACAGATGCCGCTCACAGAGTCCCCATCCACCTGCAGGAGGAAGGGGTAGGGGGACAGAGTTGGGTCACTTTCTCCCTCTCCCAAGTCTGCCCCACATGGGTCCCCACCCTGTACCAGTCACTAGACCTGGGCCACGGCGAGGATTGCCACAGTGAGGACAAAGGGGAGTGACCACGTGAGCAGGTGGAAGTAGGAGGTCTTGCCCGAGAGAGGCTGGTAGGTGGTCCCCAGGGCTTTGAAGGAGGTGTGCCAGGCGTAGGTGAGGACCACAAACCAGACGACGCCGGCCATCAGGGCGTAGTACACGATGACAAAGATGATGACGCAGGACAGGGTCTCATTGGAGCTGCGCAGACAAGTGGGGTGTCACTTGGGGCGCTCATTCTATATTCCGTCTAGCAAGTCTCCCCCCCTCTGGCCTTGTGGCCCCAAGACTCCTGGCTTCTAAGGTCTGGAGGTTCTTCTAGGAGTCAGGGCTTGGAGACTGGGCTTGGGTCAGAAGTGAAGAGGATATAGAAGATGTGAAGGGTCCAGGCTCTAGTGCTGGAGACCTTGGGTGCAACAAGGTAGAGCTGAATCCCACGCTGAAATCTCCATTTCCAGTCCAACCTGCTCCTTTTGTGGAAAACGGGCATCAGCCTCTTCCCCTCGCCCTCGCCTCTGGGAACCCCAGGACACCTACGTGGGCTCCCCGAGCCTCATGGTGCCATCAGCACGGCAGACAATCTCCCGGCGGGCCCCGTCCATGAACTGGGCCAGCCAGCCAATGCTGCCCACGAAGAAACACGCATTGACGTAGAAGAGGATGACGGCGGGGTAGCGATTGGAGTTCCGCCAGTCAGCCACAAATGTGGCCTAGAAGAGAGAAGAAAGGCCCATTCTGTGAGGTTAGGGCTGTTCTGCCACTCTTATCAGAACTCCCAACCCCGCTAATCACCACCCTTCCCTGAAGACCCCTGTAAGTCCTCCTCCCCTCGACTCCCAGAGCCCAGCCTCTCACGGACATTTGGCTCCCTCCCTACTTTACAGGCAGCCTGAGGGTCCCGGCCCCTGCCTCTCCCCATACCCTCCACCCCAGGTCTGCCCTTCGCTGACCAGGGTGAAGAGTGTGCAGAGGCCCGTGACAGCCCCGAAGGCCGCGATGTAGCTGTGCATGTCCTGGTGCTCGGCCTCGGTGAAGAGCGGGTTCTGACACTGGATCCCACAGCCCTCCACGTCCTCATACCAGCTCTTGGGGTTGTCGGTCCGAACCAAGGGAGCCTCGCATTGGCCGGAACTGTTGAACTTGATGTTCTGCACCTCATTCTGGCAAGGAGAGAAGAGGAGAAGACAATACAATGGAGAGCAGTAGGCTTGGGGTGACCTTTGGTTTAATAAGAGGTGCAGGGTTAGCACGGCAGAGAGGCTGAAAGTGCAGGCGCTGTAGACAACCTTCCAGCATTTGAATCCCAGCCTTGCCGCTCAGTGACCACATAGCCTAGGGCGTTATGTGACCTCCCTATTAGCTCAGTTTCTTGATCTATAGGACAGCAATACTTACTTCATGGTGTGATCTAAGGGTTAAGTAAATGAATAAATAAATATAAGCTGTTTAAAATGTATTTGGACAGTACTAAATAATGATTGGTGGTGGTGATGGTTTAGTCGATAAGTCATGTCGGACTCTTACAATCCTGTGGACTGTAGCCTGCCAGGCTCCTCTGTCCATGGGATTTTCCAGGCAAGAATACTGGAGTGGTTTGCCATTTCCTTCTCCAAAAATAATGATTACTATTATTATTATTAATGTGCTCTCCTTCACCCAGAATTAGATCCCATCCCTGTCTTGGTGTTCCAGCCAAGTTTTACATGTGCAAGCCTTGACTCCCTAAATAAACGATAAAATTTCTGAGAATAGGTTCGTCACTCATGACTCCTGTAACCCCCCATCACATAACAGAGTGGGTGCTCAAAAATAGTTTATAGCTGGATAGATAATCCCTGATGGACTGGCCCAGCTTTGGTTTGGGTCTGTGGCTTGCTGAGCCCATGACTTGGGATCTTTCAGCACAGAAGGTTCTGAGCTTCCCTGCCCCTGCTGGGCCCTGTCCCGTGACCAGCTCAGCCCCGGCCCCGCAGAGCACTCACCGGGCAGCCCTCGGGGAAGTGGTCGGGGGTGCAGCGCAGGAAGTCGGGCCAGCCCCGCTCCCTCTCCACGATGGCACAGGGGCCGCGGGTGGCCTGGCAGAGGGTACGGCTGGGCAGCTCCACCCGGTCGTTCTCACACTTAGGCATGTACACAGCACACAGTAGGGGCTGGATCACTGCCCAGCAGCGGGGGGCGTTCCGGAGGCCTGGGGGTGTGGCCACAGTGTGGATACATTGCAGTGAAGACCCCTCCTCACTCTGACCCACAGGCCCAGCTGCACCCCTGTTCCCTGGGCCTAAGGCATCTCTCTTGGCCACGCTGCAGGCCACGACTGCTCAGCACCGTCAGGCACAGCGTTTCTCAGCCGGGCATTTGGGTGGGACCATTCTTGGTGCAGGACTGTCCCATGTACTGCAGGACATCTGGCATCCCTAGACCCTGCCACTAAAGGCCAACAGCTCCCCTAAGTCCTGGTGACAACCAAAACAATGCTCCCCACCCCTCCCACTCCAGGCTTGGGACTGGAAGAGGCTTGAAAAGGACTTCGGGACACTGGTGGTGTTCTATTTCTTGATCTGGTACCAGTTACACAGGTATATTTACCTTGTGAAAATCAATCTGTGCCCTTTTCTCCATGTATTAATATATTGCAGTTCAATTAATGTTTTTAAAAAGCAGCCCGCATTTCAAAATGACCCACTAAGGGAACGCTGGCACCTCTGGCTGAGAACCCAAAATCAATTTACCTTTTACGTTTTCAGGGGCATTCTTAAACCTTCTACAGTCCATGGGGAAGGAGGGCTGTGGGACCCACCCCCACAGGGCCGTGCACCAGATCCAGGAGGTGTTTCCCCTTGCCCAGACCCCCGGACCCTTGTTCCTCTTACCAAGCTGAGGTGGGACAGAGAACAGGTAGGAGCTTAGGAAGAGGTAGTCAGGGGAGCCAGGTACGCCAAAGCCAGAAGAGGAAACAGGAAATCAGATGGAGACAAACAGGGGAGGCTGTATCCAGTGCAGGGGGAGGAAAGGCCTTGTCAGCAAGACGGACGCAGATGGAAGTCTCCCAGCACCCCCGCCCCAGCCCAGGCCTCTACCCTGTTCCCCCGTTGGCTGAGCTCACTCAGCATTCCATCCCTTTGCTCCTCCTGAATCATCCCTCCTGCAGGAACACCTATTTCCCAAACAAGTCATTGTATTAAGAGAAGCTTCTGAGGAATGAGAGCCAATGTGGGGAACTGGTGGGGACAGGTAACTTCTCTTTTGGGGAGGAAGGGATAAGGAGCATGGACCTCGCAATGTGGCCTGCCTGAATCCAAATTGTGGCTCTACCATTTCCTGGCTGTGTGATCTTGGACAAATTACTTAATCTTGAGCCTTAATTTCCTCATCTGTGAAATGGGGCTAATAGATGTAGTGGAACTGTGGTGCAGAGTGAGATAATGTGCCAAATGTACATAGTGCAGTACCTGTCATATACTAAGCACTCAAGAGATATTAGCTGTTACTGTTACTTATCTGAGGTCTCTGACCCCTCACAGCTCTCACTAGCAAAGTTACATAAATCTTTTTTTTTTTTCCGCAGCCCCCATACTCCCCTAAAGTTAAATAAATCTTGAAAGACAATTGAGGGGACTTCCCTGGCAGTCCACTGGTTAAAACCCCAAACTTCAATGCAGTAGACTTGGATTTGATCCTCGGTCAGGGAACTAAGATCTCCCATGCAGTGCAATGCAGCCAGAAAAAAAGAGGAAAAGAAAAAACAAACCTACTGCATAGCACAGGGCACTCTATTCAATACACTGTAATGATCTATAGGGAATAGAATCTGAAAAAGAGTGGATATATGTATATGTAGAATGAGTCACCTTGCTATACAGCAGAAACTAGCAGCGTTGTAAATTAATTTTAAATAATAAAACAATAAAATGTAATACAATTTTAAATATAAAATAAAAATTAATTTTAAAAATAAAAACTCACTGAAGAAAGGCAAAAAAAAGAAAGAAATTGCTTTAAAAAAAAGACAACTGATGAGGCAGCTCAGGGGAAAAATAAATTGGATCCTTACCCCATTTCTTAAATAAAAATAAATTCCAGATGAATCAAAATAACTACATTATTTTTAAAAAATTAAACTACTAGAAGAAAAAGTAGAAAATGTTTTTTGAAAATCCTAGAGTGGAGAAGGCCTTTTGCAGTATGACATGAAACTAGAAATTTTGAAATAAAAGATTTGAAGAAAAGACTTCAGAAAAATATAGTGGCTTCCCAGGTGGTATTGGTGGTAAAGAATGAACCTGCCTGCCAATGCAGAAAAATAGATAAATTCAGTAGGGTGAAAAACAAGATCATAAGAAAAGCAACACTCTGAGAAAATATATTTCCAATAAACATCACAGGTAAAGAGAGAATTACTTTCCTTATGTGCATAAAGCTCTTCTAAATCAATAAGAAATTCATAATCCTATAGAAAAATGGGCAAAAGATAAACGAAAGATCACACACAGAAAATACAAATGGCCTTTAAAAACATAAAGAGATGCTCGGTCTCATTCAATAAATGTGAAATAGAACTATAATGACATATTTTTTTAATCTTTAGAAGGATAAAGATCAAAACATTTGAAAATGCTATATTGGCAAGAGCATAGGGGAAACTGGCATTTTGTATATTTTTAGTAGGAATAAAAATTATTAAATACTTGTGGAGACTATCTGATACTAGCTATCAAATATACTCACAATTCCACTTTATATGTTCACAAAAATCATATGTAAGATTATTTATTGTAATATTGTTTGTAATAGCAAAAGAATAGAAACATCCTTAATATATATCCATCAATAGGAGACCTACTAAAGAAAATGTCACACATCAATATAATAGAACACTATCCAGGCTTGAAGTATTTGTGATGAACTGAAACAACCTCCACTATGTCCTGTTAAATGGGTGCAGTTGAGCAGAGGACAGCCTGGAGAACCACTACTGGTTATGGGAGGGAAAATAAGAACACATATACATTTGTACATATGTTAGATTCTACAAAAAGACACACAAACTAGTGTTGGCGGTTGCCTGTGGGAGGAGAAATGGGGAGCAGGAAGCAGAAATGGAAGGGTTTAACTTTGGTTACTTTTCAATTTTGTACTACCTATTTTATTAAAGTAATTAAGCTTAAAAAATAAATATGCAAATTACTAGGATGGGGGAAGCTTCCCAGAGAAGAGAAGGAAATGCAACTTGAAAGAAGAAGAAAGGGCACATCAATTTTATCTATTTTTTCCCTTTTTTTTAGCTGTTAGACTCAACCACTGGACTGCCAGGGAGTTCCCTTTTTTTATTTCCTTAATAAAATACAAAACAAAAAGAAAAAATATAAACATATATAATATAAACAGTTTCTTCACTTTTTCTATATTTATGTACTTTAAAAATAATATTTGCCACAGTTTAAACTTTAAAAAAAATTTGTGTGATTCTGATGATCAATCAAGTTGAAAACCACTGGGCTAAGGATGGTTCAGCATTAGAAAATTTCATCAATGCAATTTACCACATTGACAGAAAAAAATCATATGATCATCTCAACAGAAGAAGTCGTTGATAAAGTTCAACATCCATCCATGATAAAAATAATAATTGGCAAATTAGGAATAGAAGAAAATTTCCTTAATCTGATAAAATATAACTACAAGATTCCTATACCAAATATCACATTTAATGGTGAAAGGTATAAAAGCTTTCTCTTTAGAATAAAGAAAAAGTCAAGGATGAAGACTGCTGCTACTATTATCACTTCTATTTAACCATGTACTGGAGGTTTTAAGCAGGAGTAAGGCAGTAAAGAATATAGGACATATAGCTAGAAAAAGGAGAAACAAAACTCATTATTCACAAATGAGATGACTTTGTATGTATATAAATGTAGTTAGTTTACTGGATTTAAAATCAATTGTATTTCTATGCATCAGCAACAAACTAAATGTAAAATCACAATTTATAACAGCATTAAAATGTCAAGTACCTGGGAGTAAATCTAACAAATGGTATTTAGAACTTTTTGCAGAAAACTGCAAAAAATACTGAGAAAATTAAAGATCTACATACAATACTTAATGAAATGATTAGAAGACACAATATTGTAAAGATGTCATTTTTTCAAATTAATCTATATACTAAATGTAATTCCAATCAAAACCTCCAACAAATACTTTTACATGAAAATACAAAGGGTTAAGAATAGACCACACTGTCTATTAAACAGTCATCCTATAAAGCAGAGGTTCTTAGCCAGGAGGTTGCAAAGAGAATTTAGGGGTCCATGAACCTAGATGGGAAAAAATTACATCTAACTGAAATTTAGTCTTTCCCAATTATGAACATAAGCAACAAACCACAGAAATGTTAGCAATACCTGTGGCTTTGTCACAAATGGATATTAGATACTTTTGTTGGAAACACCTCAAAATATTGTTACTGCTCATTACTACCTTGACATTACAGTACTTATTAAATTCACACTATATCTTATCTAGTGTACTAATAAAGAAGCACACATACATTAGATTGCAAACTTATTTTTTAACACTTGATAATTATATTTCAATATACTTCATTTCTTTTGTAATCCTATATGCTTTTCAATCCTATGTGTTCTACTCTGAATTAAAAACATTATACTGAGAAGGGGCCCATAGGATTTACCAGACTGCCAAAAAGGTTTATAGCTCAAAGAAGGTAAAGCACCCTGCTATACTGAAACATATACCTTACCATGTGTAAAATAGATAGCTAGTGGGAAGTTGCCATATAACACAGGGAGCTCAGCCCGGTGCTCTGTGACAACCTGCAGGGCTGGGACGGGGGCTGGGGTGGAAGCGAGGTTCAGGAAGGAAGGGATATATGTATACTCATGGCTGATTCATGCTGTTGTATAGCAGAAACCAACACAACATTGTAAAGCAATTGTCCTCCAATTAAAAATAAAATTTAAAAAAAGGACCATGCTATAAAGATATGATAATTAAAGGGACTTCCTTGGTGGTCCAGTGGTTAAGATTCCAAGTTCCCAAATCAGGGGACACAGGTTTGATCTCTGGTTGGGGAACTGAGATCCTGCATGCCCAGAGGCATGGTTAAAAAAAAAAAAGATATTATAACTAAGATGGTATGATAAGACATAGACAAACAGATGTATGGAATGGAATAAAGATCCCAGAAATAAAAACATATTTGAACACTTGATTTATGGCAGACCAGTAAAGAAAAGAATTTTTTTTTAAATAAATGATGTTGAGACAACAGATATGAAACTGGAGTTCTAAAACAATCAATTCCAGGTGAACTATGTACCTAAAAAGAAAGGAAAGAAAGTAACAGAATGAATTCTTGACTTTGTGGTGTGAAAGGACTTAAAAGTAACACACAATAAGCACTAATCATAAAAAGTTCCATAAATGACTACCTTAAAGTTCAGAACTTCTGTCCAACAGAAGACGCTGAGAGAATAAAACGGCAAGTCGCAGAACAGAAAGTATTTTCAATACTTACAACCAATAGAGGACTCACATATAGTGTATACGAAGAACTACAAATCTTAAAATATGTCACAGATAGTCTGACAGAAAAAATGGACCAAAGATCTGAACAGAGCCTTCACAAAGGAAGAAATCTAAATGGCCAGTGAAGGAATATCTGAAATGGTGCTTAACCTCACTAGCAATCAGGGAAATGCAAATTAAAAGCCCAAATACATACAGCCACACAGCCACTAGACTGGCAAAAAATACTTTTCTTTCAAACTTTAAACTTTTTATTTTGTCTTGGAGTATAGCCAATTAACAATGTTGTAGTAGTTTCAGGTGAACAGAAAGGGACTCAGCCATACATACATATACATGTATCCATCCTCCCCCAAACCTCCCTCCCATTCAGGTTGGCACATAACATTGAGTAGAGTTCCATGTGCTATACAGTAGGTCCTTGTGGGTTATCCACTTTGAAAACAGCAGTGTGTACATGACTTTCCCAAACTCCCTAACTATCCCTTCTCCTTGGCAACCATAAGTTTGCTTTCTAAATCTGTGTCTCTTTCTGTTTTGTAAGTTCATTTGTAAAATTTCTTTTTAGATTCCACGTATAAGGGATGCCATACGATGTTTCTCCTCTGTCTGACTTACTTCACTCAGTATGACACTGTCTAGGTCCATCCATGTTACTGAAAATGACATTATTTCATTCTTTTTTGTGTGCTATAATTGTTTATTTAAATTAAAAAAAAATTTCGCAGCGTTGTGTTGGTTTCTGCCATACGACAATGCAAATCACCCATAATTAAACTACATCTCCTCCCTCTGGAGCCTCCCTCTCCTCCCCAACCCCAACCCTCCAGGTCATCACAGAGCACCAGACTGGGCTCCCTATGCTACACAGCAATTTATCACCAGCTTACAGCTGATAGTGCATATATGGTGATGCTACTTTCTCCATTCATCCCACTCTCTCCCTCCCTCATTGTGTCCACAAGTCCATTCTCTACACCTGCATCTCCATTCCTTCCCTGCAAATAGGTTCAACAATATCAATTTTCCTTTTAATGGCTAAATAATATTCCATTGTATATAAGTACCATATACTCTTCATCCATTCCTCTGTTGATCGACATTTAGGTTGCCTCCATGTCTTGGCTATTGTAAAGAGTGCAGCAATGAACAATGGAGTGCACGTATCCTTCCGGATCATGTTTTTCTCCAAATATATGCCCAGGAGTGGGATTGCAGGGTCATATGGTAGCTCTATTTTTAGTTTTTTAAGGGACCACCATACTGTTCTCCATAGTGGCTGTACCAATTTACACCAACAGTGTAGAAGGGTTCCCTTCTCTTCAACCAGCATTTGTTTGTGGATTTTTTTGATGATAGCCATTCTGACCAGTATGAAGTAATATCTCATTGTAGTTTTGATTTGCATTTCTCTAATAACTAACAATGTTGAACATCTTTTCATGAGCCATCTGTATGTCCTCTTTGGAGAAATGTCTATTCAGATCTTCTAGATTGGCAAAAACTTAAAACACTTACAGTACCAAGTGTCAGAAATAACATGGAGCCATGATGACACTTCTATAGGAATAGTGAGTGTAGAAGTTGGTACAAACATTTTGAAAAATGCGTTATCTAGCAAAGCTGATATGCATGCCCTCTTACCTAGCAATTCCATTTCTCTCAGTATGTACCTAGAGAAATTTGACCTGGGGCACCAGGATATATAGAAAAGAATATTCATAGCAATGTTATTCATAGTAGCCAAAAACAGAGATAACTTAAATGCTTAAGAACAACCAAAAGGGGACTTCCCTGGTGGTCCAGTGGTTAAGAATCCACTTGCCAATGAGGGGACATGGACTTGATCCCTGGTCTGTGAGGACCCCACATGCCAAGAAGCAACTAAGCCTGTGCCCCACAACTACTGAGCCCCTGTGATGCAACTACTGATGCTCACATGCCCTAGAGCCCATGCAACGCAACAAGAGAGGCCTGTGCATCACAACGAACAGTAGCTCCCGCTCACTGCAACTAGAGAAAGCCCTTGAGAGGTAATAAAGACCCAGCACAGCCAAAAACAAAAACAAAGAACAACAAAATAGATAAACTGTGGTATACTGTACAATGGAGTACTACTCAGCAATGAAAAATAAGCTGCAACAACATGGATGAATTTTACAAAATAACGTAGAGCAAAAGAAATAAGACATAAAAGAATACACACAGCTCAGTTCCATCTGTTTAGAGGTAAAAAACATGAAAAACTGAAATACACCACTCAGGGATTCCAAAACTAGATGGTAAAACTGTGGAGGAAAGGGAATGATTATCAAAAACATCCGGGTAGTGGTTACTTCTAGAAGAGAAGGGAAGGAGATGTAGTTGGAAAAGACAGAGGGAGCTCCTGGGTGGCCCACCATCACTTGACTCAGGTGTCACTTTATATTTATTTATTATTTAGTACCTCTGTGTCGCATGCACCTTCCGTATACAGGCTACATTTCACAATTCAAAGGTAAAAATCTGAAGCAAAAATGAAAACTTGAGCCAGTGGGTGTTTCTCTGTATTTTTATACTTTCCAAAAATATATATTTTAAAAATGATTCTGATCATCAGCCAGGTTTGAGAACAGCTCTAAGGAAATTCTTTCTGGTCTGCCTTTGCAAATAACAGACCTCCTCTAAATCTATCAGCTAGATGTCTGAATAGCAAACGAGAAATTCCTCTCAGCTTCTCCAGCTCCTTCCTACCAGCTGCCCCCAGCTGGGGGACAGGGCTGCACACCCCCGTGTACACACAGAGCATAGCAGTGGTCAAAGAGGCTACGTGCTGGTTCTCAGGGACCCATTTCCCCTGCCAGCCGCAGGTCTCTCTGCTTTCTTGCCCCATTTACCAAACCAACCAGGTCTGGCCAAAGGTGGGCCATGGCCTGGATAAGTATGTTTGTCTGGTCAGCTTGGAATGCCTGCGAGGAGACATTCCAAACTATCCTGGGGTAAGATGCTGAGTGCCTGAAGAAGCCCAAGTCCAGAGAGTTGAAAGATATACGAGAGACAGACCTGAGTTCTATATAAACCTACAAACTGGCCCAACCTGAGATATTCCTCACTTCCAAAGGCTCAGCAGTCTAGGCTGAGAGAGCTTACAGTGGCTACCTTTCTTCAGCAACTCCTATTCTAGGTTTGGCTGAGCACCAAAGAATTGATGCTTTTGAACTGTGGTGTTGGAGAAGACTCTTGAGAGTCCCTTGGACTGCAAGGAGATCAAACCAGTCAATTCTAAAGGAGATCAGTCTTGAATATTCATTGGAAGGACTGATGCTGAAGCTGAAGCTCCAATACTTTGGTTACCTGATGTGAAGAGTCGACTCATTAGAAAAGATCCTGATGCTGGGAAAGATTGAGGGCAGGAGGGGAAGAGGGTGCAGAGGATGAGCTGATTGGATAGCACCACCAACTCAATGGACATGATTCTGAGCAAACTCCGGGAGATGGTGAAGGACAGGGAAGCCTGGCATGCTGCAGTTCATGGGATTGCAAAGAGTCAGTCACAAATGAGCAACAGAACAACAACAACAATTCTAGGTTTGCTGGGACTCTCCACACAGATGGCTTCCCTGGTGACTCAGCTGGTAAAGAATCCGTCTGCAATGCGGGGGACCTGGGTTCGAACCCTGGGTTTGGAAGATCCCTTGAAGAAGAGAACAGCTACCCACTCCAGTATTCTGGCCTGGAGAATTCCATGGACTGTATAGTCCATGGGGTCGCAAAGAGTCAGACACGACTGAACGACTTTCACTTTCTGCACAGAAGTCCAATGAGCCCCTCTAATTCACATGACCAAAACGAACTCGTACTTTCTTCCTAAACCTCCTCCTCCTCTAGCATTCTCCAGCTTAGTGAGAGGGAATGATACCACCTTCCATCCAAGCCGGAAACTTGGGTCCTCCTGCTCACTCATCAGCAAGTCCCATTGGTTCTACTTCTGAAATCCGAGGATCTGTCCACTTCTTCAAGGCTGTCAACCCAGTACTGACCACCATCATCTCTACTTCAACCATCCCTTCAACAAGCAAACCAGCTTCAGGCTCCCTTCTTCCCATGGCTCCTTCACACAGTACTCAAGAAGATCGGTCTGAAATGCAAATATGATTCCATCTCTTTTCATTAAAAGTCTTTAGTGCCCCCCTTCTTATTTTCTGGCAAACATCCAAACTTTCCAATATGGGATATGAATCCCTTTATTTTCTAATTCTCTAGGCCTTATTTCTTAGAATCCTATCCCTCACATGCTTTGATTCAATTCGACTGAAATTCTTATCCTTCCTTAAAAGTATCAAGCACTCTCACCTCTATACCTTTGTGCATCTATATCCTCTTCCTATCCCTTCCCACCCAAATCCTCCTTGGCCCCAGAAACTCCTACTTATTTCTCAGATTTGGGTTAAATGTCAGTTCCTCTGGGGGTCTCTCCTTATTTCCCAAAGTCCTCTGTGTTTCTTCAGCATCCTACCAGGTCACAATACCTCGCAGAGGTGTTGCTAAAGCCTGATTTAATTGTCTGCCTTCCCTTGATGGCAGGGATCCTGTCTGTATTCTCCGTCTTTATCTGCCCCAGAAACTGAACCAGGATGACTTGTAGCCAGCACCCAAACACCTAACCAAATGAATGAGTGCACAGCTAAGTACTCAGAACTCTGAGATTAAAAAAAAAAAAGGAAAGAACAAGTCTCTACTTCAAGTTTACAGACACTCTAAATCATTTCCACCTACAAAAACACCTCCAGGAGCCAGATGACTTAAGCCAAATCAAGTCTACTAGCTCAGGACAGGACAATTCACTAGCCAGAACTCTTAGCTGAAGGCCTGTCTGTAATTCTCACTTTTGGCTCTGGTTCACTCTACCCACTTACTGACCCAGCTCACACCTATACCTACTTCTGGCTCTGCTTCACATAAAACATCTAGCAGAAAGACTAGACATAGAAAAGGAACATCCAGAAAGCATATGGGAATGGGACTGAGCTGAGGGATGAAGGGTGATGGCAGAGAAGAGCTCAGAGTAAACTAAGGACCAGGGCTCAGTGCTGGAACCCCTGCAGGACTGTGCCCCACCAGAGCCACAGCTAGTGAGGCTCAAACCTATGCAGCCAGCAGATGGTTCTAACTCTTAAACTTTTCTGCCAAAACCACTTCTGCCTAGCAACTGCTTTCAGGAGCTTGGGCTGGAGAGAGATTTATACCCTTCCTCCTTGATTTGATGATAACTACAGAAGGGCAGCATCACATATGCATTTAAGTTAGGGGAATTCAACCATGAGTCCCTGTAAAACAAATAAGAAGAGCGAGAGATGGAGGAAGATATCCTTTCATAGTGTGAACAGTTCAGAACTGCATGAGATTCTAGTTCGGAGACATTTAGAATTTCCATACAACTGGCTCCTAAACTCAAAGATAGAGAAGGAAATGGCAACCCACTCCAGTACTCTTGCCTGGAGATTCCCATGGACAGAGGAGACTGGCAGGCCATGGGGTCGCAAATAGTCGGACACGACTGAAGAGACTTAGCAAACTCAAGGAAACCTTGTTGATACCTTTCTTTTGTGTTTTTTTTTTTTAAATTTCATCACTTCTGTATTTATGTAATTTTAAAAACTAAAATTATATTTTCTATGTATGCCCCTTCTTATATACTGTGCATTACTATGTGTTGCACTTGCATACAAACATATTACCATAAAAGAGGATATGAACACAAAGTCACAGAGACCTTACGTTGTGGCTGTTTGTGAATTTTTCAAAGCTACTGTTGATTACACATGGTTTCTGCCTACATGTTGACTTTAGAACCCAATAACCACAGAGGATGTGGCTCCACCATGGGTACCATCCTCCAAGTTCTTCCTCTGACATCTGTACCAAGCCAGGAGTGACAAGGCTTTGTTCAACATCCGGCCAAGACTCAGAACTCCAGCGGTCAATGTGACAATGACAGGCAGCCTACAAACACTTCTCTATCAAGATGCTGGGGCAGAACGGACATGTGGGACACCCAAGACCTATCAAAAGAAGGAGGTTCCCATGTCTGCTCCTGGCTTTCGATTTTAGTTTCTGTTTCTTCAAGGACAATTTTGGAACCCCACTAGCTACAAGCAAGAGGTGGCAAGGCAAGTTCCCTTCCCTCATCTTTAGGTCCCCTGCCCAGAAGAGTGACAAGCGGGGAGCTAATCCACTCCACACTGCTAAAGAGGGACCTGCTTGGGTTTAGTCTGCAGTTTTTCACATCAGGTCATAATCCCAGCATGAGGTGAGGGTTCTGGGACTTCAGGCCACCATGTAAGTATCCAAGGGCTCAGACACCCCAGACTTGTGTCCTTCCTCAACACAGACCAGTCTGAGAACCCAAACTTCCCAAGAACACACAAATGATGGTTAGAAGAGTCTCATTCCTTCACAACTTTCAACAGGGAACAGAGTCCCCATTTTTCAGATGAGGAAACTGAAATCTCCTGTCAAAAGCAGGACAAGATCACAATCCTCTGGACTTCTGGCTCCCAAAACAAGATTTCTGGAACTTTCTGATTACCATTTAATTACTCATTACCAGGGGTTTCTTACCTTTCACAAATTTCACTTAATTCTTTCTCCCTATCTTCCCTCAATGCCTAAATCTTCTAACCGCATCTTTCCCTTTTCCCTCTCCAGTTTGATTTCCTGGTCTCTGCTCCAAGGTCTAAACACCTTGCATTCCCGAGGACCCCGCTTCCAGAGTGGTACCTACGTGGAGCATCTCCTCTTAAAAAAAAAAAAAAAAAGAAGTCCTGTCCTGTGGCTCAGAGCCCCCACCCCCTCACTCCCGGGGGCCCTCATTCCCCCTCATCCTTTGCTTCCTACCCTGCTCAGGCCCTTTGTGACCCACTCCCTCAACTTCCTCGCCCCACCTCTTCATCACCCGGGGGTCTCAACCCTGCCTCCCAAGTTTTAGACTCTGTTCCTCCAATTCTCCCGGGTGGTGCTCCCACCCTCTCACAAGCTCAGGCCCGAGCCTATTCTTTCGGAGAGTCCCCGCAACCCACCGCCACAGCCCCCGACCTGGGCTCCGGCTCCCGCGCGCTTACCCGACCAGAGCACGAGCTTGCCGTGCGCCTCCTCCTGGGAGTCGGAGTCCCCGGCCAGCAGCGTGGAGGTGGCCCCGTAGGGCAGCGCCGAGCCCAGGCACACGTTGTAGCGCAGCGGCTCGCAGGGGGCGGCCCGGCCGCAGTGGCTCAGCAGCGGCGGAGGGCCGGTCACGGCCGCGCTCCTCCTCGCGCTCCCGCCCGCGCTCCAGGGCCCCGGCCGGGTCGCGTTCCCGCTCAAGGCCGCCCCCCGGCTCGGGCCCCCTACCACCAGCAGCAGCCCCAGAAGCAGGAGCTCCGGCCCCCGTGCGAGGCGGGCAGCGGCCATGGCCAAACCCGCCAACTCAGCAGAAGCTCCAGCGCCCCCGCCCGCTCTCCGGAGCCCACCCCCCCGGCCACACGCGCCACCCTGGGGACCACAGACGCGGCTCAGGCGACCTGTGCGCCCCGAGAGTCCGGTGCCGGGTCCCCCCGGACGCCCCGCGCGCCTCGGGCCCTCGGCACCCAACTTCGCAAACTTTGGAACCCGGGGCCCATGTTGGGCGGCGGAGGCCCGGGCCGGGATGCACAACTCTCTACCCTTTCCTGGCAATCCAAGTTATCTTCACCCCCGGGAGCCCCCTGGGCCCCCAATCTCCAGCCCCATTCCTTCTCCCACCATTAAAACCACCTCCTGGCCCCACGATGGAGGCCAGGCGCGGGCCGGGGGTGCGGGACTGGGTCCCCGGCTCCGCCCCCGCGCCAGCCCGCCTTCCAGACGCCCCCTTCGCGTTACCGCGCCTCAGCCCCCCGACTTCTCCCCGCCAACTACCCGGCTCCTTTGTTGCTCTAGCTCGCTTGGCTCTCTGGAATGCACGGGCCTCGCCGAGCCAAGCCTGCCCGTCCCCCTCCCACCCCCCGGCTGGGGGAGGGACTGGCCGAGGGAGGGAAGAGGAGGGGAGGGATGCGAGAAAGGAGGAGCTGGAGCTTCAATGTTCCGGGCGCCTGGAGAGGCCCAGGCCAGGGGGCTCCGGTGACCTCGCCGCTGCCTCGGGGCACAAGATGGGTGGAAATCGGAAATCGTGGCCAGTAGTTGCCACAAGACTCAGCGGGCATCTTGACTGGCCTGATGATCGTTCAACTTGGCTGTCTGCATAGAGTGGACTCTTCTGGTTTATGTGGGAGAGACAAGGGATGCCTGAAGTCAGCTGAAGCTTCTACTGCATCTAGAAGATCCCGCCCTGCTCCCCAGTCTGCCAGTCTTTTCTGCTTTTGGTTAGATCTTTCAGCTTGTTCCAGAGCTCCATGGAGAAGACCACCATTTGGAGTCTCTGCTGTCCAAGTCCTTCCAGCTAGGGACCTGTGTGAGAGATGACCTCAAAGTCACTCCAGGCAGCCGCTCCTGCTTTCAGAGAGCATTCAGACAGCATGTGTCTGGAAACCAAAAGTGTAGGCATCAAGCCTTTATTGCTACTTTATTGCTAATGTGTGAAACTCTAAACTGTGGTTGCCAATGGCTGGCCCTGGCGTCTTTGGTTATGGCGGAAAGAGGCCAGTCCCTCTCTGATGGCCCTTTGCTGCTCATAGGCTACTTGTAGGCTGGCCCAGGAGGTTTAAGCTGCTCTCCTTCCCTACTCTGCCATTCTTTACATTTTCTCACTCTTTTGCCTGTCAGTCACGGGATTTGATTTCACCCTGCAGTGGTTTCCACTTCTAAATAACCAATAGTCCAGCCAGGAGAGTGGACTTGCAGTGAGCAATTCTTCCTGCTGTTCATGGGGCAGCACACTAGGGTGGCTTTTCCTTTCTCACCACAACCCCAACCCCAACCCCTTCAGCCTAGCCCAGGTGGACTAGTCCTGTCAGGCTTGGCCATTTTAGAGCAGATTAGCTATTGCACTTCAGCTATCATCCTCAAGTAGTGCATAAGCCCGAGAGGATTTAATTCAATTTAACAAGTCTTTTTCTGAAATCCTAGGATGTATGTGGCACCATGATAGGGATGACATACTTGAAGAACTTGAGATCTTGGATTTTTACCATGGAGACAAGGCTTGCCCTCAAGAAACAGTAATACATTATGACAAAGCAGCAAAGTCTCCTCCTCTAAGCCAAGGACCTTACTCTATTCTCTCTACCCACAGAGTATCCAGTGCAGTTAGATATGCATACTAATCACTGGATAAATAAGGTGCCAAAATGAGGGATATGGTGAGAGTGTTCCCTAGGAATTTATAGCAGCGGAAGGTCAGCGTGGATAGAAGTGGAGAAGTAGGGATTTGAATCTAGCCCTGAAGTGTAAGTAGGAGGAGTTAGAAAAGTAGAGAGGAGCCCAGCTGGCATTACAAGGGGAGGAAACTATGACGATAGCTCAGAGCATGACCAGCCTGGCCATCAGGACGTAGTAGTGGGTAAGCAGGGAAGCTGATTGGTAAGAAATTACAAACGGCATACAGAGGAATTCAGGTTTCATTCTGTTGGTGATAGGAAGCAGTGAAAAATTTTGATCAGAGGAGTGATACATGTAAGAACATTAATCTGTCAATGTGAGGATGGTATGAAGGGTGAGAGTCTGGAGACAACGGACCATTTTGAGGGAAGTGCTGGTGATTTATGGAAGAAGTGGAAATAGTCTATGTCATCAGGGCGTAATATTCCTACTGGAAAAATAATTTAAAACCTTATGACCTACCACAGTTATTTTTTTCTGTGATATAAATGAAATGGCTGTTATTCTGAAGTTTGAGTCGCAGAGCAGGTTGCATAACACCATACCGTTGCTTTGCTTTGGGAACTTTCTCCCCTTATTTTCTATCCTGTTGTTACTGTGACAGCGTTGAAGCCCTATGGGATTTTCTCAGTATTCCACGCATTAGGGAGAAACCTATGCAAGTGCTCATGCAGTCCCTGACCTCTCTGCCTAAAAATGTTAGCAGTTCTTCAAGAATGAAAGCTATATGGTCCCTTGTCTGGAATTTCTGGGAAGGTAGAAGAATCCCATCATCTTTTGAGAAAGAATCACGTCAATGTAAGATAAATCCTTTATGCAAGAGATTGAAGAGTATGAATTGAGACGACCCTACAGTGTTGTCTTCCATTCAGAAAGTTCTTCCCTTTAGGAGGAGGGAGAAGATGTGCTCATTTCTCAACTCCTTGAGACTCGCACTCCAGGAAGTCAAAATTCTAGGTCCTGTCAGACAGCAGTTTCAGGACAGGATGGAAAATGTTCAATGAGGACTGGGGAAGAGAAGATTTCCTGGTGGTTCTTTAAAAAAAAAAAAAAAAATTATTTATTTGGCTACATGTCTCAGTTGCATCATGTTGAGGCTCCAGAGCAGGCTCCAGAGCACATGGGCTCAGTAGTTATGGCCCTTGGGCTTAACTGCATGGTGGGATGTGGGATGTTAGTTCCCCAGTCCCTGCACTGCAAGGATTTTTAACCACTGGACACACAGGAAAGTCCTGTTCTTGGTGGTTCTTGAATGGTATTCAAGGTCCTGGAGAAAGCTCATCCATCCCCTCCTTCAGGCAGGGCAGGATCAACAGTGTCTTCTAGAGACTTCTGAGTGATTTGACACACTCCTGGTCTCCAACCTCATGGTGGTGGAGTGTGAACTGCTCCTCCTCTCCTGAACCTGAGCCACCCCCCACCCAGTTCCTCCAGAGTCTTAACCCCGTCTGCATGTCATAACACAGTCCTTCTATCTGGTCCAAGAGAAGCTCTCCTGTGTGACAATGTATTATAGTACTCGATTTGCTACAAGTAGCTTCTTGATTTCTGAGTCATTCTCACCAAATATTTTGGCATTTTGAGGTCATGCATTCAATGTTGACTCTTTATTTGCCTCTGGGCCCTCCACTTGAAAAGAATGAACATCAAAGTATGTATGGGCTATGCATGGATATCCTTGAGGCTTTGCTTGCTTCCTTACAGTTCAGTTGTCACACTGGCTCGAATCTGGAGGATAATTCTTGCAGGGCTCCACGTCTTTCTTTATTCTGTGAAAGTGTTAGTCACTCAGTTGTGTCTGACTCTTTGTGACCCCATGTGTTGTAGCCCACCAGACTCCTCTGTCCATGGATTCTCCAGGCGAGGATACCGGAGTGGGTTGCCATTCCCTTCTCCAGGGGATCTTCCTGACCCAGGAATTGAACCCAGGTCTCCTGCATTATAGGCAGACTCTACCAGCTGAGCCACCAGGGAAGCCCTTTCTTTATTGTATTTCTTATTTAACAAGTAAGAGCATCAATTCAGATGGAAGGGATAAAATGGGGAAGGGGCTAGAATAACTACCTTCTCAGAGAAGGAGCACAATCGATTTGGAGTTAAGAAACCTGATTAGCCAAGGGCCTTTGAACAACTTAGTCTAAGTTCCTTTTTCTTTTCTTATAAAGATGAGATATTATCAGTTGTGTTTCAATACATCAGAAATGAATGTTCTGAAAAGGAAATTAAGATGGCAATTCCATTTACAAAGCATCTAAAAGAATTAAATACTTAAGAATAAATTTAACCTAGAAGGTGAAAAACTTGTACACTGAAAACTACAAAATGTTGCTGAAAGAAATTAAAGAATATCTAAATAAATGGAAAAACATTCTGTGTTCATGGATAGGAAGACTTAACAATGTTCAGATGTTAATACTTCGAAAGCAATCTATAGATTTAACACAATCCCTATCAAAATTCCAACAGCCTTTATCACAGAAATGGACAAGTAGTTTGATCCTCAAATACTTATAGAATTACAAGGGGCCCTGAATAGACAAAACAATCTTGAGAAAAGATTAATAAAATTAGAGGACTTACTTTTCCCAGTTTTAAAACTTACTATAAATCTCCAACAATTAAAACATGATGATACTGGCATGTGCTTTGCTAAGTTGCTTTAGTCGTGTTCAACTCTGTGAACTTTTGGACTGTAGCCCACCAGGCTCCTCTGTCCATGGGATTCTCCATGCAAGAATGTTGGAGTGGATTGCCATGCCCTCTTCCAGGGGATCTTCCCAACCAGGAATCAAACCAGCATCTCTTACATCTCATGCATTGGCAGGCAGGTTCTTTATCACTAGTGCCACCAGAGAAGTCCATGATATTGGCATAAGGATAGACATATAGGCCAATATAATGGAATAGACAGCCTGAAAATTAACTCTTACTTATATGACCAATTAATTTTCTAGAAGGTACCAAGACTATTCAATAGGAAAATGATAGTCGTCTTTTCAACAAGAAGTGTTGGGGAAAATTGGATATTTATATGCAAAAGAATGAAGTTGTACCTTTATCTTACACAATAAACATGAAGTCAAAATGGATAAAAAAACTTACACGTAAAAGCTAAAACTACAAAAATCTTAGAAGACAGTGGGGAAAATCTGAATGACATTGAATTTGGCAATGATTTCAAGGCTATGACATCCAAATTATAGGCAATAAAAGAAAATATAGACAAATGGCACCTCATCAAAATTAAGGACTTTTGTGCCATTTCAGTAATTGCAGGAAGTCCAACTGGTAGTTAACAGTGTAGAAATGAGCCTGGTTTGGGATAGAGTAATCTTACCCATTTCAGTCTGACTGCACATGGTATTTCAGGTTTTCAGTTTTTCTGTGCAGAGACAGTTCTGTTTTTATACTAAAGAATATAGTTTTTCAGAATCATGGACATAGAGAACAGACTTGTTGCCAAGGGGGAGGAGGTTGGGGGAGACATGGAGTGGGAGGTTAGGATTAATAGATGCAAGCTTTTACATATAGAATAGATAAACAACAAAGGTGCTACTGTATAGCACAGAACTATATTCAATATTCTATGATAAATCATAATGGAAAGGAAGATATAAAAAGAATGTGCATAAAAAAGAATGTGTATATATATATATGTGTGTGTGTGTATAACTGAATCACTTTGCTATACAGCAGAAATTAATGCAACATTATAAATTATTAATAACTATAATTTCTTTTTAAAAAAAAAGGAAGAAAAAAAAAGCAAAAAAAAAAAGAGAGAACATAGTTTTCCTCTTCTCAATAAATGGCACCACCATTTACCCAGTTGCACCCAGGGCAAGAACCTTTGACTCATCCTTAACTCTTTTCTTGGTGTTACATCCCACAGTCAATCCATCAGTGTATTCCTGTCAGCTACACATTTGAAATATGTCTAGACTCAAACTACTCCTCATTACCTCCACAGCTGTCAACCAGGCTGGAGCTCCCATCGTCCGTCTCCTGGGCCACTCCAGGAGCTTCCTGTTTCCCTATGCCCTATACGGGTATACCCTATACGGAGCACTCTGTTCCCTATACCCTCCTACAGTCAACTCTCCAGCCAGGTGCCAGGGTGATCCATTGAAAATGTAAGTCAGATCATAGCATCCCTGTGCTCAGAACTCTCTAATGGCATCTCACCACATTCAAGGTAAATTCCAAGATCTTATCATGACTTCACCAAGGTGCTGTTGACCCCTGGCAACCTCCTGGATCTCATTTGCCGCTACTCTTTTTCTCTGTGTGTGTTAGTTGCTCAGTTGTGTCGGACTCTTTGTGACCCCATGGACTGTAGCCCTCTAGGCTCCTCTTCCATGGAATCCTCCAGGCAAGAATACTGGAGTGGATTGCCATGCTCTTCTCCAGGAAATCTTCCCTACCCAGGGATCGACCCCTAGTCTCCCACACTGCAAGCAGATTCTTCACTGTCTGAGCCACCAGGGAAGCCCCACTCTTTTTCTAGCTCACTCCATCTAAACATGTTCTTTTTGCTGGTCCTTTCACACATCAAGCAAACACCTGCCTCAGAACCTTTGACTCTTGTTCACTTTCATCTTCTCCCTTCTCTCAGGTCTCTTTCAACTATTTCTCCTCAAGAAGACATTCTTTATAACTGCTCCAAAGAAAATAAAATACTTCTATATGTGTCTACCAAAAATATGTGTAAGACCTGTATGAAGAAAACTATTCAATGCTCATGAAAGGAATGAGAGACAACTTAAATCCTTGGAGAGACACACTTGTTTATAGATTGGAAGATTCAACATAGTAAAGAAGTCAATTTTCCCTAAATCTCTAACACAATTCCTACTGAAATTTCAGCAAGTTTCTCTGCAGACATAGACAAGCTTATTCCAAAATTTATATAGAAAGTGAAAGACCCTAGTATAGCCAAAACAGTTTTTGGAAAAGAAGAATAAAGTGGGAGGAATAATTTGATTCTAAAGCTTACTATAAAGCTACAGTGATCAAGACAATGTGGCACTGACAGAAAGATACATTGATCAATGAAATAGAATAGAGAATTCTTAAGTATGCCCCCAAATATGCCCAATTAATTTTTGACAAAGTAGCAAAATAAATTCAATGGAAGAGGGGTAATCTTTTCAATAAATGGTGCTAGAGAAATTAGACATCGTAAGCAAAATTATGAAACAACCTAAACTTTACAGCTTATACAAAAATTAACTCAAAATTATCTTGTAGTGCTTCCCTGGTGGTGCAGTTGTTAAGAATCCTCCTTGCAATGCAGGGGACACTGGTTCAATCCCTGGTCTAGGAAGATCCCAAATGCCACAGGGCAACAGAGCCTGTGCACCCTAGAGCTTGTGATCTGCAAGCTCTAAAACTATATTCCCTTGCTTGCTGCAACTCAGAAAGTCCACATGCAGTAACAAAGACCCAGTGCAGCCATTAATTAATTCATTAATCATGCGAATATTAAACTATAAAATTTCTAGGAAAAAAAACATAGGAGAAAATTTTAAAGACTTAGGATTCAGCAAAGAGTTCTTAGACTTGATATCAAAAGAATGACCCATAAGAAAAAAAATAAATTGGACCTTATCAGAATTTTTAAAATGTTAGCTCTGCAAAAGACACTGTTAAGAGAATGAAAAGACATTATAGACTGGGAGAAAATATTTGCAAATCACATATCTGACAAAGATCTAGAATCTGGAATATATAAAGAACTCTCAAAACTCAACATTAAAAAAACAAACAATTTCATCAGAAAATGGGCAAAACGGTCTCATTGAAGAGAATATATAGGTGGCAAATAGTCCATCAAAAGATATTCAACATCATTAGTCATGAGACAAATGCAAATTAAACTACAATGAGATAATCAGGAATACTTACCAAAATGGCTAAAGTGAAAAACATGATTAACACCGAATGTTGGCAAGGCTGGGGACAAACTGGATCACTCACACATTGCTGGGCGATGTAAACCAATACAGTCTCTCTGGAAACCAGCCCCTCTGAAAAGAGCATGCATATACTTAGCATACAACCCAAACAATCACACTTCTGGGCATTTAGCCAAAAGAAACAAAGGCTTATTTCCATGCAGGAACTTGTACATCAATGTTCATAGCAGTTTTATCTGCAATATCTCAAAACCGAAAAACTAACCAAATGTCTTTTAATGGGTGAATGGTTAAACAAACTGTGGTACATCCATACCATGGAACACTGCTGCTGCCGCTGCTGCTGTTTAATCACTAAGTTGTGTCTGACAATTTTGCCACCCTATGGACTGTAGCCCGCCAGGCTTTTCTGTCCGTGGGATTTCCCAGGCAAGAATACTGGAGTGGGCTGCCATTTCCTTCTGCAGGGGAACTTCCTGACCCAGGGATCAAACTCACGTGTTCTGCATTGAAGGAGGATTCTTTACCACTGCACAACGTGGGAAGCCCGCCGTGGAACAGTAGTCAGCAATAAAAAGGAATGATATATGTAACAACTTGGACAAATCTCAAGGAATTTATGTTGTCATTGTTCAGTCACTAAGTCATGTCTGACTCTTCGTGACCCCTTGGACTGCATGCAGCATGCCAGACTTTGCTGTCCTTCATCATCTCCTGGAGCTTGCTCAAACTCATGTCCATTGAGTCAGTAATGCCATCCAACCATCTCATCCTCTGTTGCCCCTTTCTTCTCCTCCCTTCAATCTTTCCCAGCATCAGGGTATTTTCCAATGAGTCATTTCTTCACATCAGGTGACCAAAGTATTGGAGCTTCAGCATCAGTCCTTCCAAAGAATACTCAGGGTTGATTTCCTTGAGGATTGACTGGTTTGATCTCCTTGCAGTCCAAGGGACTCTCAAGAGTCTTCTCCAACACCACAGTTCGAAAGCATCAATTCTTTGGCACTCAGCCTTTTTTATGGTCCAACTCTCACATCTGTACATGACTACTGGAAAAATCATAAGTTTCACTATATGGACCTTTTTTGGCAAAGTGACGTCTCTGCTTTTTAATATGCTGTCTAGGTTTGTCATAGCTTTTCTTTCAAGCAGCAAGTGTCTTTTAATTTCATGGCACAGTCACCATCCACAGTGATTTTGGAGCCCAGGAAAATACAGTCTGCCACTGTTTCCATCGTTTCATGAAGTGATAGGATCGGATGCCATGATCTCCACCTTTTGAATGTTGAGTTTTATGCCAGCTTTATCACTCTCCTCTCTCACCTTCATCAAGAGGCTCTTTAGTTCCTCTTCACTCTCTGCCATTAAGGTGGTATCATCTGCATATTTGAGGTTGTTGATATTTCTCCTGGCAATCTCGATTCCAGCTTGTGCTTCATCCAGCCTAGCATTTTGCACTCTGCATAGAAGTTAAAAAAGCAGGGTGAAAATATACAGCCTTGACGTACTCCTTTCCCAATTTTGAACCAGTCCATTGGTCCATGTCTGGTTTAACTTTTGCTTCTCTATCTGCATACAGGTTTCTCAGGAGGCAGGTGAGATGATCTGATATTCGCATCTCTTTAAGAATTTTTCACAATTTGTTGTGATCCATACAGTAAAAGGCTTTCACTTAGTCAATAAAACTGAAGTAGATGTTTTTCTGGAATTCGCTTGCTTTTTCTGTGACAAAGCATGTTGGTCATTTGATCTCTGGTTTGTCTACCTTTTCTAAATCCAGCTCATAATCTGTAATTTCTCAGTTTGCATACTATTAAAGACTAACTAGAAAGATTTTGAGCATTACCTTGCTAGTATGTGAAATAAGCACAATTGTATGGTAGTTTGAGCATTCTTTGGCACTACCCTTCTTTGGGATTGGAATGAAAACTGACCTTTTTACTGAAAGAAAAAAACCAATCTCAAAGGATATCTACTCCATGATTTCATATGTAACATTCATGAAATAATATAATTATAAAGATGGAGAATGAATTAGTGGTTGCCAGGGGTTAGGGAATGGGTGTGGCTATGGCTAGTGCTAGTGGTAAAGAACCTGCCTGCCAATACAGGAGACATAAGAGACATGGGTTCCATCCCTGGGTCAGGAAGATCCCCTGGAGGAGGAAACAGCAACCCACTCCAGTATTCTTGCCTGGAGAATCTCATGGACAGAGGAGCCTGGCAGGCTACAGTTCATAGCATGGCAAAGAGTTAGACACAACTGAAGTGACTGAGCACACAGGTGGCTATGCAGATGTGATACCAATGATGTGTCTTGTGATGATGGCACAACTGAGTATTTTTTTATAACAGTTTTATTGAGATATGATTTATATATGCATTTTGGTACCTTGATTGTGTTGATTACTCAAGGCTACACTTAAGATAAAATTACATAGATCTATGGTGCATGTATGACTGGTGAAATCTGAATTGCTCTATGGGCTGCACTAACGTCAATTCCTTGGTTCTGATATCACACTATGATTGCATGAGATGTCAGCATTGGGTGAGGTACATTTCCTTGCAAAGTCCTGTAAGTCTATAATTAGTTTAGAATCTAATCATTTTTAAAATTCGAGGCCATTTTGGGGAGTTCCATGGTGATGCAGTGGTAGGGCTCTATGCTTTCACTGCTGGAGGCCCAGGGTTCAATCCCTGGTCAGGGAACTAAGATCCCGCAAGCCATATGGCTATGTTGCCCAAAAATGAAGGCATTTTTAACTGCCTCATCCAAAATACACTTCTTCCATCAGGCTCTACCCTCAGAGCTTGCTTTTTTCCCCAAGCCTATATTGCCACCTGACATCACAGCATATGTTATATATATGCATGCTGTGCTAAGGCCCTTCAGTCGTGTCCAACTCTGTGCGACCCCGTGGACTGCAGCCTGCCATGTTTCTCTATCCATGGGATTCTCTAGGAAAGAGTAATGGAGTGGGTTGCCATGCCCTCCTCCAGGGGATCTTCCTGAGCCAGAGATCGGACCTGCGTCTCTTTGTCTCCTGCATTGGCAGCTGGGTTCTTTACCACTAAGATATAACATATTTTGTATAAATCTGTCCTCTCCAGCAGACTTAGGAAGACAGGAATTTTTGTATTCTCCATTGTGCACCCAGTGCTGAAATGACACCTGGCACATTATCTTTGTTGAATGAAGGCATGTGTTTACTGACTTTCCTAGAGGTATATGTTTCATTTCCTGTGTCTATACATAAACCGGCCCTTACAGTTTCCTGCCAGAAAGGATGTTTATCCAGGTATTCACCTCAGACTCTACACTTAGAGGAATTTCAATTGCCTTTTTCCCAATAATAACATTTTAATACATGCAATTCTCTAGTGGGAAATAAGCACTTAATTCCATTCTGTTCATTCCTTCCCTTCTCCAACTGGGTCCTCTGGGAATATGTCTTCATTTAGCGTCTTTCTGGGATAGTTAAATCTTCAGCTATGGGAAGACCTTCAGCTAAATAAAGGTCTTTGAGTCTGAATGGCAATGACCCTGTGTTCCTCATAAAAAGTTTTAGGAGGTCAAGGCTTCAGACCGAGTTGTTCAAATATGTAAAATGAAGAAAATTTATAAGAAAAAAAAACCATGCAAAGAATGATCATTAAGGTCTCAGCTATCTATCTTGTTACAAATGGTCATAATATATTTTATTGTGCATCTGTGGTAGACAAAATAATGTGTCCTAAAGATGTGTGCTCAGTTGTGTCCAACTTTTTGTGGCCCTAGGGACTGTAGCCCACCAGTCTTCTCTACCCATGGAATTTCCCAGGCAAGAATACTGGAGTGAGGTGCTATTTCCTCCTCCAGGAAATCTTCCCTACCCAGGGATCAAATTCCTGTCTCTTATATCTACCTGCACTGGCAGGTGGGTTCTTTACCACTAGGGCCACCTGGGAAGTCCTAAAGACGTTCACATCCCAATCCTCGGGACCTGTGAATATGATGCCTCACGTGGTAAAAAGGAATTTGGCAGAAGGATGTGATTAAGGGTCTTGAGATGGGGAGAGAAGCCTGGATCATGCAGGTGGATCCAATCTATTCACATGGGTTCTTAAAAGCAGAGAACCTTCCCCAACTACAGAAAACGAGAGAGAGTGGTGAGAATGACTTGATTTGCTGTTACTTCCATTTGACAATGGAAGAAGTGGACTTAGAGAAGCTGGAAAAGGCAAGGGAAGAGATTCTCCCTTGGAACCTCCAGAAGAAATGCAGCCCTTGCCAGCACCTTGATTTTGGCCTGGGGAGACCCATAGCAGACTCTGACCTACAGAACTGTATGGTAAAAAGCATGTGTTGTTTTATGCACTACGTTTGTGGAGAGTTGTTATATAGCAGCAACCAAAAACTGATACAGCATCTTACTGTGATTATAGCTTTTCTATTAGCTTTGCTTGTAAGCAACAGAAATCCAGTTGAACTTCCTTAAGCAAATAAAGCAGGCTTTTCTGTGAGTATACAGAGTGTCTCCAGGAATCCAAGACAGGACAGCTGTGGAGCTGCAGAAACATGGTAGGACCACAGTGAAAGCTGCTTCCAGGAGGATCCTTCCTCTGCCCCCCTTTCTCTGCCCCACCCCCAATCTGTTTCATTCTGCTCTTTCTGCAAACAGACTTTCTCTGTTACTCAGTCCATAAGGTGTTGAGAAGCTGAGTCTCAGATTCCTTTTGTCTCCTCTTTCTCCAGCAGACCAGTCATCCCGGGCTGTGACCAGAATCTCATTTTCAGTTCCAAAGTCCTGCAGAGGGAACTCTGGCACAGTTTAGGCTAGAGGCCTGTTTTGAGTCAAATTGTGTTCCCCTCAAAAGATATGTTGGATCCTTACCCCTCCAGTACTGCAGAATGTGGCCTTATTTGGATATAGGGTGGCTGCAGAGGTAATTAAGATGAGGTCATACTGGAGTCGGGTGGGCCCTTATCCCAATATAACTGGTGTCTTTACAAGAAGAAATTGGAACACAGACTCAGAAGGAAGAGCACCATGTAAAGATGAGGCAGGGGTTGCAGTTATGCTGCCACAAGCCAAGGAATGCCTAGGGCTATCAGCAGTTGAAAGATGCAAGTGAGGAAGAATCCTCTCCTAGAGGCCAGAGGGAGCATGACCCTGCCAACAGGGTCTCAGAACTCTGGCTCTCAGAACTATGAGACAATAAGTTCTGCTAAAGCTACCCAGTTTGTGGTACAGTTGACTCTTGAACAACATGGGTTTGAACTGCACTGGTCCACTTACACATGGATTTTGTTCAATAGATACTTCCTACAGTACCATATGATCAGGGTTGATTGAATTCATAGATGTGGAATTGTGGCTCCAGAAGGCTGACCATAAAGTTCACTGGGGGTTTTCAACTATAAAGGGTGTTGGTGCCCTAACCCCTACATTGTTCAAGGGTCAACTATACTTTGTTACAGCAGTCCTAGAATACTAACACAGTGCCCAAGCTTGATCCAGTCAGTTCTGTCCAGGAGACCAAGTCTTACAGTACAAACACAGCTTCTCAAGACTCACCCCTATGGCTTGGGGGTAGGGGGGCCAGTTTCCAAAGAGGGAAGAATCCTTGTGAGCTTGGCCGAGGCACAAAAAGCTGTCCACTCTAGTTCTCGACTGCTAGGACATTCTGATTTTCATTCTCATTGTTTGTTTTGCTTTAAAATATTCTTTTACCCTCTGGAATGGATTGCAGTGTATGATGTGAGATAAGAATCGAAGTGACTTCTCTTCCATAATGTAATCCATGTGTCCTGACAACTTTTAATAGTGATGACCCCTTCCTCTCATCATTGTGTGGCTTCTTCTTGACTAGTCAGTGAGTACGGAAGATTAAAAACATTTCTGAAATCTCTATGCTATTCCATTCATGTGATTGACCAAGTTCCTGGTATGGTAGTGAGGAAACACTACAGCTTGACTTCCAACCTCAGTTCTACAATGTGGTTACCCCTCTCTGAGTGTTTTATCTATGGCAATTTGGAATATCTAATTACTCTTAATGTTTTGGGGGGATGGGTGGGGGGCATGGGTTTACAAAATGTTCTTGACCTTTTTAGAATAATGAACCAGAAGAACTCTCTCTGAACAGCTGTGCTGTTGCCCTTTTTTTGAAACTGGTCCCTGGCCCTGTTAACAAATCTGGTCTTTGGGATGGGAACAAGTTAGGAAACAGTTAAGTATTCACCCATCAAATTTTGTGATAGCTATGTACCTAACACACAGCAAGCACACAATAAATGTTAGGTAACTAATTAGGTGAAGGCCAAACAACACCTATGTCAAACTCTTGCCAATATTCAACAACAGTTCATTCCTACATTTCCTCCACCTTTAAGTCATGCATGTAGTGGGAAGGGGATGTGACAAATTGAATAATGGCCACCCCAAAATGTCCATGCCTAATTCCAAGAACGTCTGTATATATAATGGTAAAAGGGACTTTATAGATATTGTTAAATTAAGAATAAGATGAGAGAATAAGAAATTAAGATGAGAGATGATCTGGATAATTTGGGTGGGTCTTTCTCTCCACTTCTGCCCATCCAGCCTGATTTCCATTGCTCGAGCAATCTTCTTCCATTCACTCACCTTTGAAGCCTAGCTTTGCTAGTTATTCAAACTATAACAAAACCAGACAGCATGTTAAAAAGTACAGATATCACTTTGCCAACAAAGGTCAATATAGTGAAACTTATGGTTTTTCCAGCAGTCACGTACAGATGTGAGAGCTGGACCATAAGAAAGGCTGAGAGCCGAAGAATTGATGCTTTTGAACTGTGGTGCTGGAGAAGACTCTTAGAGAGTCCCTTGGACTGCAAGAAGATCAAACCAGTCAATTCTAAAGGAAATCAATCCTGAATATTCATTGAAACGACTGATGCTGAAGCTCCAATACTTCTGCCACCTGATTTGACTCATTGGAAAGGCTCTGATGCTGGGAAAGATTGAAGACAAAAGGAGGAGGTGGAGGTAGGGGATGAGTTAAACAGCATCACTGACTCAATGGACATGAATGTGAGCAAACTCTTGGAGACAGTGGAGGACGGAGGAGCCTGGTGTGCTGCAGTCCCCGGGGTGGCAAAGAGTTGGACAAGATTTAGCAACTGAACAATTAGACAGTCGTGTTAACCCCACATGCTTGAGGCTAGGGTTATTAAACTGATAGAAATTCAGGAAGCAAATTGAGTTGAAATGTGAAATAATGATGAGAAACCTTAAAAAAAAATTGAGGCATTTTCTCTCCCAGCATCAGACCAAAGAGAAAGAAAGCTAAAAAGACACTGAGAAAGGTATCTAGGTACAAATACTGAATTGCACTATAAGCTCCTGCACATTTAATGCTCAGGGTGTTATAAGCCCTGGTCCTCTGTCGGAAATTCCTTACGCCTTTTGTACAAGCCTGAAGGCTAGATAATGAGACAGTAAAGACTTAAGTAGTTCGGGGTTCAAGAAATTTGGATTTGAACCCTGGTTCTGCAGACCAGCGTTCCTGGTGTTTTCCTCCAAGAGGCTCTAAACTGCCTCCTACCAGGTAGCTCCTCAAAATCTGTGAACCAGGAAGGTGCGTCACCCCAGCTTCAAACGCGGACTTCTGGATCCGCATCACCAAAAGTATAAAATGCCTCCTTCTGGCTCTATCACAGCGTGTTTTGTTTTTTTTTTTTACTCTTCTCTCCCAGAATAAAAGGCCCTTACTTTAAAAAAAAAAAAAAAGATTTTATTTTTTCTTTCCGTTCTGTTACTAGCTGGAGCTAAACATTGGCTGGGGCCCCAGGCGGCGGCTGGAAAGGCGCCCTCCCAGGAGCAGAAGGCTGGCTTAGGGAAAACTGGGGGCGGGGAGACAACTCGCGATGCTGCCCAGCGCTGGACGGCTTCTCCCACCTTTCCCAGCCAGGCCAAGGCCCTAGCGTGAGCCCCCCGACCGCAGAGCGTGGCGAGGAAACTTGGGGGACACTCACCGGGTAATGGGGTCACGCAGGCCCACACCCAAACCCTCCCGCGCAGCCCTACACTCTCCACGAGGCCGGGGGGCCTAGGCGCCCGCCGAGCCGCCGCGGGGGCGGGGACCACCCACGGCGCCGCGCGGCCCCGCCCCGGCCCCGCCCCGCGACGCTCCAGCCTGGCCTCCCTGCCCGCCTGGCGCTCAAGCTCCTCTCCGCGCGAGGAAACCCCACGCCCGGATGGAAGATTTTTTTTTTTTTCCCTTAGGTTTTTCCTAAAGCCTGATGGGCCGCGGTACCCAGCTCCTTCAGATAAAGATGGAAGAGAGGGCTAGAGGGTCTGGACTGGGAGTGAAGAGATGGCCTTCTTGCTCCTCATTCCTCCGCCCCTCCCTTCCCAGCGAGAGGGCTGGACTGAGATTTACCGACCTAACCCATCTGGAAAGTTTTGGGTAGCAAATTAATTTATTTTGGTTCGGGAAAAAAAAAAAATTAACGTCGCGTTTGGGGATAAAATTACGCTGTTCCCAGATCCGAATTAGGAATCTCTCCATCTAATTTAAACCGGAGAGGACGAAGTTGTGGGAGGGGAGTAACGCATCTGCTGGAGGGAGGCGGGGTGGGTGATGGGGCGGGCGAAGTACAGTAGCGTTTAGGAGACTGTCGCGTCCCCTCCTGAAGGGAGGCCTCCCTCTTCTATCCCGCACCCCACCCCCCTATGGCTGGGCCCTTCTACCGCCCCCCCCCCCCCAACTTCTGGTTGCCAGAATGGAAAATTCAGAGTCCAGCCTGGTCCAGGTCAACAAACTTTTATTGCCATTTCTGGCTCCCCCAGCCCCAGCAAGATCCCTGCTTACACTGAGCTTTGCTGCAGAGGAATGGCGGTGGTGGGCGGGTGTTAATTTCTCTTTCTCTGCACACTGCCAATGTTTAGAAAGAAAATCCACTTACTGGGCAGGGAGGGCCATACAGGGTGGGATTCAAGGGCGCCTATGGCTCAGTCCCACCTCTGCTGGCTGCAGAATATAGACTATGGTTCCAAACATTTTTTAAGGGAAAGGAGAAGAGATGAATTTCGTTGCTGTTGTACCCCTTGCCCTTGCTGCCACGTTTCCATGGAAATGAGGGAGGGGCAGGATGTAGCTCACTCTGACTACCTGGGAGGGTGGCAGGACATGCAGTTAGTAAACACATCGCCTTCCACTCCTACCCAATACAGACTGCTGTCCCCAGTCGACCCCCAGGCTCATTGCCTGCTCCGCCCCAGTCCCTTCTGGAGCTGGTATCATGCCAACTGGAGTCCAGGCAGGGCTCGCTGGCAACAGCAAGAATCTGAGTATGTTGGTCAAGCTCAGTAGCAGCCCTAGTAGGGCCGTCAAGTTGTCATGGCTTGGTGAAAAGCCCAGTGCCCCCGCAACTCTGTGCAACTGCTGTTGCTCAAGCATCTGTCTCAGACAAAACAAAAACATAAACCCAAATGATTGAGGTTAGAGAGAATACAGAATAATAATGCTGAGAGCTGGGATGAGGAGAGGAGGCACATCCTTCTCAGACTAGAGCCACCTGTGCACCCTGCCTTCTGCTGCCTGGAGTTTGCTTCCTCCCACTAGTCTGTGGCTTGCAGGGCTGGAATCCAGTCTCCACTGGGTGCCGGCAGCTGTAACCACTGCTGTTGGCTGATCAGGCTCGCCTGTTGCCCTACAGAGGAGGTGCAGGATGGATCTTCAGTACCATGGGTCCGCCCGGTGCTGCTGATTGTAGAGCTGTAGTTTGATCTGATCTTTGATCTGACTCACGAGGATCATGGACAGCAGGATTCCCACCAGCTGGAAAAGGTAAGAAAGAATTGGGTCCTCAGCCATGAGTGATGGCCTTGTTTTCTCTGACTCAATCTTCCCAGTGCAGTCAGCACCTGCCTTTCAGCAGTGTTAGTGCCTGACACCCTAGCTGAGTCCCAGGTGCCCTCCCCGAAACTAAAGGAGTCTTTACAGAATTGTGGAACCGCAGTTTTACAGGGTAAGTTACCTGGGGGATGGCCAGGCCCAGTGCCACACCACCAAGTACGAAGAGGTTGCTATGTATCCAGTTGACCAATCTGTCAATACAGCCGTTGGTGTAGATGACTTTACTAGCTTCTAGGTAGTCAAGGGCCTGCATACCTTGGCCACACATGGTGTTGATCACTGCCTGGGGAGAGAGTTCAAAAGCCAAGTGGGATTTGCATTCCTAAAACTTTTTCTTTGGGGCCCTAGCTGATGGGCCTCCCACTCTTCCTAAACTCCTAAATTGTTAGAGAATATATGTGGAGGATGCTAGGTTGGAAGTTGCTAAATGCAGACTTTCCTTCCTCTGGAGGTCTGAGTCCAGTTCTCCGTGCTTTAGAGACCTGGGTCTTCTGGGCCGCCAAGTGGGCGATAGAAGTGAAAGACTGACAGAGCCATCAGATTGGAGTGAAGAAAAACATCTGACCGCTGTTCTGCACAACTGATTGGCTGAGCTAAGGGATGGAGATTCCCAATGGCAGCTGCCATAATCAAAAAGTAACTCAGATCACTGTGGGAGGAAATGAGGTGGGAGGTGTGCTCACCTGGTTGGGGGTAGGCAAGCAACAGGAGTAAGGCACAGAACAGCGCTCACGGCTGGGATTGTCTTCTGAACAGTTGAAGTACATGTTCAGGGACCAGTCCTTGTAGGAAATCCCTCCACAGCAGCTGAACTGCAACAGAGCACATCACAGGGGTTAAAAATCACCCACCCCTTACCCTGAGGTGACACAGGGAACTCTCAAAGCAACCAGAAGTCTATGGCAAGCTTCTACTTGTAAGTTCAAGCTGTGTTTAAACACAGCCTTAAAACTTTGAGCTCAAGCTTCTCAGTGACCTTCACCTGAAGAAGTTATCTCTTCTTAATTTGTTACTTTATATGTTTTGTTATAACTTCTTGTGTATATATTTTGTTTTACACACTCAACTATCAGCTCCTTGAGGGCAGTTTCTGGTTTTGCAGTCTTGCATAGCATTTGTTGTTTAGTTGCTAATTTGTGTCCGATTCTTTGTGACCCCATGGACTGTAGCCTGCCAGGCTCCTCCATCCATGGGATTATCCAGGCAAGAATACTAGAGTGGGTTGCCATTTCCTTCTTCGGGGATCTTCCCAACCCAGGGATCAAACCCATGTCTCCTGCATTGGCAGGCGGATTCTCTACTACTGAGTCACCAAGGAAGCATAGAGCCTGGCAAAAGGATATGTTCCCCAAATACTGGCTGAAATAATCAAAGGATCAGTGCTACAAACATTTGTCTTAATGTAGAGAAAGCACAGGAGGGGACTCTTTAATGTTGTGGGCCCATAATTACACCATGAAAGCAAACAGGATCCAAGTTAAGGGTGTTACACTAAGTGAAGGGGAACTCAGCACTGCTCTCAAAAGCACTTTTGTTTCAAATATAACTTCTGACTCACAGCAGCATTATTCACAAGAGCCAAAATACAGAAGTGGCCCAAGGTGTGCACCAAAAGACAAGTGGATGAACGAAGTGTGGTATATACATATGATGGAATATTATTCAGCCTGATAAAGCAAGGACATTTTGGAACAACCCACAACATAGATGAACCCTGCAGACATGCTAAGTGAAACAAGCCAGTCACAAAAGGACAAACACAGTATTCATCGAGACAGAATTTCATAGAGACAGAAAATAGAATGGTGGTTGTTAGGAGGAGAGGGGAAATGGAGAGTTAGTGTTTAATGGGTATGGAGTTTCAGTTTGGGAAGAAAGTTTTGGAGATGGATAGTGATGATGGCTATACAACTGTGTGAATGTACTTAATGCTACAGATCTGTACACTTAAAATGGTAAATTTGATATTATGTATATTTTACCACAATTTAAAAAATCTAACTTTCTCATTGGTGATATTAAAAAAATTTGCCAGTTCCCTCCCATGAGTAGCCATTTATAATGGTTTCTTTTATATCCTTCCAGATTCCTTTTGTAAAATATGAATACATATTCTTTCCTCTTTTCTTTTACACAATTGGTAGGTTACTATATATACTGTTCTGTGCCTGTAAAAGTACTTTGAAAGTTATGTGTGGCTTTTTTGCCAAACCCTTTCCCAGAATCCATTACCTATCAGGTAATGAAAAAGCCCACAGACCTTGAGGGTGAGTTGTCTCTTGGGATGGCATTAACTTTTACCCATAGCTTCCCAGACCACTAGATGATCACCCCCACTCCTCAACCCATACCTCCTTCTGGCCAAAATCTATGAGGTTCTGAAGGTCCAAGTCATCTCGGTAGTGCACGATGGCGTTATTGATAATCTCACTCACTTTGCCCCGCACCTGCCAGAAACATGAGGGAATCAGAACACAGGACTAGCCCTTAACGTGCTCCCCTGCAGAAACAGCAATAGACGGTGCTCATCTTTCTTTCTTTAAGTTAACCCTGAAGTCAGAACCAAGTCCTAGCAGGGAAGAGGGCCAGTTCCGAAGCCTGTGCATCCCTGGGCTCCCAGGTACCTGTGGGCAAGAAAAATGCTGATCTACTGTTGCCATGTCTTAAGGAGCCACATTTCAAGATAAGCCAATATTTATCTGTCTCTGAGTACTATTACACAAAATACTTGACTGATCTAAAGCAGTGAAACTAGTTTGTGTGTGTGTTGAGGGGGTGGATTGTTTTTTAGTAGAAAAGGACTAACTGAGCTAATACACTGACCTCTAGTGGCCATAAGAGAATTGCATCTCTTTAGACTCAAATGTTTTTGAGTACAGATCTTTTCTCTGTATCATTTTTAGGATTTTATTAAGCCAGAAGGACTAGGACATTCTGAATTGACTCAGTGGCTCTCAATTTCATAGTTTAAGCATGCTCTCTTCCTCCCTGCTTCATTACTTTTCTCAAAATTTCTTATCCACAGTCCTGTACTCTGCCCCTGGCAATCATCTGCCCTTTTGGAAAGAAAGTATGGTTTTTAATTAAAAGGAGCTGCCACTGAATGGCTGACCGCTTCCAGATATGGTGAGAGCTGTTTAAAGTCTATTTCACCCCCATCTTGCCTTTCATGTTTGAGTTATTTTTAATATTTTCTTGTAAATATTTTGTAATATTGTGGTGAAATGGATCACAATGTCATTTCCTAATATAAAGTGATATATGTGGGAAGAAAATGTACAATTCTCTGATTAAAATTCCCACTGATCTAAACTTTGAGTGTTCCATGGAATAAATAAATAAATGTTCTACACCAAAATAAATAAATAAAGTCTTGTTTACTTCCCCTTTTTCTTACTTTTGTTTATCCCAATAAATAATTTTTAAAAGAAATAATAGGCTCTTCATGTTGTCTGTGATCCACTTGATAACTGAATTTTACTCAATCGTTTGCCATTAAAGTTTGCAGACTATTTTAACTTTGGGTTCATAGAATTTATTTCCCTGTTGGCCTCTCAGGCTGTCAGAGGAAAACACCTTACAATCTTGAAATCCTCGTTAAATATGGTGACTTTAAAGGGCATTCATTCATCCCTAAGGACAATCTTTCAAAGGCTAATGCTCCTCAGGGGGAGGACCACTGTGGTTAATTAGTCAGGCTGAGCACAGGCAGGAACGTTCCCTTCCTCCCTCTGGTTCACATCTGCATAGGCCCTGTGACTCCCAGAGTTACCTTGTCCGAGAAGACGAAGCCCAGGACCCCAGCTGCCAGCTGGAGCAGGAACACGATGGTGAGACAGAGGGAGAACTGTGGGGGAGCAGGTGGGAAGAGGAGACAGTCTATTACTGCGCTGGGCAGGAGTTTCCCAGGGCCACAGGGAGGACTGGGGGGCCACAGGCCACTTCTCCCAGACACCCCCACCACCCCACACACACACAGTAAAGGCAGCTGCCTCTGGGATGCTGTCCTGGGGTGGTCGCCCTTGCTGGGTTCCCTGGGCTGAGCTCTACAGGGAGGAGGGGACAGCACAGACCTTGGGGGCAGCAAGGGACAAAATGAAAGGTTTCAGGAAGGAGAAGCACAGGGAGGAGGCGCCCGGGCCTTCCCAGGGGGTCGCCCCTGACCACTCACCGTCTGCAGGAGGCAGATGTTCTCACGGAGAGAGCCGATGCAGCCGCAGAAGGTGAGCAGGAACATGAGGACGCCCACCACAATCAGCAGGATGGCCGGGTCCACAGCCAGGCAGGCCAGCGCCGCCTCTGGGGGAGGGGCTGTCTCTCAGTCTGAGCTGGTGCCCACTGAGTAGGGTACCAGGCGTAGGGTGGGGCGCCCCCAGAACTGTCCTCATCCCCTGGCGGGACTCTCCAGTGTGGCTAGGTAAAGGTTACAGGGAGCAGTACTGCCCTCCCACGGGGAGAACACCAAGGGCCCAGAACAGTCTGTGGCCTTTCATTTGAGGAACTAACAAAGTAACAGCCTTTATTCCCAGGCTTAAGAGAGGAGGAACCACTTTCGCTCCAGAAAAGAATTAGAATGGCATTAGGCTTGCTGGCTTTTGCAGATTCTGTTTCCTGGAGACTTCGTGTAGAGGAACAGGAATGGAGGTTGAGTTTCTCCGGAACAGAGCGAAGGGAGGGCTGACGCCTCTCGTTAGTCTTTGCACCCAGAAGCCTACCTTCTTCCCTAGATACGCCCTAAGCCTAAAATGCAGGCAGATCTCAGAAGATTCGAGGGAGCTCGGGGAAATCCAGGTGAACTGGCTTGGGTGGCCAGGCCGAGTAATCTGCCAGGATTTGGCTAGAGGGTGACTGCCCCCCATAGCTCCATAGCGTCTGTGGGGAGGAGGGCTGAAGGGCCAGGGCTGAAAGAGGCAGAGGAGAAAGGGGCAGGCAAGAGTCATGGGGAGATGGACAGGAACTGTAGCTCACCTGCGTGCTTCATCAGCCGAGCGTAGACGCCCACAGCCACCATCACCATGGAAATCACCTGTGGAGACAGGGAAGGAGCCACACTCTGAGGCTCTCTGGGGAGCCCCGAGAGCCATGAGTAACCTTGGAGGAGAGGAGGAGGATGACAACTCTTTCTGGACCAGAAATGAGCATCTTTTTTCTCCCCAGTGATACTGTTGATGGAATCTGGAAGGGCATTACCTCCATGAAAGCCTGTATCAGGATGATCACATTTAATTCTTGCAACAGTTATCTGGTGAGGCAGCTATTCTCCCCATCTCACAAATGAGGAAGTTAAGGCAATGCAAGGTTAATACAGAACATCAATTAGGATCATGGGCTGCAGAGTGAGGTGAATCTGAGCCTATGCTGGACAACTCTCTGAACTTCAGTTCCTGCATCTGGGGAGTTATTTGTTTTTTGTTGCCATTGTTCTTTTTGGCTGTGTTGGGTCTTTGTTGCTGTGTGGGCTTTTCTCTAGTTGCAGCGAGTGGAGGCTACTCTTTGTTATGGTGTGTGGGCTTCTCACTGCAGTGGCTTTTCTTGTTGCAGAGCACAGACTCTAGGCACACAGACTCAGTAGTTGTGGCTCTCAGGCTCTAGAGAGGGCTAAGTAGTTGTGGCACACAGGCTTAGTTGCCCTGAAGCATGTGGACTCTTCCTGGACCAGGGATCAAACCCACGTCCTCTGTGTTGGCAGGCGGATTCTTAACCACTAGACCATCAGGGAAGTCCCTGAAGATGGGAATTTAAAATAACTATATCTAATAAGATTACTGTGGAGATGAAATAAAAGAATGCATGGAAAGCATTTAGCAAAATGCCTAGTAATAAATATTATCTATCATTACTAATTGGGGCTTCCCAGGTGGCTCAGTGGTAAAGAATCTGCCTGCCAAACAGGAGATGTGAGGGTTTGATCCTTGTGCTGGGAAGATCCCTTGGAGAAGAAAATGGCAACCCACTCCAGTATTCTTGCCTAGGAAATTCAATGGACAGAGGAGCCTGGTGGGCTGCAGTCCATGGGGTCACAAAAGAGTCAGACACGACTTAGCAACTAACAACAAATCATTACTAATGGTTAACTTGCCCAGGGTCACATTGAAACTGTGAATTTCTGAATTTAAATCCAGCTACTTCAAAGGGAAGGTCTTCAAGCTGAAGCAGGCCTGAGTAGATGCTCCCAGCTCTCTAACCCTCTTGGAGGTCAATGTGGTGTCAAATGTAAGAATGAAAGTGCAAACCAGAGTGAAAGAATGCTTGCACATGAATGCGTCGGTGTGAAATAGCAGAACTACCTTACAAAGGAAACTTTATAAAGTCTGACTCCAGGGTGAGGAAACAGAGACATTTAGACCTTTCAAACCTCCTGGCTTCTCTCTGAGAAAACAAACCCATCAGAGACCACCGGGGCTCCCTAAAGGGGCCTTCTCTGTGCCCTCGCCACAGGCCTCCAGGAGTGCAGGGTGACCCAGGGTGCGCACCCTTCCTTTGTGCCCAGACCCCAGGCTGGTGCTAAGCAGCAGCTGGCTGTCACCATGGCAATAGCTGGGGCCACGCTCTGGCTGGAGGGAGTTCTCAGCAGGAACTTGACCAGTTCAGCGGGGAAGGACAGGGCTGGCTGGACTCCGCTGTCCTGCAGCACAGAAGAAAGAAACATCTTGGGGCTTTGGTGGGAGAAGGGAATTGAGCCCCAGCAGCAGGTCAACAGGTCAGACTAGTCCCTCGGTAGAGAGATATTTTCTTTGTTGAACTGTACCAGCTGGTACATTCAGCAGGAAATGGGAAAACCTTGTCTAAAACCATGTCTTTTTAGGATCCTTCTCTTTGGTCCCCAATTGTTTGACATCGCCTCTGCCTCGGGACCCCATGTGTTATGTGCTGGCCCTCACACTCTGTGTCCAGGAGCGAGGGAGCTGCTTGCAGAGAGCTGTGGGAGGGGCTGGAGGTGCCAGCTGGCTTCTTGTCCCACAGCACAGCCAGGCTCAGGGAGCAAGGGGCAGTGGGTGGGAGGTGAGGAAAACCCACAACAGAGATCCCGGTCATCCCGCCATCCCAGAGACACAAGCCCTTTGCCAGAGTGATCAGGCATCTCTGTCTACCCTTTAAAACTCACCACAGCCAATTCTGGTTCTGAATATCACTTTACTGAGTCATTTAAAAAGATGTATCTGCTCTTTAGTTAAACAGTCTCCTCGCTGTTTTTTCACATGTTAAATTTTCACTGGGGTGTATAACTTTTCACAAAGACGGTCTCTGATTAAATCCCCACACAACTAAAACAAGAAAGGGAAAGTAAAGAGACGCCACGTGTCCCACGGTAACTTCATTCCATGGGTGGGCTTGTAATTATAGCAGTTGCTCTGTCTCTATCTGTGGTAGGTAGAATAGTGTCCCTGCAAAGATGTCCTGTCCTAATTCCCAGAACCCGTGAAAATGTTACCTTACATGGCTGGCGGGGCTGTGCAAATGTGATTCACTTAAGGACCTTACGATGGGGAGATTATCCCAGTTGGCCCAAAATAATCACAAGGGACCTTATAAGAAGGAGGCAAGAGGGTCAGAGTAGAGGAGGAGATGTGTATGAGAGCGGAAGCAGGGGCTGAAGTGTGTGTCATAAGCAGAGGACCGCGAACAGCCTCTAAAAGCTGGAGAAGGCAAGGAACTAGATTCTTCCTTAAGGCCTCCAGAGGGAATCATGCCTGCTGACGTCTTGATTTCAGCTCAGTGAGACCTGTTTGGGACTTCTGGCCTCCAGAACTATAAGAAAACTAATTTGTGTTATATTAAACCATTCAGTTTGTGGCAATTTGTTAACAACAGTAATAGGAAACAAATACAGTCTCCAAATCCAATTCATCAGCTGTTATGTAGGAGACATTCTGAGGACTGCAAAGATGAGCAAGATGTGGTCCCTGCCCTTAAGGAGACATATCTGTCATGTGGGACAGGGCAAGAGCGCCTAAGGCAGTGCTTTTTGAGGTTGGCTGCCATTAGAATGGGGGTGGGGCGTGGAGGAGAACTTCAAAACTCCTGATGCCTAGGCTACACCCCAAACCAAGTATGTCAGAATCTCTGGCATTGGAACCCAGGTCACAGTGTTCCTGAATGCATTCCAAGTGATTCCAACATGCAGCCAAGTTTGAGAACCACCAGCCTCAAGCACACTTGACCAGGGATCTAGAGCAGCAGGTGCTCGTTATGTGAAAAAGAAAGTTAAGACATTAATATGATCATGAATATTTAATATGATCATTAATGATCCTGCTTACTTGGAAGCTCACTAGCTACCTCTGAAATTCTGCATTTCTGTCATTGATCTGCCCCTTTATCCTGAAGACACAGCTTGCTCTTTGACACTTCTATTCCTGACCACATCTCCCACCCTGAATTCCTCAGAGCTGCTGCCATTCCAGAGTGAGTACTGCTGTTATTAGCTTAGCATTTGCGAGCTGAATAGAACCTTAGGAATGAGCCCAGCCACTCACTTTTTTTTTTTTTTTTTAATAGATGAGGCCAAAAGAGCAAAGTGATATTTGACCAAGTGCACATGGGTGCAGTGGCAACATCCGGACTAAACCTCATTTCCAGTCTCAGTTGGGTACCGTCTACACCATATCAGTCTTTGCTACAGAATCCTTGTGACATCCCACAATATCACCAGTGACCTCCTTTCTTGATGAGAATGGAGATAAAGACACTTCTCTTCCTAGAATAGCTTTTCATATTCTGGCTAGAATGAAGCCTCACTGGAAACTTTCAAATGCTAGACACAGTTTTTAAAATAGCTGAGTCCAGCCAAAAGCATGTTCCTGAAGAGTTGTCCATCAAATTATATAAAATAATTTGCCCGCACCAGTACCTTTATCCTTATGTAAGGTGAGTAATCACCTTATAACGAAAATAGCCATCTGCTGGGCTCCTTGGAGAAATGGCTGATCCTAGGACTGGGGCAGGAAATAGGTAAGTCTGGAGCATCTTGTGGTGCCAGAAGGTAAGGAAACGCTCAAAAATAAAAAACAAAACCCCACATTGGTGTGGCCGTGCCAAAGAGATATCAAAATAAAAGAGTATGGAATTGTTACCCCAAATATAAAATAAATATCCATGAGTCCATACTGATATAAATGACTTAATAAATGGGAGAAAAGACAAATCTCTCACACAGAATTCCAAATATTTTATGGAGGTACTATAGCATCTGGAGAAGGGCATGGCAACCCATCCAGTATCCTTGCCTGGGAAATCCCATGGACAGAGGAGCCTGGTGGGCTACAGTCCATGGGGTCACACAGAGTTGCATATGACTGAGCAACTATCACTCACTGCAGTGTCAGTGAGGTGGAACACAATTCCCCACTTCCAAGTGTGGGCTGCACACAGTAACTTCTTTCCAAAGAGAACAGACTGGAAAGGGTGGGGAAAAGACTAACTTTACAGTGGAGAAGCCTAACTCTCTCAGCCAGATGATCAAAGTCAACATCAGCAGAGGTCATTGATATATGAGATTATGTGAAATGGCACTTCCCTTCCGTGGTCTTCCTTCCCCAAACACATAACCCCAGTATAATTATAAAAAAACATAGGCAAGTTCCAGTAGAGGGAAAAAAAAGATGATCAGTACTCCTCCAAACTGTCAAAGGCTTCAAAAACAAGGAAATTCTGTGACACTGCCACAGCCAACAAAAACCTAAGGAGACATGACAACTAAATGAAATTTGGTATCCTGGATGGGATCCTAGAACACAAAAAGGGCGTTAAGTAAAAACTAAGGGAAGCTGAATAAAGCATGGACCTTAATGTAATAAACGTATCAGGTTGGCTGAAAAGTTCATTCCAGAGTTTTCCTGTGCGTGCTCAGTTGCTCATTATGTCTGACTCTTTGCAATCGACCCCATGGACTGTAGCTGACCAGGCTCCTCTGTCCATGGAATTTTCTAGGCAAGAACACTGGAATGGGTTGTCATTTCCTACTCCGGGAGATCTTCTTGACCCAGGGATCAAACCTGTGTCTCTTGAGTCTCCTGTGTTGGCAGGCAGATTCTTTACCACTGTGCCACCTGGGAAGCAGCATCATACTCATGTAAGATGTTAATAAACAAGAGACACTGAATGTGGGGTATATGGGAACTCTCTGTACCATCTTCTCAAAGTTCCTGTAAAACTAACACTGTTCTAAAAAATGAAATCTATTAAAAAAAAGAAGTCACTCTCAATTTGTTAGTCATGTAAGTCCACACTTTGTAATATCATATTTTCTTAAACTGGGATTCACTTGCCTATGGTTTTACAACCTTTAATCAGGGTGTTTTCTCCTTACACCAAGAAATGGCAGTAGAACTTAAAAATGTTCGGGTGACAGGACACTGAGAAGCTACAGTGCTCTCTTGGTATACCGTATGCTATCTTGACATATTAGATTCTTTTTGAAGCTTTAATATGGTACTACTGCTATCTAATTTATATTCATATTTAACTTTGCCCAATTATCCCAATAATGTCCTTTATAACTGCTTTCCGCCCCCCCTTTTTTCCTGATTCAGTTTCCAGTCAAGGATCATGCATTTAGTGATCCATGCATCAGGTCTCCTTTAGCTTGGGACAGTTTCACAGCTTTTTTTCTTTTCTTTGTATTTGGTTTCTCAAGACACTGACTTTTAAAAAATTGTGGTAAAGTACGTATACCACAAAATTAACCATTTTAAAGGGTGCAGTTCAGTGGCCATAAATACATGCATATTGCTAGGCAACCACCACCATTATCAGGCTCCAGGACAGTTTCTTCACCCCAGATACAACTCCTGTACCCATTAAATAGTCACTCCCCACTCCCTCCACTCCTCCAACCCTTGGCGACCACAGATCTGCTTTCTGTCTCTATGGATTTGCCTATTCTGCACATTTTCTATAAATGGAATCATATAATATGTGGCTCTTGGTGTCTATCCTCTAATGTTTCCAAGGTTCATCAGTGTTGTAGCATGTATCAGGACTTCATTACCTTTTAAGGCCTAGTAATATCCCACTGTATGGATGGAACCCAATTAGTTTTTCCATTCATCCGCTGATGGGCATGTGGGTTGTTTCTACCTTCTGGCTACAGTGAATAGTGTCGCCATGAATATCCATGTACAAGTTTTTGTTTGAGTACCTCCTGTTTGCTGTTCTTTTGGGTATAGACCCTGGAGTGCAATTGCCAGGTCATAGGGTAATTTTATGTTTAATTTTTCGAGGTGCTACCAAGCTTTTTCCATAGTAGCTGCACCATTTCACATTCCCACCAGCAATGTACAGGATTCCAATTTCTCCACATCATTGCCAATACATGTTCTGATATGTTTCCTTCTGACACTGTTTTTTTTTTTTTTTGGTTAAATCCAGGCCAGTGGTTTGGCTTAACGTCCCTCAGTTTGGATGTTGGATTGTTTCTCCCCAATCTGATCCAGATGATGCACTTTTGACAGGAGTATTAACACAGATAATGTGTCCTTCCCAGTGTGTCACCAGAGGAAACATGACATACTAATTTCTATCCTAGAAATAAGGAATAATTTTACTAACAGATGATTTGACTGTTAGCCACATGTCTCAGCCTCTCATAAAACAGTATGGCAATACTCTAAATAGTTTCCTAGTTTTCCAGAAGCCTTGCTGCTACATGTCCTCTTCTCTGTGCCCTTGACGGCAGATAAGCAGCTGTGGTCTTGGAGAGAAGATGGGAGATAACAGAAAACAGAGAAAAGTCACTCGATTATTTGACCTTTTTTTCCCCCTGTAAATCAGGAAAAGACAGTCATGATGTTTGTGAGGAAGACCCTTATTCCAGCCCCTGGCACACTAAATCACAGCCATCAGCACCAAGTGGGAAGGGCCCCCAGGTAAGATCCTGGACAAGATCTACTGGCTCTAATGTCCATAATTACAGGCAGATTAGTTCTTGAGGCCATTTCCATTGGATTAAAACCAATGCAATGTGAAAAGCTCTGAGGAGTGGACCTGGGGAAGGTCCTTGGACAACAGTGGAGTCTGTTCCTATGATATACAGGAAACGTCTCTGTAAACTATAAAATACAAGAACACCATTAATCATTATCACCTTCTGGCTAACAGCAGGAATGTGAGCAGGGGCATTTGAGGCTGAAGGAAGTCAGGTTCAAGGTTGGCCCCGGCCTAAACTGAGTCCCCACACACCTGTCATTTGTCAGGAGGAGCACTCATCCTGGCTCTCCAAGTCCTTCCCCAACAGGTAACCTTGACGAGCCAATTCTAACAACGATGGTAACAGCTACCTTTTTTCAAGGGCTAAAAGGCCAGGCGCTGGACTAACCACTGTATACACACTATGGCCACAAGCCCAAGAGGGTGTTAGGATCTTCACTTTACAGAACTGGGAGAATTCACTCAGTTAGTGGCTAAAGTGGGACTGGAAGGTATGTCCATCTGGCTCCAGAGCCTCATGACCTTGGTCACATGGCTGTCTCCTGCTCTGCCTCATAGCAGCTCCAGGGCGTGTGCGTTCACTTCAGGGCCTCGTGTGAGGTGGGAAGGAGCTTCCTGCAGTTGTCTTGGGTGAGCAGCTGGTAATCTCCAAGTGGCGGGGCTCAGGCCGGGGAAGTAAAATAGCATCAGGAGGGCCCTGCAGGACTCAGAGGGAAGTCCTGGGAACCAGGGTCAATGGGAGCATCACCACTAGGGGCAACCAGCCCCCGAGAGGAAGCCTGGCCTGTCCACCTCCCACATTCTAAAGTCCAATCTAGGGGCTTTCCTGGTAGTCCAGTGGTTAAGACTTTGCCTTCCAATGCAAGGGGCATGGGTTCAATCCCTGGCTGGGGAGCTAAGATCCCACAGGTCTTATGGCCAAAAAACCAAAACATAAAACAGAAATCATAATGTAACAAATTCAGTAAACACTTTTATTAGTAAAAAATGGTCCACATAAAATCTTGAAAAAAAATTTAAAAATTAAAATAAAAAGCCTAGTCAGCATGAAATGGGTGGATCTTTCTCACCTTTTCTTTGGAATGAATCTTTCCCCCTCTTGATGGCTCAGTTGGTAAAGAATCCACCTGTGGTGCAGGAGACTGCCTGCAATATAGGAGACCCAGGTTTGATCCCTGGGTCAGGAAGATCCCTTGGAGAAGGAAATGGCAACCCACTCCAGTATTCTTGCCTGAAGAATCCCATGGAGAGAGGAGCCTGGTGAGCTCCAGTCCATGGGCTCACAAAGAGTTGGACATGACTGAACACAACCTTCTGTCTGTCTGCAGAGGGAAGACAGTGGGCTGATATACCACGCTTTGTCAGCTTGGGCATACATTGGCAGGGGCATTTTCAGTGCTGCCCACAGCAACCATCTCCCTCCTTGATGATCCTTTTCCCATCCAGGGCAGCAGTTGGCATGACTTTTGAGTCAGACAAAGCCTAGAAGCTCAGCTCTCCTGCCCCTGTGTCTCAGCTGAGCCTTCCTTAGTGGCAACGCCTCAAGACACCCCCCGGCGCCTTGTGCACGTTTGATCATCAGATCTTTTTTTTTTAACCTGTGCCGCAATTATGTGTTTCTTTATGTCTTCCTCTCTAGGCCCCTGAGGGAAGAGACTGCCTTATTTACTGCTGGGTTCTCAGTGCCCAGCTGTGTTTGGCAGAGAGTGGGTACTTATTGAATGTTTATTGAGTGGTGAAGGAGGGATCAGAGCCTACGGGGTGGAGTCAGGATGCCCTTCCTCCCTCTCTCATGGACTGTCAGGATGCAGCACAACCTTAAGTCCTCAAGCATTCTTAATTCTTAATTGGGGTTGCATTCTGTGTTCTCTTCTGCAGTGGGCCTGGCACCCTTCCCTCAAGCCAGGTCAGAAAAAATGGCAGCCATGCCCTCCATCATCTCCCTCAAGAGCATGCCTGATTACTGCCCACAGCACATATGGACCCATCCAGGTCTTCCGTGGGCTGATCCAGGGTTCTGATGAGGTATCTCTTTCAAGAAATTCACTTTCCCACCTACTTCCACTGTATTGGAATCCCCAGGGGATTCAGAATGCCCGCCCCCCCCCGCCCTCTCCAAACCACCTGCAGCACTATCTGTTGTAGTCTGGCTCAGAAGCCATGAGGAAATGATCAGGCATTGGGCCTGGCAAAAGCCCCTCCTGAGTGGCAGGGTCCCTTCCTGCCCTCCCCACCCCCACCTTTACCACCATGCAAGCGCGGGCACACAATCACACACACACACAACTACCTAACATGTTAGGAGACAGAGCCCATTTCCTCCCCCATTTTTTTCCTCCTTTCCCTATAGACTAGGCAGGCTGCAATAAATGAATTACCACATGATTTTTTATAAAACAACACCACCACCACCAAGAATGAAGACAGAACCACACTCTTTGTTGTCAGGTCACACACATGCCTCCTCAACTCCCTAAATAGCTCTATTTGCCTTGTACCAAGTAGAAAATCATAGACTTCAAGCAGCCTTTAAAAAGGATAAAAGAGAAGCATCTCTTAGAGTTGCGATAGCAAGCTATGTGTCAGGCTGGCGACTCCAGGTGGTGAGTCTGAGTGTTTATACCATTATGAGCCCTTGTGAACTTCCCTTCCTCGTTTATAACCTTGGAGAACCAAAACCAGCCATGGCCTAAAAGGAGCTAAAGGGTTGGCCCAGACCCTTGGAGAGGAAAGAGCTCTGTGGACTCCACTCCAGCCGAGGAAAGAGCCCTAGGGACTCCACTCCAGCTGGACAATTCCATCCTATCCAGTGGGAGCCACTAAGGAAGCCCTCATTCCCTCTGCACAGAGCTGTCTAATTAATACAAGGAGGTAAGGAAAGTCAGCTACTTCTTAACTGAAAGACTAAACTATAACTTCTGTGATCCTGGAGCAATTCTCCAAGCCATGGAATCCTAACAATCAGTAACCCAGCCGCACAATTCTGGAAAGAAAACCAGAACTCCTAGGCAAAAGAGGAATTGAGATTTGAAACATGAACAGAAGGAACAGGTCCTGGTCCCATAGGAGCCAGGAGCTTTCTGATTCAGACTCTAAATGCCCCAAGGGTCAGGGCTCCTAGAGAAGCAGCACCGCCACCACGGTCACACTATCACCACTGCATACGAGCCCAGATGATGCCTTCCCAATGTGACCCAGGCACAGATGCAAACACCATCCATCCACACCTCCCTGGCACCTGGCCAGAACACACCCTCTGCCTGGAAAAGGAGTTGGCTGACAATCCCAACCGTGGGTGCCTCCTGAGTAGGAAAGGGAAATTTGATTAGGATGGTGGAGAAACCTAAAGAAATCACCATAATCAGTCCCTAAAGGGGGATGGGAAGAAAAATGACCCCTGATCTGGGGAAATAGCTCTTCATCTCCAGCTGACCATAAGTGGGATTAACTCTATGAGTCCAAACCTGGTGGAGAAGTGGCACTCAGTAACGCCAAAAAAATACTGTCCCTTGGGAAGGTCAATGTCCCAAGGGTCCCAGGACACAAGAAAGATGCATCCTTAGAGCTAGCTCCAGGTCTTGAAGAAAGAAAACAGTCCCCAGAGTGACGCATTCCTCTTTAAACAGTTCACAGAGGCAGAAAAAAATTTCTCCTTTAGAGGAGAAAGCTTAAGGACAGAGACACACATATATTGGCTTGGGGGTCACACAGTAAGTTGGTGCCAGAAAGAAATTGGGCCTCTTGTCCTTCGGTGTGCTATTTCTAGTGCCTCTGACTTTTTATGAGTCTCAAGTAGGGCCAAGAAGGGGCCCTTCTCTAATTTGGGATGGTGCCAGCTTGGTTAGCCAGGTCCTCTGACCTTGAATGAAGCATTGGAACCAAGAAAAAGGGTCTATGGAGCCAAACTCTCTCCCTTGCTATGACCTCCCAAAGTCACTTATCTGGTAAAAGGGCTAGAGTGGGGGAAGTTCAGGAAAATGACCATGAAGGCAAGTGTAACAGATGCACCCAGCTGTTGTCGCTAGGGTGCACAGATAAGGGTGAAGTGCCAAAGGCTTCAACGGAGTTACAGGCAAAGTCATGATTGACAGAGGAAGTTAAAACAAGGACCTGAGGTCCCTGGGATGCTAGTGCTGGCTCTAAAGATGGCATGTCATTGGCCTGACACACTCAGTGGGCATATAAGAAGGTTCTCTGGAATTTGCCCTTAGGTGTGGGGCTTCCCCTTAGGACATCCCCCAGACTGACAGAGTGGTGGTGAGATTTTCTTCCCTGGCCACCAGCTGAAACTGGTGTTGACCAGTTAACTACTAATACTGCTAACACCCCACCGACAGCAGCAACCAAGGACTTCCCCTGTGGTTCAGTAGAGAAATCACCAGGTAAAGCCCACTAACTCCCTTTTGGACATAGGATAAAAGAACATCTCTATGGTTTGGCTTTCTTATGTATACAATGCAGAGTTCTAGACGAGATGTCTTCAATTTTTTTTTTCCAGTTGCCGAACTGAGAATTTGTTATGAGCTCAAACTTCATTTTTCCCAGTACAATGGCTGAGAGTGAGCTGTCATCACCACTCTCTGGGATTTCTCTCATTTTTCCCAACAGGCTAGCACGTATGTACTTTGTGTCTGTTCACACCATGGCCCCCGTGAAACCTTTCCAGCAACTGGCTTAGCTGCCTAGTCTGCTCCTTCTCCTAGGAAACACAGACTCCTCCCTCCTGCAAGTCTGAACTTTAGGTCTCAAGCAGAGGTGGGCAAGCGTAATGGACTCATAGAGCAGCATCAGCTCTGGTGTTGCTGGTGCTGCAAGAGAAACTGGGCAATGGGGGGCGGTGGAGGGGGGGGCGGTGCAGAACCGATCTCCCTATGTTCTCAAACCCAGAGAGGCTCAGGGACTCTCGAGACATGAAACAGGATTGAGCTAGCATTTCATGATCTGGCCCAGCTGCATTCTCAGCTCCAGCAGAGAATTTCCAGCATCCTTGATCATGCTGGGTTGGATTTTTATGGAGGAGGAGACTGAGACCCACAGAGGTGAACATATTGCCCAGGTTACTCAAGTTCAACAATTGAAGGCAGACTGGGGGTGGGAATCGAGGCAGCCCCAGACCAAGAAATTTTCTACTTTTTCAGCTCCAATCAAAAGATTTTGAAAGGACCCCTGGACTTCCCCCCATACAACATGGGGTCTATCTAAAGAAGCAAAATAATATCAAACTCCAGGGGATTGAGCCTGGTCCTGAGAAAGGTGGGCAAAGTTTGGGAGAGTTCTGGGAAAAACATCCACACCTGGAGGCCATTCCTGTCCTTTCTCAGCCTTTGGAGGGAGGGCGGCAGAGGCCTGCAAAAGGAAGAGATGAAAGCCCCTGAACCCATTCTCTCCGAAGGAAGGGAGAGGAAAGGTCTAGGTTCCCCACTTCCTCTTTTTTCTTTGCCAGCAGGGCCTCCCAGCCCTCAGGCCTGAAAAATCCCACAGTCGTGAATGTATTAAGTGTCTGCTTGGGCCAACAGGAAAACCCTCTCCTCCCGCTCAAACCCACATTTTTGGCCTGACACAGACCCTCATCCGAAACCGAGAGACTACCCATAAAAGCTTTACCGAATCCCTTGCATTCCGTCCACCCCAACACCCTCTGCAGTCAAGGCGCCACTGGGGTGTCCCTGCCTAGGATAAATTACCCCAAAGTGAGATTTTCCCAGAAAACTAGACAGTGCCGCTCACCACGTTCGCCTTGAACCGGGCATCTGGGAACGACCCCTCCTCAGAGCTGGCAGCCCACTCAACCCTCCAGGGAGTGCCCTGCAGCCCAGGTGCTCCTATAACCCCCAAGACTCACCCAGAAAAGCATGTTGAAGAAGAAGAGCAGGTATTTAACCAGCGGGCTGACGAAGGAGAAGTCCTCCCCATAGGCGGCCGGCGCCCCGTGTCTCCGGGCCATGGTCCAGCCGCCGCTGCCCCCGGGGGCCTATCTCCCCACGGCGGCTGGCCCACCTGCGCGCTCCGCGCCGGGAGGCATGAGCTGCACCACCGCCGGAGCCTTCGGCGGGGGAACTGCGCTGCGGCGGGAGGTGCCCGCGCCGTGCGTCCGGGAGAAGCGCGGGCAGGGGAACGGCGCCGCCACTGGAGCCGCCGGGAGTCGCGGGAGCTGCCGCTGGCAGCGTGAGCGGCGGAGACACCGCTGCGTCCGGAGGACCAGCCTGGCCCGCCGGGCTCCCAGGAAACCGGGCCCGCCTTCGACCGCCCATTGGCTCGTCTGCCGAAGCCTGACTTCTCATTGGTCGATCTCTGATGTCACTAAGTATCCAACCATCCCTCTTTTCCGAGAGGCGGGGGAGACACCTGTTCAGTGAGGGACAACTTGTTAAAGGGTCAGCCGTTCGGCCTCCTCCCCCGAGAAGGAAAGCATCCAGGCTCCAGCTACTCAAGGGAAAAAAGGATAAGAAGGAATGCACACTGACATCACACACCCACGTCCTCTACCCAGTTGCTGAGCACATATGCAAACACACATACATTAAAACCAACAAGTACATACACCATATGTTAAGCAACGCGTTGAAAGCTGTGGGGATTCAAGAGAGTAAAAGAAATCCACCCTCCACCCCGGGGTGGGGGGCGGATGACAATAAAATCAGAGAGACAAAACTAACCTACACATGACAAGAGTATTTAAGAGGAGCTGCTATCCTGTTTAATAACTATTTATTTTAAATGCTTATTTCAAAAAACACTGTAATGCAATAGTGGAAATTTGGAAACATCACCAACAATCCTGCCATCCTAATTCATTACTCTTTCAATTCCCATCTCACTATTTAAGTCTAGGTCTACAAGCAGACAGCGTTTTTAACACACTGCTCTGACACACATAAGTCAAATGCAGGGCAGGCGACAGACACTGTGCTGGCTACCTAACGCACATGTGAATGCTGTCAACTGAATATTTGAATTGTTTCTCTCCCCAAATTCATGTGTTGAAATCCTAACCCCTACAATTATTGTGTTAGGCAATGGAGCCTTTGGAAGGTGCTTAGGTCATAAGAATGGAGTCTTTATGAATGGCATAAGTACCCTTGTAAAAGAGACCCCAGAGAGCTCCCTCATCCCACCTGCCCTGTGAGAACACAGTGAAAAGACAGCTGCCTATGAACTAGAAAGTGAGAACTCTCCAAACACTGAGCTGAGGGTGCCTTGGTTTTTGACTTCTCAGCTTTCAGAACTGTGAGAAATACATTTCTGTTGTTAGCTACTCAGTTTATGGCATTTATGTCCTAGCAGCCCAAACAGACTAAAACAATGACTTCAACCTTGTTATCTGCATGAGTTGGGCAAACTATGCTTAATCTCCTGGAGCCTCGTTTTCTTTAGTGTTGAATGGGCAGAGTGTTGGCCTAACAACATTGATGTGAGGATGAAATGAGATAATGCATGCAAGTCACTTAGCACAAGTTGGCACATAGAAGGTTCACTGAATGCAGTATTTTGTTTGAACAGAGTTTAGAATCCAGTCAGAAAGTATGACAACTACACAAATTTGGTAGAGAGTTAGTAAAGATATCATGGCAAGTGAAATTAGGGGAGGATAAGATTTAGGGCTTTCCTGGTGGCTCAGACAAAGAATCCACATGCAATCCAGGAGACCTGGGTTCAGTTCCTGGGTTGGGAAGATCCCCTGGAGTAGGGCATGGCAACCCACTCCAGTGTTCTTGACTGGAGAATTCCGTGGACAGAGGAACCTGGCGGGCTACAGTCCATGGGTAGCAAAGAGTCGGACACGACTGAGTGACGAAGCATACACATGCAAGATTTAGAAGAGCAGAGATGAGGGGAAAATGATAATCCAGGTGAATAAAAGGTGAACCAGAGCCTGGAGAGCACAAGCACTGTGTATTTAGTGAAAAATAAGCCGACTGGGTTGGCTGGAGCATAGAGTGTGCTGAGTATAGCAGTGTAAGGTTACACTGGCTGTTGCCAATTCATGCTGAATTGAGTTAAAATCTTATAAATACTTGAATATCAGTTTGGGGAGTTAGTGTTTAATTGATTTAGGAATAAGAGTTTGGGAGAAGGGAAAAGACCTGCTTTTTTTTTTTTTTCTTTCAGTTAGAATGGGAAAGAGACTGCAGAGAGGAATGTTTGTTAGAAAATCACTGTTAATAGTCTAGATAATCAGAAACTTGGGGCTCTCCTGGTGGCTCAGACAGTAAAGAATCCACCTGCAATGAAGGAGACTCAAGTTTGATCCCTGGGTCCGAAAGATCCCCTGGAGAAGGGAATGGCTACCCACTCCAGTATTCTTGCCTGGAGAATTCCACGGGCAGAGGAGCCTGGCGGGCTACAGTTTATGGGGTCACAAAAAGTCAGAGATGACTGAGCAGCTAACACACACACACAATTGGAAACTAGGATCTGATTTAGGGATAATGTACAGAACTGATGGAAAAGGACAGAAGTGAAGCCACGGGGAAGAGAGAATCACTTTGGTGGGGGTATAGGGATGACAGGAGAATCAGGAGTGGGAGTCAAAGAAGTGAGCCAAGGCCAGGTTACTGGGAGACTGGCCATTAACAGGTTAAGGTGACCGCTTGGAAATCAGTTTCAGTATGAAGGGGATGGTGTGTTTGGAAGCCATTTTATAAGACATTAAAGATTAAATGGGTAAGTGAAGAGTGGTTACCCATTTTCAGATGTTAGAGGGGTGAGGACTGAGAAAAAGACCAAGATGCTGAATGTTTCTATTAGATGATCACCCAGAGATCAGTTTTAGTACAGACTGGGCAAGTAGCCCAGTTTATTTTAGCCAAAAGAAAATGAATAATGGGGCATAGAATTAATAAAATAAATTGGAGACAGATCATGGAGGGCCTTGAAGTTGTTTACAGTCTACTCTGTAGAGTACTTGAGAATTCTAGTGAGCCCCAGATATGAATAACTCATCAGCCCATAATGCCTGTAGGACAGTGGCTGTGTTTCCCTGACACTTAGTAGCACGTTCCTTGTGGGATGCTCAGAATGTATTCATTGTTCAAAACATGACTCTATTGAAGGACTTTTGATTGGATACTAACATGCTAAAATCTCCTTTGGGAAGACTTAGAAGCTAGGCTGATAATAATGGTGAGAAGAATAAGAATTTAAAGAGGGCTAGCTGAGTGAGTTGGAGGAATTGAAGAAGGCTTTATAAAGGAGCTTAGGGCGTGGCTAAGATAGAGGGAGAAACAGCATAAGCAAAGATGAGGAGTCAGGAATGAGTCGAGGACACCATGATGACTACTAAGGAGGTTGTAGTTTGGGGTGCTTTAAGAAATGAGATTCAAAAGGGAGTCAGGAATGGTTTAGGGGGTCTAAAATTGATCAGATATCTGTTGATACATAGTAAATGACCTCTGATCATACTTGAACTCAAGATTTGGGGTTTTAGAAATTGTGTCTATCTATGTTTCTTCATATAAGAAGAATTTCTAGTACAATAAGAAGGACAAAATTAGGTAAGATTATTCTGAGCCTAAGAAGAATTAATAACTCAAGAATGCCTAAATGAAGGGAATATTAAATCAGATTTATATTGGATTATGTTCCTTTTAAATTTATTAGACAATTGAAATATGACTGAGTACACCTGCATATATGAAATGGGAATATGACTGGCAATGTTAGCAATTTTAGTTAAAACAAACTTAATGAAGAAAGCAGAAAAAAAAGAAAGCAGAACGTTTGCTGAAGATCACATAGGAAATTGTATACTCTTATTGAAGCCTGACAATTTATCCCCCCTTCAGGAGGTTGAACCCTCCTGATTATATGTTCAAGTCAAGGTACAACCGAACCCACACACAACCTGTCCCTTTCACAAAGCATTCAGAAGGTCTCCCAGGAACTTCTACTGGTATCTATTGACCAGAACTGGGTCACATTGCCACCTTAGCTGCGAAGGGTCTGGGAAAATAGTACTATTAACTAATGTACTACTTCTCCAAGGAGTTACGGGGAAATGAAGCTCTATTTTTAAGAAAGAAGGGGAGGGAATTCTCTGGAGGACCAGTGGTTAGGACTCGGCACTTTCACTGCTGTGACTCAGTTTCAAACCCCGGTCAGGGAACTAAGATCCTGCAAGCGATGTGGCATGGCTAAAAAAAGAAAAAAAAAAGAAGGGGAGAAAGGATACGGGAAGAAAGCTACAAAAATATGTCACCAGTGTTTATTGTATGTTAGAGTGTCTATTGGAATATGTCTATGTGTATTAATTTGGATGCTTGTGTGAGCCTAATGAGTGAGTTAAGGTCAACAGAACTGGTTATAAATTCATCCAATAAATATTCGCTTCTTGGCATAAAAAGCACGTGAAGATGAATGAGCCACTATTACTGCCCTTGAGGAGCTCATGATCTAGCTGGAGAATCAGGTGTGTATGTAACTCTAAATGGAACCTTTGGACCATCTACCCTGTCCCCACTTACCTTAAGTGCTCCATCTCATCGCATGGTGGCAGCCATTTTGTACCATGTGATCTTGCCTACTCACCATCCACTCTACCCAGACACTCCTGACATCAAAGCTGGGTCAACTAGTTCCTTCCCCCTCAAAATAGAGAGATGATCACTCTCTCTTTGTGTGGTTAAGCCTCTAACAGATAAACTTAGTAGCTGAGGGACAGCCATGTTTTTACCATAAGGACCAGGGAGCAAAAGAGAATTGATCTTCAGCAGGTGAATGAAACAACTTCGAACAAGAGTAGAGAGATAGTTGGAGAGAAAAGTCTTTCCACTTCCCGGATGAGTTCCTTTCTCAGGCCCAATTGCCTGCTTGCCCTTGGGTCCTAGGGATTACTTTGTTATCTTTCAAATCTATGTTCTATTAGGGCTTCCCTGATAGCTCAGTGGGTAAAGAATCCGTTATTAAGCCAGTTTTTAAAATCTGTGATCTTTAAAATTTTTTGGCTGTGGATTGAGGCTTGTGGGGGTCTTAGTTCCACAAACAAGGATTGAACCTGGGCCCCAGCAGGGATAGCACTGAGTCCTAATCACTGAGCCGCCAGAGAATTCCCTTTGTTAAGCTAGTTTAAGCTACCCATTGTTTCAACCAAATAATCCTTATTAATACACGAGAAAACTATAGGGTGCAATGAATGGACAGCTCAGGACAGATCAGGTGGATCACGACCAAGAATTCAATCTTTACTAAGGCCCAGTAGCAAATCGGAGCTATTTCTTAAAAGGAGAGTAGTTATCTGCAGAGGATAGCACAGCTTTGCTCCAAAATCCTAAAGGTCTATGCTGTGTTTTGCCTATAGGAATCTGCCAAAGGCTTCATGCAGTATTTCTATCTGCCACAGATACTTCCAACACCATCATAGTTGCTAGGTCTTATGACACAGAGCAGAGCAGCTTGCATGGCAGCCTGGACCAACTGCAGAACCTTCTCTAATTCTGACTCCCACTCAAAACTAGCAGTTTTTTTAGGTCATTCAATAAATTTGGGCCAAAGTACCACTCTTAGATGAGGTATATGTTGCCTCCAAAATCCAAGGTGGTCCACTAGGCATTGTGTCACTCTCAGAGATAGGAGAGACCAGGTGAACAAACAGTTCATCATCTTGCAAGGGTTAATTCAAATGCTCCAAACCACTGTACCCCCAGACATTTTACTTTGGAGAGCTCCTGAATTTCAGTGGAACTTATTTCCGACCCTTTGGCACACATGTATATTACCAATATGTCGACATAGTTATTACTTCCTGCTCATTGGTTCCAATTAACATGATATCATTAATGTCATGGACCTGCACAATGTTCTGTGGCATGAAAAGGTGATCAAGGTCCCCGAATCTAGATCATGACATAGTGCTGGACAGCTGATACAGCCCTAACGCAGAACAGTGAAGGTGTATACTAGTCAGTGCCTGATAGCACATGATTTCTGATGGCCTTTAACAGAGAAAAAGGCATTCAGCAGCCCAGTAGCTGCCTACCAGGTGCCAGGGGACAGGTCGATTTGTTCCAGCAAAAAAACAAAAAAACAAAAAAAACCCAGCTGAAACAGCTGCCACAATTAAAGTCACCATACAATTAAGTTTACATGAAACTGCTTCCATGTTTTTTCACTTGTCTTCATAGGCCAAATAAGCAAGTTGAATGGGGATGTATTAGGACACTAATACATACTTAATGAGGCTTCCAAGGTGGCACTAGTGGTAAAGAACCTGTCTGCCAATGCAGGAGACATAAGAGATGTGGGTTCAATCCTTGGGAAGATCCCCTGGAGAAGGGGATGGGTACCCACTCCAGTTTCCTTGCCTGGAGAATTCCATCGACAGAGGAGGCTGGTGGACTACAGTTCATGACATCATAAAGAGTCAGGTACAACTGAGTGACTAACACTTTTACACTTTCAATCTCAGAGATGTGGTGTTGCCTTTTTTTTTACTGCATTGGTAGGTAGAAGCCATTCTAAAGGCTTCCACTTGGCCTTTCCTACCATAATTAGCCCTTAGTCCATGAATTAAGAAACCAATGTGGGGATTCCGCCAAGTTGCTGAGGATGCCTGTGCCAATTTTCCATTAGAGAACTGGGAAAATAACCAGAAGGTAGTTGTGGGAACCCACCAGGCCCACTGAGAGATAAACCAGAGGCAGAACTCTATTAATCACTTGAAAACCATAAACCTCCATTCTGACCTTTGGCCCACTTGGACATTTTGGGTCTTTAGGAATTACTTCAGAGCCAGTGTCCAGTTTTCCTGAAGCCATATATTTCCCCTTAACCAATGCCCCAGCGTCTCAGCAGTAAAAGAATCTGCCAGGAATTCAGGAGCTGCAGGAGATGGAGGTTTGACCCCTGGGTCGGGAAGAACCTCTGGAGGAGGGCATGGCAACCCACTCTTGTTTTCTTGCCTGGAGAATCCCATGGACAGAGGAGCCTGGCGGGCTACAGTCCATAGCGTTACAAAGAGCTGGACAAGACTGAAGCAACTGAGCATGCATGCAACACTGCGCAATCATCCAGGAAAATGGCGGCAGTTCCGGTTAGAGAAGGCTAGGAAGATTTACAGTGTAGACGTTCTGATCGTGTGACGGGTTCCTTCTTCAAGGGGACTTGGACTCCCCTTCATGCCAAGGGTTCTGGGTCTATGAATTTGTTTCAGTCTGGGAACTGGTTGAAGGGCTAAGATTTTCTGTTGTGGTAATGTCATGCCAGAATCCTGTTCACCAGATCCTAAGCTTTCCCTCTTACACCGATAAAGTAGACTGCTAGGCTGCCCATCAGTTTCAGTTCTAGGAACCCCGTGATCAGCTGGCCAGTGCCAACAGTCTCTGTGGGTCAGACCGTTCTGAATATTACTTTGGTTCTGCTGACCATTACAGTAACCACATTATCTTTGATAACTAGGTGCTTCCAATTGTTTCTTGACCCCCTGAGGATTCCATTATGCCCACCGAGTTCAGGGAACCCAGTTTAGTGATAACCTGGCCTCCAGAGAAGAGCCACCATAAAGTTATTTAAGGAAGCTGGACCTCTCCAAACAAATATATTTCTCATTGTCCTAGAGGACATAGTCATGGGTAGGTGAACACACCTACCATAATAAATAATAAATAATAATAAATAATAAATATACTTTAGCCTTCCAATTTTCCCTCAGCCTTAGGGAACTTTCCTCTACAGCCATGGTTCTCAACTGAGGGCAATTTTGCCCCCACTAGACATCTGGCAATGTCTGGAGATGACTTTGGTTGTCACAAAATGTACTGATATCTAGTGGATAGGGACCAGAAATACTCCTAAACAGGGCCAGGACTAGGAGGAGGTGAAAGATGGTCCCAGGGCCCAGAACTAGTTGCTCTCTCACTTCACCCTAGTCTTGTCTTTGCTCTTAGAAATCTTACTATGTACCAGGCAGCCCTCCACAAAACAGAATTACTCAGCCCAAAACATTAATACTGCCAAGGTGGAGAAGCCCTGCTGTATAGTTCATGAGGGGAAATTCATTTAGTCCATTCAGGAACTTAAGTCCTGGGCCATCTTAAGTTCCGTATTTCAGTTAAATAACCAAACAAACTCTAACAGCCATTTCCAGCAGCTTGAGATAATGTGTTAAATCAGAATCTCTACTTTGGGAGTCCATATCAAGAAGTTTGGCCTGGTTCAACTTTATATTTCTTTCATCCTGATCCTATACTCTTGGGATGTATTCCTATATATATTTCCTGTGTTGATACAAAGTGGTAAATTCACCCAAGAGGCTCAGAGTCAATGAACTTTTTCCAGTTCGGGAATTAGTTGATATAAATTTATAAGTTAACGTAATCCTTTAGTATGTATCTCACTTCTTCACAGGTTAGTCTCTGTACCTCGTCCTCTGGGACATGCTATAACCTAAATCTTATAGGTCTACAAGCAATGAGAAGTAATGGGAGTGGGTCCTTAGGAGGACCTACAGTCACTTGCAAGCTAAAGGCCATTATGAGTTCTTCAGCAAGTGGAGACTGTAGCAAATTCTTAATGTAACAGTATAGAAAAAAATACATTAAAATATTGAAGTATAATTGAACTTTTCATTTCAAGTATTATCCATTATTTCAGATATGATTTCATTACATTAAAAGAGATGGAATTTATTTCTTTTTTAAAAGAGAGCTTGGATATAAATTGGATTTCATAGACTATATTCATTCTATTTTGAAATCCACGTATCTGTGACAGCAGGTGCTAGGGTCGAGATCACCACTGGCAGTTTTGACTACTCTTAATCTTAGATTTTCTGTCACCTTGATTCAAGTAGAGTTGTGACTCACCTTTTCAAGGTGATGTGTGTGTAATATGTATGTATGATAGGGTACAGGACTTCCCATGTGGCTCAGAATTCACATGCCAATGCAGGAGACTCAAGAGACGCGATTTTGATCCCTGAGTTGGGAAAATCTGCTGGAGTAGGAAATGGCAACCTACTCCAGTATTCTTGTCTGGGAAATTCCATGGCGAGAGGAGCCTGGTTGACTACATGTAGTCCATGGTGTCACAAAGGTACTCACCATGGATAAAAATCTGTGATATTAGGTTTAAACTATTGAACCTGTGAAAGGAATTTGCATCCTTGCATCCAGAATGAAGTTATGCTTATAGGAGTGTTCAAATACAGTATAGCAAGCATGCTGTGAGCACTCATACATTAAGTATTATGCTGAATGCTGGGGTACAAATATGAAAAGATATGGCCTTAGGCAAACACTTAGACACACACAATCTAGCTGCAAGCTCAGCTAAATTGTTCAAATTTGAAACAGAATTTGTCTCTGTTTTACTAATAAATACAGAAAGGAAATTTGAAAAGAATCAAGATAACTCTGGAAATAATATCCCAGCACTTCCTTCCAAATAAAAAACACTTCAAACTGCTACACAATTAAGAAACATTCATTACAAAAAACCCAAACAATAAAAAGGAAGAAAATAAAAATCATCTGTAAGCCCACTGTCTTCCAGGATTTTCTCTGGGCATATGAATGCACAAACACAAATAGATATTTGTTCACAAGAATATGTCTGATATTTAATGTCTTCCAGAGACCTAGGCAACATCATGGAGAGTAGAATTTCTAAAGAACAAGAGAAAGAGTTCTGTCATTACTTTTTGAACGAGCCCCTGGTAATCCTGCTAATTTTACTTAGGTAGCTATTTTGAGGTTAATTCTTAGTGAGTGCTAAAATTGTTTATGAGTGTTCACCTTGATGTAGAACTTGATATTTGTCAGAACATTTTGCCTAGTGATTTGCAAGAGAGGTGAAATCTAAAAATCAACAGAAAAGGAAAAAAGTGACCTTAAAGCAATCTTGAGTTTATCCTAAGAAACAGCAAAGGCAAAGAAACACTTGGTTAAAAATTAAAAAGCGGTCAGTTTTGCCTGAGGCCAAGGGGATTCCCAAGGTATGAGATTTAGTGCTAAAATCAGGACTGTGCTGTGTGGTCAGTCATGTCTGACCCTTTTGTGACCCATGGGCTGTGGCCCACCAGGCTCCTCTGTCCATGGCATTTTTCAGGCAAGAATACTGGAGTGGGTTGCCGTTTTCCTTCTCTACGGGATCTTCCCGACCCAGGAATTGAACTCAGGTCTCTTGCATCTCCTGCATTGGCAGGTGGATTCTTTACCATTGAGCCACCTGGGAAGCCCTGGAATGGAACAGAATCAATACTGTACACATCTTATTACAGTCTGAAATCTGAGAAGTTTTGGATTCTGAACCTATTTGTCCCTAAGGATTTGGGATGAAGGTCTGTGGACCGGAGAGTATATAAACTATCTCCAGAAGTAGACTCAAGAATGAGTCAAAACTACCTCCTCCCCCCCTCCCTCCTCCAAACCTGCCCCCATCTCCCCTCCCCCATCCACATACAAGGAAGAAAACAGCTGGAGGGCAGGGGTGGAAGGGAGAGTTTTCACTGCACATCCTTTTGACTATGAATTGTGTGACTGTATTTCCTATGTATAAAATAAATAAAGTAAGTTAATGGGGAAAAAAGTGGTCAGCATCTGCTATACTTAAGCTTTCCAGTTATTTATAAAATCAGTGGTTTCTAGTATCATTTGCTCACTTACTCTTTTTGGCTATGTCTATAATATTCTTTCTATACATATCACTTCACCCTCCAAGAACAGCAAGGAATAGTGTAGGCAGGCCAAGCTCTCTGGAAGCATGCTACGTCAAGAGTTTCCAAAGTGGGGATGTAGGACCAGAATGGTTCAGCATGAGGAGGGAACACTTCCTGCAAAAGTAATGAGACTTAATCAGGGGAAAATGACATTTTTAGCTTAGAATGTGCCAAACACTGTTTGTTCTAAGTGCAGCATGTCTAAAAAGTTAGGAAGCACAGGATACATTGATTTTTAAATTGTATGTTATTTAGCTTTTCAAATAATATGTTTAGTTTTTAAAAATTCCAAATCATCTTTTCAGGGAAATATCTCCTAAGTTTGAAGCAATGGATACATTTATTAATGTAAAAAGATGTTTATTTCATATATGTATATGTTACCAAGCCCAAGCTTGCTCTGTTTGTCTCATGACAAGCCAATAAATTGGGAGACAAGTTGTTGGAGCAAGGAATGATGACTTTCATCAGAAAGCTAACAGACCAAGAAGATGGCAGACTAATGTTTCAAAAAAAATTACTCCCTCAGTCCAAATTCAGTGTCCTTTTATACAGAGGAAGGGGAAGGGGGAGGGCCCAGTAGGATGCCAACCAATGGCTGAGCAGTACTGCTGACAGTTGCTCACCATCAGTTGCTCACTAAGTAAGTAAGTGAAGTCGCTCAGTCATGTCCGACTCTTTGCGACCCCATAGACTATAGCCTACCAGGCTCCTCTGTCCATGGGATTTTCCAGGCAAGAGTACTGCAGTGGGTTGCCATTTCCTTCTCCAGGGGATCTTCCCAACCCAGGGATCGAACCCAGGTCTCCTGCATTGCAGACAGACGCTTTACTGTCTGAGCCACCAGGGAAGCCCTAACAATCGCTGACTAAGTGTTGCTTTCTTGGGGGAAGGGCCTACTGTGATGCCAACCAATGGCTGAGAGGGACCACTAATGGTTGCTCAACAACAGTCGTGCCTATTAAACACACACACACACACACACACACACACGGGCTTCTCTGGTGGCTCAGATGATAAAGAATCTGCCTACAATGCAGGAGACCTGGGTTCAATCCCTGGGTTGGGAAGACCCCCTGGAGGAGGGCATGATAACCCACTCCAGGGTACTTTGTATATAATTTTCCTTATATTTCTAGAATTTTTAGACACACTTTAGCATACTGTATTTTTATAGACTAATTAAACATATTGCTTTAAATTGGGGTTGTCCAAGAGTTGAAGAAAAGATATTGATGATGTTATTTGAAAAGTTAATATATTGTTTAAAAATGAATCTCTCCTGTTTCTCGATTTTCCATATACTTTATGTTTTATAAATATTAACTCAGTTAGCCCTTTCATTGATGACATGAAATAGGTGCTATTGTCTTTATTTCACAAATGAAGAAACTGAAGCCGAAAGAAGTTGCCTAACTTGTCCAAGGTTATAGGCACAGACACAGCCAGGAAACCGTAGAGTCTGGGTTTAAACCCACCTAGACTCTCTCTGGAACTATGCTCATAACCATTGAACCTTACTGCCTCTTACAGAAAAACTGTCTGAAGAAGCAGTGACTTGGAACTGTCTGGGTCCTTGATTATAAGGAAGGGAAAGGAGGCTGATATTAAATAAGTAGTATTGTTTCCAGGATGTACTGAAGTCTTCATACAGCTCACTCATGATTACTAATGTAATGATAATGAAAAGTGGTAAAGAAATTATATTCTAAGATTTGTATCAACCCCCTCCTCAGTCTCCATTTACAACAACTGCCATTTCCCATGAAAGGTCTAAACGGTATGTTCTAACTCCACCAGATGAGAAGGAAATGCCCTGCTCAGGAAGAGTCCTGCAAAACAGAAAAACTTCCAGGCAAGTCTAAACAGTGGTTTGCACATTAGCTTCTTTGGAAAATAGGTGAGTTTCCGTGGAAACCAGATCTGAAAGAGAAACGTGCACCCCAATGTTCATCGCAGCACTGTTTATAATAGCCAGGACATGGAAGCAACCTAGATGCCCATCAGCAGACGAATGGATAAGGAAACTGTGGTACATATACACCATGGAATATTACTCAGCCATTAAAAAGAGTTCATTTGAATCAGTTCTAATGAGATGGATGAAACTGGAGCCCATTATACAGAGTGAAGTAAGCCAGAAAGATAAAGACCAATACAGTATACTAACACATATATATGGAATTTAGAAAGATGGTAACGTCTACGGCCATACCACCCTGAACGTGCCCGATCTCGTCTGATCTCGGAAGCTAAGCAGGGTCGGGCCTGGTTAGTACTTGGATGGGAGAAAGATGGTAACGATAACCCTATATGCAAAACAGAAAAAGAGACACAGATGTACAGAACAGACTTTTGGACTCTGTGGGAGAAGGCGAGCGTGGGATATTTCAAGAGAACAGCATCGAAACATGTATATTATCTAGGGTGAAACAGATCACCAGCCCAGCATGAGACAAGTGCTCAGGCCTGGTACACTGGGAAGACCCAGAGGGATAGGGTGGAGAGGGAGGTGGGAGGGGGGATTGGGATGGGGAACACATGTAAATCCATGGCTGATTCATGTCAATGTATGACAAAAACCACTACAATATTGTAAAATAATTAGCCTCCAACTAATAAAAATAAATGGAAAAAAAAGAAAAAAGAAAAAGATCAGAAAAAAAAAAAGAAAATAGGTGAGTTTTCTTTGTCCCACAGTGTCTTAATTTTTTTTTTTTTTAATTTGAATGCCTTTAGCTTGGGCTTACCCTCTCCAATCAGCCACGGTCTTCACCATTCCTAAGTATATATTCAGTCAGCTTCAAAAACTGTACTTCCTCTCTAGTCATTGGAGAGAGAAACAGAGACAAAGTGAAGGAGAGAATTTGTGCTGCTGGAGTAATACAGCCAATGAGTAGTCAACAAAAAATGATTCAGAGTTAGAGGCATGTCAATAACGGGATAGAAGCAAGGTTCACAGGTCAGGAACATGTAGGGGAAACTAAAAATCTAACGTATTGTGTTAGCCGCTCAGTCATGTCCAACTCTTTGTGACCCTATGTCTGTCCTTGGAATTCTCTAGACAAGAATAGTGAAGTGGGAAAAAAAAAAAAAAAAAAAAGAATACTGGGGTGGGTTGCCATGCCCACGTCCAGGGCATCTTCCCAACCTGGGGATCGAACCAGGGTCTCCTGTGTTGCAGGCAGATTCTTTACCATCTGAGCTACCAGGGAAACAACATGTTGTAGGAATGACAAAAAGATGATCCCAATGAACATGTGAATTGGCAAAAGATCCTGGGAGACTTTGGAGTTCTTTCTGAAGCAGGACTGTAAACCAGCCAATGAATGGAGAAGTCTCAAGTTCTTTTGTGCTCACTCAAGAAATCAAAAGCACCGAGGTCTGTTAGAATCCAGTGAAAAATTCCAGTTGTACTCAACTTCCACTGACAGTCATCCTTCTAGATTACAGAGGATGAAGGAGAGACAACGTAGAACTCAGTGAGGCAGCAGGGAGGAGCCTCCAGGCTAAGGTGAAGAGGTGAGATTGTGTGTGCCTTTGGAGAAAGGAAGACCCAGAGAACTAGGGAAACCTTAAAAACCAGAACAAATTTTATCGAGGAATAGCAAGAAATAAGTTTGGGACTGAGTATATGTGTGTGGTGCTAAGTCAGTACAGTCATGTTCGACGCTTTGAGATCCCATGGACTGTAGCCCGCCAGGTTCCTCTGTCCATGGGATTCTCCAGGCAAGAATACTGGAGTAGGTTGCCATATCCTCCTTCAGGGGATCTTCTTGACCCAGGGATCAAACTGGTGTCTCCTGCATCTCCTGTACTGCAGGCAGATTCTTTACCACTAGCCACTGGGAAAGTCCCAGGGCTGATTATGAGGGTTTCAAAAGATGGGCTGAAGATTGCAGGTTGTGTGAGCAAGGAACAAATAAGGTTTGGAATCTGGATCCCTGGAGACCTTGGAGATATTGTCTATAGGGTATCTTAACCTAGAGCTAAAGTAGGTGTGAGAGGTCAGAACAGGAGCTCTGGATTTGGGTCAGGGGGAGGTCAGGAGAACCTTACCAGCACATCAGAGGGAGCTAGCCTTTGTCTGTAGAAGAGGGTCTGGCTATGCAGGTAACTGGTCGACCCAGGGGTGACTTTGAGGGAGGCATAGTGATTCTGGAGTTGGAACTGAGCTGTGAGCTGCAAACCAGGGGAAAGGGACATTTCCTATCAGAAGCAGCCTTACTGTGGTATAAGGATAGAGCACTGCTCATTACTGTGTCAGTTGAGAGAGTCCTTTCCTTTGCTTCTCACTCTCACCAATTTGCCTGAAATCCCCACTGCTCTCTAATCCAATCATAATCTCATCCTGCTTTAAATTAAGGTGTTTATTCACTTATTAAAAGCAAATATTCCTGGGAAGGACACTCAGCCCAATATCTACACTTCATACCATAGATGTCATACATTTTGGAAAACATTTATTCTGTATACCGCCTATTCAACCATCCAGAAATCAAAGTATGATCAAGCTCAGACAGAATCTCTGGAATTTTGAAATTTGACCACAGCTGATTTGAGGAGAGAAAATGTTTCAAACGCTTGTATGAGTAGAACTAAATCCCTGTCCATTATTTTTCCAAGCCCAGCATCCATTCCCCCTGCTGGAACCAGTATTCTAGATTCCCTTTGGGAAATTACCCTACCTTCTCTCTCAGGCTAAGTATCTAAGGGGGACATCTACTCTTGGGGCCTGGAGTTGAGCATATGACTCTGTTCTGGCCAGTCAGAACACATGGATGGGAGTGATTCAAGTTCAGAATGAATGTGGTAAAGGAGAGGAATATGACTGAAAGAGATTTCCTCTCTTTTTTGCTAGGGCCACTAGCATTATAGGTCACTACTGAGTGCCACGCACGGATTGAAGTTAACATCGAGGAGAGGCAGGACTGAGAGATGGGGTGAAACTAAGTCTTGGTAACCCTGTTTGAGTTCCCATATCCAATAGTGCCTGAAATTAGGCCTCTCCTTAGACTTTTCAGTTATGTGAGCCAATAAATTGGTTTTGCTTAAGTCAGGTCGAAATGGATTTCCAATAGCTTGCAATTGAAAAAGAATTGCTTTAGAATGAATATTTGTGCCCCCCCATCCCAGTTCATATGTTGAAACCTAATGCCTAGTGCAATGGTATTAGGAGATGGCGTCTTTGTGAGGTGATTAGGTCATGAGGCTGGTACCACCCAGAGAGCTAAGCCCTTTGCTTCAGCCATATGAGGAAACAGGGAGAAGACAGCCTTTTCTCTGAACCTGGAAGCAGATTCTCACCGGACGCCAAATCTGTTAGCTTCCCTGACCTTGGTTTCACCTGTAAGAAAGAAATTTCTGTTGTTTATAAGCTATCCAGTCTGTGGTAGTTTGTTATAGCAGCCGAACAGGCTAAGACAAGGACTGAGTGGCCCGATATTCCACCCTGTTGTGTGTTGCAGATATTATCAATATTCACCTTTTCTTAGGAATCCATCCCGTATGCAAGATCCCTATGATGTAGCCAGATCTAGGATGCCTGTCTTTATAGCTTAGACATTGACTTTGCACAATTGCCTGATGACCTCCTTTCAGCAGCTCCAGCAGAGAGAAGCACAGCAGGGCTGTTTAAAAGGTGGATCCTGAAGGCTGATTATGCTAACAGCTAACCACTGTTAACTGCAGTAACCAAAGCTGGCCTGGGCAGTGAGAGGCAAATGACTCACGCCTGTACTGGGGCAGCTTTTCCTGCAGTTGCTGGGCCCCAGGAAAAAAACCCACCACCAATTCCTTACTGAGGTGGGAAATAACCCCAAGATGTCTGACTCTCTGAGTTTGGGACAACCAAGAAATGAGTCAGCTTTCTGGAGAAAACAGTCTATGATTCACTATCTCTACCAGCCCCCCCGCCACACTAGTGAGGGCTATGCATTTCTTTCAAGAGCATAATAATACCTTATATTGAAAGGCATTGAAGTGCTGTACCTTTTTCAAAGTACTCGTGCATTCATTATCTCATTAGGAAACCAGATTTGCTATTTTTTTTCTTTCAGATTCATTAAAAAAAAAACCCTCATATCCAGCAGAGAAATTTTGTATGTGGCTTTCAATGAGCCTTGAGAGGAGAAAAATCAGAATTCAATCCAAGAGTGAAGCTTTCCTGAGAGCCACAGATATAATCCTTTTCTCTTATGTCAAACATAACAAGAAGGCAGAGGCTAGATTCTAGAGGAAAGAGCACTGAGTGGGTGTTGAAACCTGGGTTCTAGCTCCATATCTGCCACTAAGTAGCTGTGTGACTTAAACAAGCCCCTTAATCTCTCTGGGCTTCCCTTTCTTCCTCGTAAAATGGTGTCATTGAGGCTTCCTGGGGAGGTTGGCCTTGATACTTCCTGAAGGCTCTGAGTGTATATGGCTTGGGGAATAGAAGAGTCTGAAGGGATTGATTTATAAGAAAGTTGGCACATTTTAATAAGGTCAGCTGCTATTCTGGGGTGTGCAGAGGGGAGCCTCTATCCAGGGTGCCAGGACTTATGGCCCAGTGTGGCATAGAGCTAGTAGGGCTGATTCTCCAGAGACTCCAGAGCCTCCCTCAGGACCGCCTCTGAGGGGAGTGGTTGGTTGGTGGTGGTGATTTGGTTAAATGAAGGATAAGCACCTATCACAAAGTGCTGGCCTCCTGATTGATCAGAAAGCTCTGTGGCCTGTGGAGCCACAAATGTCCATATAGTTCTTAGAACAGAGGGAAGGAGAACCCTGTCATTTTTCTGAAGGCATGGCCTGTGTAGGGCTTGGCAGGCCAGAGTAGTGGGCCCCCTACTTAGCAAACACAGACCACCCCAAGAATTTTTCTTGTGGAGTTCAACATTCTCTCAACAACCCTTTCCTCCAGCAAACTCTCTGCCCAGTGGGGAGGTAAATGGATCCCTCACCCCCACAGACCCCTTCTGTAAGACTGTTATTCAGTCATTAAGTCATGTCCGACTCTTTGCTACTCTCTGCAGCACACCAGGCTTCCCTGTTCCTTCAGTATCTCCTGGTGTTTGCTCAAACATGTCCACTGAGTCAGTGATGCCATCCAACCATCTCATCCTCTGTTGCCCCTTTCTCCTCTTGCCCTCAATCTTTCTCAGCATGAGGATCTTTTCCAGTAAGTTGGCTGTTCGCATCCAGGTGGCCAAAGTATTGGAGCTTCAACATCAGTCCTTCCAAAGAATATTCAGAGTTGATTTCCTTTAGGATTGACTGGTTTGATCTTCTTGCTATCCAAGGGACTCTCAAGAGTCTTTTCCAGCACCACAATTCAAAAGTATCAGTTCTTCAGTGCTCAGCCTTCCTTATGGTCCAACTTTCACATCCGCATAGGACTACCGGAAAGACCACAGCTTTGACTATGTGGACCTTTGTTGGCAAAGTGTTGTCTCTGTTGTTTAATATGCTGTCTAATGTGTTTGTCATAGCTTTTCTTCCAAGGAGTAAGTATCTTTTAATTTAATGTCTGCAGTCACTGTCTGCAGTGATTTTGGAGCCCAAGAAAAGAAAATCTGTCACTGCTTTCATTTTTCCCCCTTCTATCTGCCATGAAGCGACAGGACAGGGATCTGTAGGACTCTACTTTCCAATATATCCTGGCTCATCCTGGCTCATTTTCCAATGACTTACTTTGAGAGAATAGAATGTCAGTGGTCTATCTCCCTAGTGCCTGAATGATGTCTCCTTTGAGATCAAGGACTATGATATATCAGAGGCCTCTTACATTAATCAGCACTGTTTTGGCTCTGAGCCTTCCTTCAAGTCGCCTCCTCCCCATCAATAAAACAAAACAACCAACTACTACCACCACAAACACAGCAAAACCCCCTAACCATCCCAATCTGTATCTTGTCCTCAGGAAACTTTTCTTTGTTCCTAAACTAATTCATGTCCTGATAGATGCTAAGGCTTATTACTGACCCACTCCCTGTCACTGCTTCAAATATGTATTTGTGTCTTAACAGGGATATTGGATCCAATTTGGCAGAAACACTCCCATTAAAGGAACAAACTTGTTTTCAGGGTCCAAAATCAGTTCTATGATGGGAAATACTTTTGTCCTTAAGGAAGGGCCATTTTGGTCCCTCCAGTTACCGAAAGGAGGTTGGGTCCTGTGAGGTCACAGCTATTGGAGGGCAGCCTGGCCAATCAGGACTTGCCCAGAGATAGCAGAGTCATCCTATTCATAATAAGACCTGCAATTTTAATACCCAGAACAAGATCTGCCACATTGCATTTGTCAGCCTCTCTGTATTTCACAAAGTTATTTTGTTGTTTCTGGGATCTTCTGTCTTTCTCCTTAAATCCTGGCCCAGCCTCAGATGCGCCTGGCTCTATATGGGTTGTACGACTTAATATTGGGATGTGGAACCTTGGCATCCCCTGGGAACCTCTCAGATTTGTCTGCCCTGTGCCCCTCCACACACCAATCCTATGCCCATTACAGATTCTCCCCCTTCCCTAATCCTAGGACACCATGGCCTGACCTTAAAACAAGACCAGAGAAAGGGACCATAATTCCATTAAGTAAAACCAAATTTGAATTAATCCCAGGAGACCAGCTGAGCTGCCAGAGCTTCCAGTTCTTCATTACAAAGGAACAACCTTCTGTCCCAGTTGTTTGTGGACTCTTGAGTTTTGGTTCTAGGCCAGTACACTCTGCCACTCCCCTGGTCCCACCCACTCCCCACAACAAGGTTGAGAATGTCCCTGCGAACAGGAGATGGCCAGATTCCTCCACTTGGAAGTCAGCTTGATTCTTTGAGGGGAAGGTTTAGAAGGATCAGACCCAACTGGGGGACAACCTTAAGTGATCAGATACTCTGAGTTTTTCTGGCCTGTATTGGTGTTAATACACAAACATAGGCAAACTGTGAAGGTGTTTGCACTGACATATAAAATATGGTGGCCAAGAGAAAGTAATAAAGCAAATAAACAAATATAAGGAAGATTAAAAGTTAAAAGTGTCTTGTAAGTTTGGAATTCTAAAATACCACAGAGATCCACGGGAAAACCAATACCACTCTATCCACTGTCCTTTCTCACTTCCACAGCCTGGATGGTGAGTCCGGGAGCTAAAGAAATGGGAAAGAGCCAGCCCTCTTCCAATTGCTGATTCATCCTGCCTGGCACTGCGAGGTCCATGCCTAAATGCGCTGATTATAACTGTGGTCACTTCAGGCCTCTCCTGTCCACTCATCTTGTCCTCTCCGTTTCCTGCTGACGATTTGATGGACAACACAGTAAAAGCCATGGTGAGCCCTCTGGAGAGGAGCAGCACCACAGAAATTTGTTAGGTCACAACGTAGAGATCAGTGATTAACCTCACTAATGATTAGTGGCGAAGAAAGTTATGGGGTCCATACAAAAAGAGATGTGACCGGAAAGAAGGAGAAAGAGGGAAGACTAGGGCTGAGGCTGAAGGAAATCTGTCAGCCACGTGCTGTCCAAGGTAATCTCTACAGCCGTGTCTGTGGTTGAGTGGACTCTCACACCTGGGTGGGTCCATGCAGACCTTGCCCAGCAATAAAACTGGAGCAGCCAAACCCCACTTATTTTATATGAAAGAAGCTTTATCATCATCTCTAGGCTTCTAAAACCTCACCACTTCCCCCTAGTTTATTATCCCAGAACTAGTCTTGGGATAATACAGGCTATGGAAAAGATTCTTCTTTCAGTTCTCTGACTCACACACTAGCCAGCAATAGTCATGACCGCTAGCACCGAAAGAACAGAATGACTCTGGGTTAGCTTTGCTTCAGGCAGAAATGAAATATAGAAATCCAGATTTTGTTTCCCCTGAAATGACTAATTTGGGAGGTGACTATGTATTGATGTTATTTAATTATTTACAAAAGTATCTCAGTGTTTCTTCAGGTTTTCTCGGGCAGGGTTTTTTATTGTTGTTTTTCTTCTATTTTATTGAAGTATAGTTGGCTTACAATGTTGTGTTAATTTCTTCATTACAGCAAAGTGACTCAGTTATACATATATATGTTATTTTTCATATTCTTTTCCATTATGATTTATCACAGGATATTGAATATAGTTTCCTGTGTGGTTCTGTTTTTTTTTTAAAGATCATCTTTGGTGTAAAATAATATAATCATTTTATAAAAGACTTGGGGAAAACAATCAAAGAAAGGAAATATTCCTACATGACTCCATCCTCTTAATGCATCTATCACATGCTAGCATTTAGAGATTTTCTTTCCCGTCTTTTCTCCTACACGTATTTTCCCCTTCTAAGCATTAGAGGATTGTTTTATTTTAAATCTGAAAAAAAAGTAATTGAAGTACATGATAAAAATTGTGAAATAAAAGGTAACAGTCTCTCTCCTCTAGCTTTATCCCCAGTGACCACTGTCAATTCTTACATATCTTTTCAGAAAATAGCTTTTTATCTAGGGTGCATGGCTGGCTTGGCATGTGTTGTGAGAGGCTAGGGCAAGTGGTAGATTTGATGCTGTTTGGGGTATGGATGCCTGAAAATGTGAGCAGCACCTCCTTAGTGTTAGAACAGCAAGTGCAAAATTTGGGAGCTGCCAGGGATGGTGTATCTGGATATGTTACTAAAATAAATGACAAAAGAACTGTAGAGAGAGCCCTAGTGCTATTAGAAATTCTGGATCTAGCTCATTCTGAGGTTGATCCATGACCCTAGCCTTTCTATAATTTAATTGCTTGACCTTTCTCAAAGTTCATGACCAATGAATTTTCTGTCTGCTGAAATGTATTTGAATTGGGTAGATGTCTTATGTCAAAAAAAAAAAAATTAGCACATTCATCCTAAGCCTGTTTTTTTTCTGTACAATCTTCCTGTCCATAATTTTCTTCCATTTCCCTTGAGATATAACTGACATACAGCACTGTATAAGGTGCACAACATAATAATTTGCCTTACATAATCATGAAATGATGATCAAAGCAGGTTTAATAAACACCCATCATCTCATATAAATGCAAAATTAAAGAAACAGGAAAAATATGTTTTCCTTGTGTTGAGGACTCTTAGGATTTACTCTGTTAACAATTTTCATATATAACATTATAATTAACATTAACAGCAGTGTTAATTATATTTAATATCATATTGTACATTACATTCCTAGTTCTTATTTATGTTATAACTACTACTGTGGGCAAGAATTCCTTAGAAGAAATGGAGTAAGCATAGTAGTCAAAAAAAGAGTCCAAAATGCAGTACTTGGATGCAATCTCAAAAACTACAGAATGATCTCTATTCATTTCCAGGGCAAACCATTCAATATCACAGTAATCCAAGTCTATGCCCCAACCAGTAATGCTGAAGAAGCTGAAGTTGAATGGTTCTATGAAGACCTGCAAGACCTTCTAGAACTAACACCCAAAAAAGATGTCCTTTTCATTATAACGGACTGGAATGCAAAAGCAGGAAGTCAAGAAATACCTGGAGTAACAGAGAAATTTGGTCTTGGAGTACAGAATGAAGCAGCGCAAAGGCTAATAGAGTTTTGCCAAAAGAATGCACTGGTCATAGCAATCACCCTCTTCCAACAACACAAAAGAAGACTCTATACATGGACATCACCAGATGGCCAATACCAAAATCAGATTGATTATATTCTTTGCAGCCAAAGATGAAGAAGCACTATACAGCTAGCAAAAACAAGACCAGGAGCTGACTGTGACTCAGATTGTGAACTCCTTATTGCCAAACTCAGACTTAAAGAAAGTAGGGAAAACCACTAGACCATTTCAGTATGACCTAAATCAAAACCCTTAGGATTATACAGTGGAAGTGACAAATAGATTCAAGGGATTAGATCTGATAGACAGAGTGCCTGATGAACTATGGACAGATGTTCATGACATTGTACAGGAGGCAGGGATCAAGACCATCCCCAAGAGAAAAAAATGCAAAAAGGCAAAATGGTTGTCTGAGGAGGCCTTACAAATAGCTGTGAAAAGAAGAGAAGTGAAAGGCAAAGAAGAAAAGGAAAGATATACCCATTTGAATGCAGAGTTCCAAAGAAGAGCAAGGAGAGATAAGAAAGCCTTCCTCAGTGATCAGTGCAAAGAAATAGAGGAAAACAATAGAGCAGGAAAGACTAGAGATCTCTTCAAGAAAATTAGAGATACCAAGGGAACATTTCATGCAAAGATGGGCTCAATAAAGGACAGAAATGGTATAGACCTAACAGAAGTAGAAGATATTAAGAAGAGGTGGCAAGAATACACAGAAGAACTGTACAAAAAAGATCTTCATGACCCAGATAATCACAATGGTGTGATCACTCACCTAGAGCCAGACATCCTGGAATGTGAAGTCAAGTGGGCCTTAGGAAGCATCACTACAAACAAAGCCAGTGGAGGTGATGGAATTCCAGTTGAGCTATTTCAAATCCTAAAGATGATGCTGTGAAAGTGCTGCACTCAATATGCCAGCAAATTTGAAAAACTCAGCAGTGGCCACAGGACTGGAAAAGGTCAGTTTTCATTCCAATCCCAAAGAAAGGCAATGCCAAAGATTGTTCAAACTACCACACAATTGAGCTCATCTCACACTCTAGTAGAGTAATGCTGAAAATTCTCCAAGCCAGGCTTTAGCAACACGTGAACCATGAACTTCCAGATGTTCAAGCTGGATTTAGAAAAGGCAGAGCAACCAGAGATCAAATTGCCAACATCTGCTGGATCATCGAAAAAGCAAGAGAGTTCCAGAAAAACATCTATTTCTGCTTTATTGACTATGCCAAAGCCTTTGACTGTGTGGCTCAGAACAAACTGGAAAATTCTTCAAGAGATGGGAGTACCAGACCACCTGACCTGCCTCTTGAGAAATCTGTATGCAGATCAGGAAGCAACAGTTAGAACTGGACATGGAACAATAGACTGGTACCAAACTTGAAAAGGAGTATGCCAAGGCTGTATATTGTCATCCTGCTTATTTAACTTATATGCAGAGTATGTCATGAGAAATGCCAGGCTTGATGAAGCACAAGCTGGAATCAAGATTGCCGGGAGAAATATCAACAGTCTCAGGTATGCAGATGACACCACCCTTATGGCAGAAAGCAAAGAAGAACTAAAGAGCCTCTTGAAAGTGAAAGAGGAGAGTGAAAAAGTTGGCTTAAAACTCAACATTCAGAAAACTAAGATCATGGCATCTGGTCCCATCACTTCATGGCAAATAGATGGGGAAACAGTGGAAACAGTGACAGGCTTGATTTTGGGGGGCTTCAAAACACTGCAGATGGTGACTGCATCCATGAAATTAAAAGACATTTGCTCCTTGGAAGAAAAGTTATGACCAACCTGGATAGCATATTAAAAAGCAGAGACATTACTTTTCCAACAAAGTTCTGTCTAGTCAAGGCTATGGTTTTTCCAGTAGTCATGTATGCATATGAGAGTTGGACTATAAAGAAAGCTGAGTGCCGAAGAATTGATGCTTTTGAACTGTGGTGTTGGAGAAGACTCTTGAGAATCCCTTGGCCAGCAAGGAGATCCAACCAGTCCGTCCTAAAGGAAATCAGTCCTGAATATTCATTGGAAGGACTGATGCTGAAGCTAAAACTCCAATACTTTGGCCCCCTAATGTGAAGAACTGACTTATTGGAAAAAACCCTGATGCTGGGAAAGATTGAAGGTGGGAGGAGAAGGGGACAACAGAGGATGAGATGGTTGGATGGTATCACCAACTCGATGGACATGAGTTTGAGTAAACTCCGGGAGTTGATGATGGTTAGGGAGGCTTGGCATGCTGCAGTCCATGGGGTAGCAAAGAGTTGGACACAACTGAGTGAACTGACTATACCTTTTGATTGCCTTCATCCAAATCCCCTCTCCCCTTCCACTCCCCACCTCTGTTAACTACAAATCTGATCTCTTTTCTATGAGTTTTTCTTTGACGTATAACTGACCCATAACACTATGTTAGTTCCTGTTACATAACATAGTGATTCCTTATTTCTATATATTTCAACAAGATCACTATGATAAGTTTAGTTACAATATGTCACCATACAAAGATATTACATAGTTAATGACTGTATTCCACACACAGTATATTTCATACCCAATTATTTTTATGAAATAAATAAATATTTCATACTCATTTATTTTGCACCTGTAGTTTATACCTCTTAATCTCTCTCACCTATTTATTTTCTACCACCACTTTCCTCCCCTCTGGCAACCACTTTTTAAAAAAAATTTATTAATTTTATTTTTGGGTGCACTAGGTCTTCATTGCTGTGTGAGCTTTTTCTCTAGTTGCAGTGAGTGGGCTCTAGTCTTCATTGCATTGCATGGGCTTCTCACTGCAATGGCTTCTCTTGTTGCAGGGCACAGGCTCTAGGATGTGCAGGCTCAGTAGGTGTGGTACAGGAGTTGTCGCTCTGCAACATGTGGGACTCATGTCCCCTGCATTGGCAGGTGGATTCTTAACCGCTGGCCCACCAGGGAAGTCCAGCAACCACATTTTGTTCTCTGTATCTATAACCCCATTTCTGTTTTATTATGTTTGTTTTGTTTATTAGATTCTACACAAGAGTGAACTCATGCAGTGTTTGTCTTTCTCTGACTTATTTGAATTAATATAAGATCCTGTAAGTCAATCCATGTTTTTGTAAAGGTTATGGTTTAATTCTTTTTATGGCTGAATAATATTCCAATGTGTATATGAACATATTAATATATATATGTGTATACACACACATATATACACACATACACACAATCTTCTTTATCCTTTCATGGGCACTTAAGTTGCTTTCATACTTGAATATTGTAAATAGTGCTTCAACAGACATAGAAGTGCATATATCTTTTCATAACTAGTGTTTTCATTTTCTTTGAATAAATACCCAGAAGTGCAATTGCTGGATTTATTGCACTAAATGGTAATTCTATTTTTGAGGAATCTCCATAATGTTTTCTGTAGTGGTTGCACCAATTTACATTCCCACCAACAGTGCACAAGGGTTCTTTTTTCTCCACATCATCACCGTATTATTTGTTGTTTTTTGATACCAGTGATTCTGACAGGTATAAAGTGATACCTCATTGTGGTTTTGATTTGCATTAATCATTCTCTGTTTAGTAATGTTAAGCATCTTTTCATGTACCTGTTGGCTATCTGTATGTCTTCTTTGAAAAAAATGTCCATTTAGATCTACTCACTTTTTTAATCAGATGGTTTAATTTTTTGATGTGGAGTTGTATTTTGGGTATGTTGTTTGCAAATATCTTCTATTCAGTAGTTGGCCTTTTCATTTATTGATAGTTTCCTTCACTGAAAGAAAAAACTTTTTAGTTTGATATATTCTATTTATTTCTTTTTGCTTCTGTTTCCCTTGCCTGAGTAGACACATCTGAAAAAATAATAAATTTTGTCCTCAATTTTTAAGGATAAACAATAACAGCAAGCAACAAAAAGAAAAAAGAGGTAAATTAGATACTATTAAAATTTAAAGCCTTTGTGCTTCAAAGGACATCATCAAGAAAGTGAAAAGATAATCCACAGAATGAGAGAGACATTTTTTGCAAATCACATATGTGATAAGGGACTTGTATCTAGGATTAATTTAAAACTCTCGCAAATAATAATAAAAAAAGACAAACCACTAAATTTTAAATGGGCAGAAGATTTGAATAGACATTTTTCCAAAAGAGGCATACAAATGGCCAATAAGCACATGAAAAGATGCTCAACAGGGAAATGCAAATCAAAACCACAACAAGATACCAGTTCACACTCACTAGGATGGCTGTATCAAAAAGACAGTAACGAGAAGCCTGGTATACTGCTGGTGGGAAAAGTGGTACAAGTTGCTTTGGAAAACCACGTGGCATTTCCCAAAAAGTTTGAACATGGAGTTACAGATGACTCAGCAATTCCATTCCTCAGTATATACCCAAGAAAAATGAGAACATGTCCACACACTTGCACATGCACACGAGCAGCACAGTTCATAATAGCTAAAAGACAGAAACAACTGAAATGTGCATCAGCTGATGAAGGAATAAACAAAATATGATACATCCATACAGTGAAGTAGTATAAACTACTGCTTATAGGAATAAAGAGAAACAAAAGACTGAAACACCTCAACCTGGATGAACCTTGAATACCCTGAGTGAAAGAAGTCAGAAAAGAAGGATCACAGACTGTGCTTCTGTTTGCATGAAATGTCTAGACTAGGTGAACCCATGAAGACAGAGAGTGGATTTGCCTAAGGATGGGCGATTCAGGGAAATAGGAAATGCCTGCTAGTGAGGGTGATGAAAATGTCCTAAAACTGCATTGATGGTTGTGAGACTCTGTGAACATACTAAAAACCATTAACTTGGACACTTTAAATGGTTGAATTGTATGAGAATTATGATAAAACCATTATTTAAAAAAAATAACCTACTGAGTGGACGTGTCAATGGGATTACTTACCTTGTTGTCGGGTACAAACTGTTCCTCTATAATTTATACTACTCTGTATTTCATATCACTTAACAAATATTTACTGAGCATCAGATGTGTCGGGAATATAAAAAAGCAGAACATCTCACGCTCCAGCCCAGGAGCAGCACTCACCCACAGAAGGTGAGTAACTGGGAAAACAGAACATCATAAATGCTGCTGGGTTCAGGGGCTTCCCCCATGGCTCGGTGGTGAAGAATCTGCCTGCCATGCAGGAGCCACAAGAGACACAAATGCGATCCCTGAGTCGGGAAGATCTCCTGGAGGCGGACACGGCAACCCACTCCAGTACTCTTGCCTGGAGAATCCTGTGGACAGAGAAGGCAGGCTACAGTCCGCAGGGTCAGACACGACTGAAGCGACTTAGCACGCATGCACACACTGGGTTCAGAGGCAGGCTTGCTGTCACAGGCTTTGCACGCAAAGAAAGGCTTCACTAAAGATGGAAAACACTGAATCTTGAAGGATAAATGGCAAGAAACAAAATATAACAGTTACCGTTTGTCAAGCACTTCCTCTGATATCAGCACACTGTTCTAAACACAGTACATGGAGAGTGGAATTTTTAGATGGCAGAGGAAGGAGTTAGGAGGATCCTCTCCCCAGCAAAACAACAACTTAACTGGTAAAAACTGTAAAACAAAGCACACACTATCATTAAAAATCTCTCCAAATTGCTCCAAGGGCATAGATTAAGCAGAAAAATATACAATAAATCCCTCATACGAACCCTTAAGTTGCGAACTTTCAAAGGTGTGAATATGCATTCAAGCGTTGAGAGAGATTGTAGCTTGCCCTCCCTGTCTCACTGCTGACGTCCCATCTCCCACCTCCCCTCTCCCCTCCAGTCAGCAGCTCTTCTTGCCTGTTCACTTGATGCCAGCGCCTGCGTGCCAGCTATTGTACTGTACTACTGTACTTTTCAATGTACTGTATGTCTAATTAAAAATAGTTTCTTTATTTTTGTGGGTTTTTTAAATGTATTATCTGTATGAAAAGTATTATAAACCTATGACAGTACAGTACTCTATAGCCAATTGTGTTGGTGGGTACCTAGGCTAACTTTTTGAGACTTATGAACAAACTGGGCTTATGAGCACGCTCTCTGAATGGAGCTTATTCGTATGTAGGGGATTTACTGTACAAGAAACCCACATTTTAGGAAGAATGATGAGAGTCTACAGCATTTGAGCCATGACCCATGATTCCCTTAGCCTTCCTCTCCCGGCTTTTTGTTACAGAAACTCTCCCAGAGAGTCCTCATTTTAACAAAAAGATTCATCCCAGCTCCCAATCTGTGGCTAATTTCACCCTGTGAGAAGTAGACTGGCAGAACTTCCATCCCGTAGTTCTCTGTTATAGGCATGGCAGGCTGAGAATACTGGGGCCCCCAGTCTTAAACCCCTCTCCCAATCCCATTGTAGAGAGGGGGTTCTACACCAGAAGGAACAGGCAGAGAAGATCAGTAGCTTCCACCCCCCACCTCCACCCACTGGAAAAGCAGGATGTTGCTCCAGGAAAAAAGGGACCCCACCCCCAGCTCTGATGCTGTGGGCTCTGCCAAGGAGGAAAGGCAACCCTTGAGGACAAAGAGCTTCAGAAGTCTGCTTAAGACGGTCTTGGAACAGAGCCTGGAGAATTCTGCCTAATGGTGTTGTGGAAAACAACAGAGTCTTGACGTAGAACAATCAAGAGGAGCTGGTAGCTCCATGATACAAGCAAAATATCATTGTGGCTAGAAATTTAATGAGAGAACCAGGGAAAGAGGAAGAAGCCAAGACGCGCCCTCATGGAAGCCCTTTTAACTCCAGGGATCAGACAGGCTGAGTGCACATGCCTGGCTGTTCCCACTCAGGGGCACTCAGGACAGGGCATGGAGCAGACTTGAAAACTTCCCCAAGACACACACTGGCTGTTAACACAGGGCTCCTTATGACACACGGGGTGCAAATACAACTTCTGACCAAACACTGACAGAGCAATAAGCTACTCTGACCAGGGACAGTGCCTGGGAAAGTAGTCTTAAAAATAAAATCAGGGCTTTCCTGGTGCTCCACTGGTTAAGAATCTGCCTGCCTATGCAGGGGACACGGGTTCAATCCCTGGTCAGGGAAGATCGCACATGTCTCTGGGGCAGCTAAGCCTGTGTGCCACAACCAGTGAGGCTCCGAGCCCAAAGCCGGTGCTCCATAACAAGAGAAGCCACCTCAATGAGTAGCCTGTGCACTGCAATGAAGAGCAGTCCCAGCTCACTGCAACTAGAGAAAGCCCTCGAGCAGCAACGAAGACCCAGTACAGCCATAAATGTGTAAATAATTTTTTTAAAACAAGTCAAATCACACTCACACCTGGCAGTCGGGATGACTGTAGGCATGCCCAAGGCTGCAGCATATCAGGAGTGATCAGAGTGATATCTGATCAAAGTGATATCTAAGCTATATCTGGACAAACATGGGGCAAAAAAGTAAACTCCTTTAATGTGACAGCAGCCTCCAAGCCAAACACACATCCAATGATAAAGGGTAAACATATAACTGGCTAAGGGTCTTTAAGTGCAACCTGCAGCCAATAAGTAGCTGAGGTCAATCCAGGGCAGTCAGCCAAGCGAAAAGATAAAAGCAAGGGGAAACTGTCTTAGCAGTAACATCAGAGCCTGCACATCAGAGGGGTAATAAACTTTGCAACATTAAACAATGTATCAGTCAAGCCATTAAACAAACAAATGCTGATGAAGCAAACAAGAGCTACAACCCTCTGGAATGGGAAATCAGCATCCACTGTTGCTACACTCTACTATCCAAAATGTCCACTTTTCAATAAAAAATTATGAGACATACAAAGAAACAGAAAAGTGTGACCCATCCACAGGGGAAAAAATCAGAAAGTAGAAATTGCCTTGAAGGACCCAGATGGTGCACTTAGCAGACAAGGACTCCAAAGCATTGATAATTTGTTGTTTTTGTTCAGTCACTTTGATGTCTGACTCTTTGCAACCCCATGGACTTCAGCACACCAGGCTTCAATGTCCTTTACCATTGCCTGGTGCTTGCTCTAATGCATGTCCATTGAATCAGTGATGCCATCCAACCATCTCATCCTCTGTTGTTCCCTTCTCCTCCTGCCTTCAATCTTTCCCAGCATCAGGGTCTTTTCTAATGAGTGGGCTCTTCATATTAGGTGGCCAAAGTATTGGAGCTTCAGCTTCAGCATCAATTCTTCTAATGAATATGCAGGATTGGTTTCCTTGAGGATTGACTGGTTTGATCTCCTTGCAGTTCAAGGGACTCTCAAGAGTCTTCTCTAACATCTCACTTCAAAAGCATCAGTGTTTCAGCATTCAGCCTTCTTAATGGCCCAGCTCTCACATCCATATCATGACTACTAGAAAAACCATGTGCTGGGCTCTGCTTAGTTGCTCAGTTGTGTCCGACTCTTTGCAACTCCATGGACTATAATCTTCCAGGCTCCTCTGTCCATGGGGAACCTCCAGGCAAGAATACTTGAGTGGGTTGCCATGCCCTCCTCCAGGGGATCTTCCCAACCCAGGGATCGAACCCAGGTCACCTGCATTGCAGGCAGATTCTTTACCATCTGAGCCACCAGGGAAACCATAGCTTGGACTATACGGATCTTGGTTGGCAAAGTAATATCTCTGCTGTCCAGGTTTGTCATAGTTTTTCTTCCAGGGAGCAAGCCTCTTTTAATTTCATGGCTGCAGTAACCATCTGCAGTGATTTTGGAGCCCAAAAAAATAAAGACTGTCACTGTTTCCATAGTTTTCCCATCTGTATGCCATGAAGCGATGGGACCAGATGCCATGATCTTAGTTTTTTGAATGTTGTAGTTTTAAGGCAGCTTTTTCATGCTTCGTTCACTTTCATCAAGAGGCTCTTTAATTCCTCTTCGCTCTCTGCCATAAGGGTGGTATCATCTGCCTATCTGAGGTTATTGATATTTCTCCCAGCAATCTTGTTTTCAGCTTGTGTTCATCCAGCTCACATTTCACATGATATACTCTGCATTTAAGTTAAATAAGCAGGATGGCAGTATACAGCCTTGACATACTCCTTTTCCAAATTGGAACCAGTCCATTGTTCCATGTCCAGTTCTAACTGTTGCTTCTTGACCTGCATACAGGTTTCTCAGGAGGCAGGTCAGGTGGTCTGGTATTCCCATCTCTTTAAGAATTTTCCACAGTTTGTTGTGAGCCACACAAAGGCTTTAGTGTAGTCAATGAAGCAGAAGTAGATGTTTTTCTGAAATTCTCTTGCTTTTTTAGTAATCCAATAGATATTGGCAATTTGATCTCTGGTTCCTCTTCCTTTTCTAAATCCAGTTTGAACATCTGGAAATTCTCAGTTAACGTAGTGTTGAAGCCTGGCTTGGAGAATTTTGAGCATTATTTTGCTAGCATGTGCTGTTGCTGCTAAGCTACTTTAGTCGTGTCCGACTCTGTGCGACCCCATAGACAGCAGCCCACCAGGCTCCTCTATCCCTGGAATTCTCCAGGCAAGAATACTGGAGTGGGTTGCCATTTTCTTCTCCAATGCATGCATGCATGCTAAGTTGCCTCAGTTGTGTTGACTGTGTGCGACCCCATGGAGAGCAGCCCATCAGGCTCCTCTATCCACAGGATTCTCCAGGCAAGAATGGAGTGAGCTGCCGTTTCCTTCTCCTGCAAGCATGTGAAATCAATGCAATTGTGCAGTCATTTGAACATTCTTTGGCATTGCCCTTCTTTGGGATTGGAATGAACACTGACCTTTTCCAGTCCTGTGGCCACTGCTGAGTTTTCCAAATTTGCTGACATACTGAGTGCTGCACTTTAATAGCATCATCTTTTAAGATTTGAAATAGCTCAGCTGGAATTCCATCACCTCCACTGGCCTAGTTCGTAGTGATACTTCCCAAGGCCATTATAAATAAGTTCAAAGAACTAAAGGAAACCATACCTAAAGACTTACAGGATTTATGATGACAACATGTCATTAAACAGGGAATATCAGTAAAAAGATAAAAACTACAAGATTCAAATTGAAATTCTGGAGTCAAAAAGTACAGTAACCAAAATGAAAAATTGACTAGAGAGGCTCAACAGTAGATTTGATCTGTCAGAAGTAAGAATCAGTGAAGTTGAAGGTAGATCAATAGAGGTTATGTAATCATAAGAACAAAGAGAAACAAGGATGAATAACAATGAACAGAGCCTTGGAGAAGTGTGGGACACCATTAAGCATACCAGCATATGCATAATGGTAGCACCAGGAAGAGGGGAGAAAGAGATAGAAAAGAATATTCAAAGAATATTTGAAAACTCCAAACTTGATGCAAAACACTAGTTGACATATCCAAGGCATGACCTGATTTCCCTTTATAGCTCATAACCAAATGCAAGAGGAAAGACATAAACTGAAATAGAAACCATTTCTTACATAGGACACCAAAGCACAAGCAATGAGAGAAAAAAAGTAGATAAATTGGAATCATCAAAATTTCAAACTTTTTTTAATTAAAAACTTTTTGTGCTTTAAAGAACACCATCAAGAAAGTGAAAAGATAATTTACAGGATGGGAGGAAATATTTGTAAATCCTGTGTTTGATATGAGACTTGTATCTAGAATATCCTACAACTCAATAATAAAAAGAGGAATAACTCAATGGGCAAAGGATCTGATAGACATTTCTCCCCAGAAGATATAGAAATGGCCAACAAGCACTAGTCATTAATAGTCATCAGAGGGTGAATTTTATGGTATTGAGTTATATATTGTTTTAAAAAGCAATGACATAAAATTATATATATAGGATTGTATTGCTGGGGCTAGAACGTGTAAAAGTGTAACATATTTGACAATAACAGCACAAAGGAAGAGGTGGGAGCAGAGCTATATTGGAATGAGGAAATGATCCTGGATAGAAACTCAAATCCATAGGAAGAAATAAAGAGAAACAAGAAGAGCAAAACAGAAGGTTAATAGAACAGCTCTGTAATATATACTTGCTCTCCTTCTCTAAGCCTCTTTAAGTAATAATTATAGCAATATATTCCTGGGTTTATAATAAACATAGGTATAATATATAAGACAATAAAAGCACACAAAAAAAGAGAGAATGGGGATGCAGTTATTTAGGAATGAAGTCTCTTTATTTCACTGGAACTATTTGAAATATAAACCTCTAGGTCTGCTGAGTCGGAATTTCAGAGGATGGCCAGGGCTTTCTCGGTCAGTATTGTGCCTTTGTGTGAACTCAAAGGCTCCCCTTCCTCTCATCAAACGTAACTTCATGCCAGCACTGCTGGCTTAGGCAGCAGAACATGAACTGGCTCAACCACCCACTCCCGCTTCTGCACAGAATGATCTGCAAACCACATAAGAGAGGTGACCCCAGGCCACCCCAAGCCCACATCTGTAATTTTAAAATTGTCCCTCTAATAATTCTCATGTACAACCAGGGCTGAGAAGTGCTGGGTTAGGGAAGCATTTGAAAAGAATCTGAGATATCAGGCAACAGATAAAATGTGAGCTGTGATTGTTGGAAAGAATTGGAGGGGGGCTCAGGTTTTTAATCCCAAAGACTGAGAGAATGGTAAGAAATAGAGCAGTTGGAAGGAAACACTTGATTTGGAGGGGATATGTTAATCGTGCTGAATTTGAAGTCACGGCAAGACATGAGGGATGTTTGGCTGACAATTAGAAGAAAGATGGTCCCAGAATTGAAAAACTGTCTATTTAGGGATCATTATATAGCATAACAATAATGAAAATAGTGTTTATAAGAGCCTGTTTTTATGTTGTTAGTCACTTGGTTGTATCCAACTCTTTGTGACCCCATGTATTGTTATGTAGCCTGCCAGACTCCTCGTCCATGGGATTTTTCAGGCAAGTATATGGAGTGGGTAGCCATTCCCTTCTCCAGGGGATCTTCCCGAACCAGGGATCAAAGCCGGGTCTCCTGCACTGCAGGCAGATTCTTTACTTTCTGAGCCACCAGGGAAGCCCATAAAGAGCATACACAGTGCTTTTCCTGTGCTGGTCAGTGTATACAAATATCAGTAGTAGTGAGCAAAAAGGTGGTGACACAGACAGTCACTGTCCCCATGAGGTGTTATTTACTCCTCAGGTGTGTGGCCAGCAGTCTGGGAGGGGGTCAGATGAGAGCAGGGAGCAGGAAGTGAGGGGGGACTGGGAGACTGGTCTTGTTACTGTAAATTAAATGTAAATTACATGTAAATTACAGATCGCAAAGCCGTAAGCAGTGCTAACAAGCAGCAGGTAGCTAAGAAGTGGCTGCCACCTGAGGTTTCAGGGCATGACCCAAGTATCTTAAAACAGACAAGTCTGGGTGTGATGGAATTTGGACCCTGTGGACTGGCCCTGTTTGATAAGGTGACTCAATACCTCTGTGTGTGTGTGTGTGTGTGAGAGAGAGAGAGAGAGACTCACTCAGTTGTATCCAACTCTTTGTGACCCCATGGACCCTAGCCCGCCAAACTCCTCTGTCCATGGAATTCTCCAGGCAAAAATACTGGAATGGATAGCCACTCCCTTTTCCAGGGGATCTTTCCCACCCAGGGATCAAACCTGGGTCTCCTGCATTGCAGGCCAACTCTTTACTGTCTGAACCACCAGGGAAGCCCAACTCAATACTTAGAAACTTGTGTCAATGACACTGTTTCTGTGGTCATGGGCACACAATTACAGTCATCCACCCACTCTGTCCACAGAGCTCTGCGCTGTGGACAGGCCCCAGCCAAATTCCGGGCTTGCCCAGACTGGAGAACAGGTGTAGGTGGTTAGCCAACTTGCCTTTTTTGGCCTTACCTTCAGGACCACCATTCCTGTAAGGCCACCTCCTTCAGCATCCAAGCTGGTTTATAGCATCATTATGTTCAGCCCCTCCTGGAAATTTGCACACAGGTCAAATTCAGACCTGTGGAAAAGACCCTGTTGCTGGGAAAGATTGAGGACAGGAGGAGAACAGAGCAACAGAGGATGAGATGGTTGGATGGCATCAGTGACTCAAGGGACATGAATTTGAGCAAACTCTGGGAGATAGTGAAGGACAGGGAAGCCTGGCATGCTGAAGTCCATTGGGTCTCAAAGAGTCGAACGAAACTGAGCGACTGAGCAACAACAAGAAATCCAGGGCTGGGAAGGTCCCCTGGAGAAGGAAATGGCAACCCACTCCAGTATTCTTACCTGGAGAATCCCATGGACAGAAGAGCCTGGTGAGCTACAGTCTATGGGGTCGCAGAGTCAGACACAATCTAGTGATTGAGCAAATCCAGAGCCAGGAAACAGGTTCCATGAAAGACAGGCTCATTAAGCTTTTCATTGGCTGTAGTGGTCATCAGCCAGTGCCTGCTAAGGTCTTTTTTATTCTAAATGATCCTGTGAAGAATCTGTACAGGGTCCTTCTGGCTGCACGAGGGGCACAGGCCACTTCAGAGCTTCTCAGTAAGTTAGGAAAACAGAAATCACCCTGATTATCCTTGGGGCCTGGAGAGTCAAAAATTACACAGCTGCAACAGGATGCCATGAAACTGCGTGGTCTTCGGTGTAGTTGGGAAGGTGAAGGGAAAACACTGTGGACCTGCCCAGCACTGGAGGAGGGTGGCGATGGTGCTTATGGGCTCCCAGCTGTGGGCTCCACTGGTTGTGCAAGCTGGAATTCACCTCTGGGAGGGGAAACTTTCTTTGCAATTCTGAGTTAGCCAAGTGGAGCGAATGCCATGTGCCCGGGAGCTTTTTCTTCTTGCCTGACTGGTAATCTCAGAGTTTGCAAGTTAGCTACTGAGTAACCAGTAGAGAGGCAGTTGATGTGACCCTAAGGTCTTTCACGGAATCAGCAGTTTAAAGAACTGAAGCCAGACTGTGAATCCAAGGTCAAAATCCTGAGCTAGACTATAGAGCTACAGGGCAGAGAGAAACCAGTCCCAGGAATGTGATGCAGGAGGCAGGTAAATGGAGCAGGGGAGAAGTGAATTTGTGTGGGATTTAAACCCGGCTTTGGATTGTCTTGGTGCAGTGGGAACAGAGCCATTAAGAACCCGATTAGACTGGATGTGCTGAGTTTTGTGCTTTTAGAGCAACTATGAACGTGAAGCAGACTGTGAGCTGGTAAGCATTACTCCATTACTCCTCATTGCCTGCTTGTTACCCAGGAAGTATGTTACTAATTGTACAACCTTTGCAAAATCTCCTGAATGGCCTTCCTTCTCCTTCCCACTCCTATGGGCAGAGTTTGTGGGTGTCTTGCTCAGCACTTCAAGTACGTCTCTTGTTGCATGTATCTCTCTTCTGAGAGAATTTCCCAGGTGGCTCGGTGGTAAAGAATCCGCCTGCCAGTGCAGGAGATGCAGGTTCGATCCCTGGGTGGGGAAGATCCCCTGGAGAAGGAAATGGCAACCCACTCCAATTTTCTTGCCTGGAGCATTCCATGGACAGAGGAGCCTGGCAGATTACAGTCCATGGGGTTGCAAAGAGATGGACATGACTAAAACAACAAAAACAACACTTTTCTGAGAGAATTTGCATAGGCCTTTCTCCGCCCAAGACTGTGGCTTACTGAAGGTAAAGCCATTAGATGTGCTTGACTTGGCATTGGGTGCACAGAAAGTAACAGATAAAATTCTTGAATGAAGGACTCAACCCATGACTGAAGGCACACAAGCATTCACTTGATCCTCCTCCCCCTTTTCAGTCTCATCTCTCATGGCATTTTTCCATTCCTCCCGAGCTTGAGCAAACAGGTTGAACTTCTTTCTACTTGAAGCTCCCAGTCAAGAATGCACTCTCTGTGGCGACATCATTGTGTTTACCCTGCAGCTGTTCCCTTAGCCTGGAATCCTTTCCTATCTTTGCTTTCGGACATGTGATTTCAACCTCACTTCTCCCTCTCCCAGATTGGACATTCCTTGAAGACAGGACTTATTTGTACTCCCAGCAGAGCCTGACCTTGGGCTTTGCACTCAGGAAAGGCTGAGGTGGCTTTTGCTCAGGGAAGGAATGAGTTACTTTGGCTTTCACTGAAGTGACCTTCTGGCCTCCATCAGACAGTTTCTCATTCCATCTTGGTTGACTGTCATTTATTGAAGAGGATTTTCTTAGGAGAGAGGAGAAGAGTAACTAACTGGGCAATGTGAAAATTCAGTGTTAAACAGGAGTTTGAGCAGGAGTAATTTGAGAATTGTTGGATTGATCAAGAATGGCCAGTTACTTCCTATTTCACTGTGACCATTTAATGAATAGCATGAGGCCACCTTGGACTTAACAACAGGAGAATCATTGGCTCCACCTTATTCCATGAGGGCCAAATGTGTGGGAGGAGGAGGGCAGTGAGGAGAGACAACCCCACTCTCTAACGCGCCCACTCCCTGCCCTAGCCTTGGGACAATGTCCATTGACACAAAACCATAAAGTGTTTAAGGTTCGGCTTTGTATTAATATATGCCTCTTTTCGCCACTGTCTAACTTTTTCCCAGTTTATGGACTATATGTTTCTGCTCTGTTCCTATCCTTCCAGGGTGGAGGAAAGGAAATCTGATCAATAACCAGGATTGGAAAATTCAAATGCTAGCAGAGGCCAAGGGAAACAAGACAAATCAACTGGGCAAGGACAGTGACCACGGCCTGATTGAAAGGGTGGCAGCTTCCCTGCTCAGAGATGTGGTCCAGGGCTGCCTGATTTTTGTGTTTTGCACAGTCACCTTGGTTATGAGCCTTGGCATCATCAGGAAAGATTTTCCAAGACTATAGAAAGGGCAAAAGAGATTATCTGGCATCCTGTCAGTGGACCACAGGGTGTGGTCTCTTGTGGACTCTTCAGGGATCATTTGATTCTTCTAGGAGTTTGTACCTTCGATGGATGTTGGGATGGGGAGATGATCCTGTAGTATCCAGGTGGGCCTAGGATAATCTCCAGGGTCTTTAAAAGTGAAAGAGGGAGGGCTTCCCTGGTGGTACAGTGGTTAAGAATCTGCCTTGCAATGCAGAGGACACGAGTTTGATCCCTGGTCCAGGAAGATACCACAAGGCGTGGCACAATTAAGCTCATGCACCACAGTTACTGATGTTTGCTTACCCTAGAGTCGGTGCTCTGCAGCAAGAGAAACCACTGCAATGAGAAGCCTGAGCACTGCTACTAGAGAGTAGCCCCTGCTCTCTACAAATATAGAGAGCCCATGTGCAGCAACAAAGACCCAGCACAACCAATAAATAAATAAATAGTGAAAGAGGGAGACAGGAGAGTCAAAGAAGATGTGACATTGCAGTCTGAGAACCCGGAGTGCTGCGGGATGAAAAAGACTCAACCCACCATTACTGCCTTGAAGATGAAGGAAGGGGACCAGGAGCCAAAGGGTGGGGGTGGCCTCTAGAAGGTGGAGAAAGCAAAGAAATGGACTCCCCACTAGAATCTTCAAAGAGAACACAGCTTTGCTGACACCTTGATTTTAACCAAGTGAAAACCATTTTGGACTTCTTCCCTCCAACTGTAAGATACTCCAATTAAACTGTAAGATAATCAATTTGTGTTGTTTTAAGCTACCAAGTTTTTAGTAATTTGTTATAGCAACAAGAGAAAACTAATAGCAGGTTTGGCTTTTGTTGTTGTTTGTTTGTTTTCATAACATATATCGACTCTATGAACCGTAGAGGTAGAAGTTAAATTGTAGAAAATTGAGAGAAATACAAATACTTCCTGTCCATAGTTATGCAGATTATTCTGTTCATAGAACTTGAAAAAACACATTGTCTAGAGTGTTAAATTCTCATTTGAATTTTAACATCCTATTGGTTTTTTCATTAATCATAAGTTCAATAAAACCTTTGATGTGTTAATTTTATATTTGCATAAGCTTATGTTATTAATTTTTAAATAATCTATTGTTGTTGTTGTTGTTTAATTGATAAGTCATATCAGACTCTTTTGTGACCCCAAGGGCTGTAGTCTGCCAGGTCCCTCTGTCCATGAGATTTCCCAGCAAGAATGCTGGAGCAGGTTGCCATTTCCTTCTCCAGGAGTCTTCCCAACCCAGGGACTGAACCCACGTTTCCTGCATTGGTATGTGGATTCTTTACCACTGAGTCACAAGAAAAGCCCAAACAATCTTTATGCCAGCATAATTTATATATTTATATTATGTTTGTATGCTGTACCCAGTGCCTTTGAATTTAAGTTCCAGTAATACTTTTGAATCCACTGTGATATCCCTCAGTAGTTTGATTTCTATTTTTCAAGCAGGCCAATTATCACCAATTTCAAAAAGGCATGTGTTAGCAAGGCCTGCAGTTGGGAATCTCAATGGGAAGGTGTTACTTTTACGAAGATTTTGGCCAGGATGAGGTAATTCATTTAGACTTGAGAAAGTGTCAACTAGTGTATTTTTTCATAGCTAAGGCTGTAAGGAGTATTTTCTACTGATGCAAGAAACATGTATTTTGATACTTCTTTTTGAAAGATATGCTAATATTTTCCACACCATCTACTGCTGAATGTATTTATCAACAGGACTGGAAAGATCAAAGGCACTACACAGGGACTTCCCTGGTGGTCCAGTGGCTAAGACTCCATGCTCCCAATGCAGGGGGCCCAGGTTTGATCTTTAATCAGGAACTAGAACCCACATGCTGCAAGTAAGAATTCTCATGCCACAGCTTAAAAAAGAGAAAAAAAAAAAAATCCCAAATGCTGCAACAAATATCGAAGATCTCTCCTGCCACAATTAAGACCCAGTACAGCCAAATAAATAAATTTTAAAACAAATTTTAAAAAGCACTATGTGCATGGGAATTCCCTGGTGGTCCAGTGGTCAGGACTCTGCCCTAAGATCCTAAAAGCCATGGAGCATAGCCAAAAAAAAATAAAACAAAGCACTACATGCAGAAAGAGAAAGCATTAAGTGACTCAGTCGTGTATGACTCTTTGCGACCCCATGGGCTGTAGCCTGCCAGGCTCCTCTGTCCATGGAATTCTCTAGGCAAGAATATTGGAGGGGGTTACCATTCCCTCCCTCAAGGGATCCTCCTGACCCAGGGGTCAAACCCAGGTCTCTCACATTGCAGGTAGATTCTTTACCACTAGGGAAGCCCCAAGAATATTGGAGAGGGTGTAACTGGTCAACTGTGCAAAGCGAGGTGGTTGGTGGACTGGAGGGCTGAGTGATGGGGTGTGAGGGATGGAGGCCGTCTCTATGCAGCCTGCCGCAAGTTCACAGGAGACATAGCAACTGTTGTCACTGCTGTGGCAGGCAGAGGCCAGCCCCATCGCTGGAGATAAGAGGCTCACAGATGTTATGTGACTTGCTCAGGGTCTTACAGAATGAATGGCTCTCCGCTGAACTCAGGTCTTCAGCAGTCTAAAGCCCAGCTTTTGGGTCGCATTCTATATTTCAGGCTGGGCCTGTGCGGTATAGAATATGTGGTGTACTGCTCTCAGTAGGAGCAGTACCGCTCCAAGGAGTTCGTGTTGTCACCATGATTGAGTGACGCCACTGCCATTTAGAGGGAATGGCTAGGCCTGCTACGTGATCCTGCAGTGACTGTGACAGTCCTGCAGAATGAAGACTTGTCCTGCTACTTGTCCAACTTCTGAATGTATCAATATTCATCCGGCTGTCCATAATTATCTGAGTCTAACACCTAACTCTCTTTTGCACTGAAGCAAAAAATATTTTTTACATGGTTTAAAAATACAGTGAATTTCTCAGGAATATGACAATTATGTGAGTTAAGGGTTGATTGTGTTTTGTTTTTTCAGAATTTTGTCTCAAGTTGTTCACCCATAAGGAAAATCATGTCAAGGACAGCAATATGTGAAATTAGAGTTGTCACTATAACCACTTGTGTTTATCTCTATTTGTGGCTGTTTGAATTTTTAGCTAATCTTCTTTAAGCATCTATTATTTCATTACATGTTCTAGTATAGTTTTACTCAAGCATTTCATTTGCAATTATACTATGATTAGATTATTATTTTTATTTGTAATGATATTAATAGCAATTGTTTACTATAAAACATTATTTTGCTGGCCGTCGGCCTCGGCCTCCGGCGATGAGTTCTGGCCTGGCCAGTCGGCAGCCGACATCCTTTCGGGGGCGGCGTCCCGCAGACGGTAAACGCGTGTCCGCGCCATCGGCGGGGCTGGGACCGGACCGGAGCACAGGGCCGGGAGGCGGGGCTCGGAGACAGGGTGCGGAGCAGTGGGGCCTCGGTCTGCCCTACACCCTTGGCGCTCTGGGCTGGGGACGCGAGCCAGGGTCGCCTGGCGACCGCGGCCTCCCGGAGTCCCTTGGAAGGACAGGCTAGGGTCCACGTTAGGGGGCAGGGAGGGGGCCCCAGTTAGTTGATACGGAGTGTTGCCTGGCGTTCAAGGAGCCCCAGAATCAAATGCTCGAATGGGTTGGCTCTTAAGAAAGCCCAGCCTTGTTTATCCGCAGGAGAATTTCCGCCCTATACAGATGCTGGTTGTTCTATAGATAAATCTCAGGAGTAAGAAACAAGCGTCTGTGCCCTACAGCTGTTACTGAGGGAGGGCCTGACCCAAAACAGACTGCTGGGTGCAGGGTGTACAGACGGTAGACTGGCAGTTTTGCGGAATTGGAGGCCCGGGCCAGGCATTCCAGCATGGTCACTTTTGCAAACGGAGGTGCAGAGAAGGGAGGGTGAGGCCATAGCAGAGGCAGGAGTCCCCTCTCTGGGTCTTGTGTAGGGGAGTCTCGCTGTGGATAAGGCAGCAGTTCTCTGGGTGCTCAAAGACCCCCAAGGTGCCAGGTCATTTTCCTAGAAACACTGGGATGCTGTCTGCCTTTTGCACACACTGGTGAGTTTACTGTGGGGGTTTCCAGAGACCGCCTGACCTGTGGTATCATAACACAGGGAATGGAGAAGCAGACAGGAGAGTACAGGTGTCACCTGACTGAAGAGAGACTTGCAGAAATTAAAAACACTGATACTCTTCTCACTGATGATTTTTGTCTTGAATATACTGGAAATTCATAAATAAGTTCTTGCTTTTTTCCTAATACAGGAATTATTGATAGATTTAACCCACATAAATAGCAGCCTTTGGGAGTCCTCAATAAAATAAAAAAAAAAAAACACATTATTTTTAGTTTCTCCTTTATACCACGGGAGTACCATACTGATTATCATTTGAAATTATCTGTAGATTTAATTTCGTCATGGTAAAGAGGGGCAGTAATACAAAGTATTTGTTATAACAGGTGGGGAGATTAAACTATTGTAGTAGAATGAGCACTTGGCCAGGAAACAGAAAAACCTTGGTCAAGGATCTTGATTCTACCACTTATTTTGAGCATGTCACAATCTCCCAGAAACTGCTTCCTCTTCTGTAAAACAAGCACAACCTTCTACTCTTCAGAGAGCTTGTACTAACCAAATGACATCATGTAAATACCACACAAAGGTAAGAACCATCTCTCAGTGTAGCCCATGAACAGTACATGCTTTGGGGGAATGAAATACTATTGAACAATGCTCTTATCACTCAGTACAAGGACATTTTGGCTTTAAATTGTTTGTCTAAAAGCATTGAATAGGCCACTTGATCAAAGAAGATATCCAAGTCAAATGGCTGATAAGCTTGTGAAAAGGTGCTCAACTTCATTAGTCATCAGGGAAATGTAAATTAAAGTTATAAGACAATACTATTACCCACCTACTAGGATGACTAAAATGAAAAACAACATACCAACGTTGGCAAGAACACGAAGCAGCAGGAGCTCTCAAACATTGCTGGTGGGAATGTAAATTAGCCCCTACAACACTTTGGAAATCTGTTTGGCAGCGTCAATGAAAGCAATCCCACAACCAGGCAATTCCACTTTTAGTTATAAAGCCAACAGAAATGTGAACTTTTATTTCCCAAAAGCTATGTGGAAGCTATGTAGAAGAATGTTCACAGAAGCATTCTTTTTTTTTTTAATTACAGTATAGTTGATTTATTATGTTGTGTTAATTTCTGGTAAATGGCAAAGTGATTCAGTTATACATATATACTTACAAGTTTATATGTGTGTGTGTGTTAACTCCACTCAGTCGTGTCTAATTCTTTGCGACCCCATGGAAAGTACCCTACCAGGCTCCTCTCTTCATGGGATTTCCCAGGCAAGAATACTGGAGTGGGTTGCCATTTCCTCCTCCAGGGGATCTTTCCATCCCAGGGATCAAACCTGCATCTCCTGTGGCTTCTGCATTGGTAGGCAGATTCTTTACACACACACACACACACACACACACACATATAGGAGTAGGAAATGGCAACCCACTTCAGTATTCTTGCCTGGAGAATTCCATGGTCAGAGGAGCCTGGCAGGCTACAGTCTATGGTTCGCAAAGAGTTGGACATAACTGAGCCATTTAGCACACATACATTTATGATTTGTGCATTTTTCTGTCTATTTTAATTTGACTAATTTTAAAGAGTGCTAAAATAAAAAAATAGTTGTGTACTTAGGCTTGTGCTGCTTTGGTCATATGATTTGTTTTATCTCCTTGTGGAAAAAAGTCCTGGAAGGTTCAAGGCTCCATGTGTGACCACACAGCAGAAAAAAGTTAATGGGCTCTTACAGGGGTCAAAGTCACCTACAAGGTCCTGCAATTCAAGAATAAGGGGAGGTCAGGTTCACCTTTATGCAAAATACAAGAAGAGCATTTACATAGGTTGTTAGTTTTCAGTTTTTCCTTCTCATTCTGGAATTAGGTGGGCGGATGATGTGAAAGGAAGTGAGAATGGATCACACAAGATGTTTGTGAAAACACCTTGTATACTGCAAAGCATTAGGAAAATAAGTTATTAATAGAGGGCAAGGAGAATCTGCCTGCAATTCAGGAGACGTGGGTTCGATCCCTGGGTCAGGAAGATCCCCTGGAGGAGGGCGTGGCAACCCACTCCAGTATTCTTGCCTGGAGAATCCCATGGACAGAGGAGCTGGCAGGGCAGACACCTGTGTCCATGGGGTCACAACGAGTCAGACACGACTGAGCGAGGACTGGTTTGGAGAGGCAGAAAGGAATGGTAAAGTAGAAAGAGAGGATGAGGAACACGGCGGCATCTTTATTTTCTTCCTTCTCTTACCTGCTCCCTCTGACCCAGGAGAACTTTGGGCCTTCTCGGGAGGTATCGCCCCTGGCGTTTGTTCCCCTCAACAGGCGGATTCCCGTTCTCCGCCGCAAGAGGGCGGTGTTGCTACACTGAGGTGGGGGTCCCAACTGGAGAATGGAGAGAATTTTTGCCCTGAGCACTGGGGAAACGGCCTGGATTTAATCTGGTTTTGAGGCACCCAAACGGGCAAATCCTGCTTTGGCCTGCCCTGCCCCAAGCGAGCTATCAGGAAGCTGAGGAGTTGGAGGGCAAGGAAGCATTTTGCACGTTGTAATTACTCTCTGGTGTATTCAAACGTAAGGCACGGGGCTAGGAAGTTCAGGAGTGATTTTTCCTGCAGGTTAGTGGAGAATAGTCTTGGGAACAACTCCTTGCAGAGTCCAAGTCTCTATGGACCGGCTTCATGGGGACTTGCAAAAGGAGAATATTGATACAATAGGTTTTTTTTTTTTTTTACAATAGGTTTTTTTGAAAAGATTTCCTATCAGCATTTTCCCTAGCTTTTAAGCAATCTTCCTCACCCCTTTCCCTCTTTTCCCCCTTCCCCATGATCTAGCTCTGTGACTTCTCCCCTCCAGCTCCATATAAATCCCACAAAGCAGAGCCAGAACGAACCTAAAAGATCACTTATTCATTTGTGTCTCAAATTATGCACAAGGATCACCAGTGTCAAAATCAATTAGGTGCTTATTTAAAATGTAGACAGGACCTTAACCCAGATTTATTGAGTTAGATCCACTGGTTGGGCCAGATAACTGAATTTTTTTAAACAGGCACACACACACAGAGCCCCCTGCACTACACGAAGATAATGGTAGACACTGAATGCTGAGTTCTTGGATAGTTCAGCTTCAATTTGCGGTGAAAGAAACAAAACAGACGAACTTCAGTTGACTTGCCCAAGGTTACCCAGCTGGTTTGCATCATCCTTGTAATTTAAGACCCTGAACCCTGAGCTCACACTAGTTAGCCTTCATTTTTCTGAGCCCTAGAGTTTTCAAGTGCTATGGGAGTTCTACAAATGTTTGATTGTAAAGTGACCTGCTTAAAAGTTAAAAAAAATCTGTTATCATTTACAACTTCTTTTAGTGAGAATCGGGGGCTACCCTAGTAGCTCAGACAATAAAGAATCTGCCTGCAATGTGGGAGACCCTGAGTCAGAAAAATCCCCTGGAGAAAGGAATGGCAACCCACTCCAGGATTCTTGCCTGGAGAACCCCACGGACAGAGGAGCCTGGCAGGCTAGAGTCCATGGGGTTGCAAACAGTTGGACATGAGTGAGCGACTAACACTAACTTATAGTGAGAATCAGGGTGTTTGTGTGTGTGTGTGTTTTAAATACCACGTCAGCAATTGTCATCCTTTATCCCCATTTAATCACCACAAAGTCCCACTGTTACTGACTGGCTTAAATACAATAAACTTTTTTTTTTCCCTGTTTTATGTATATTTGGATTCTGTGTAAAATTTCATTTGACAAAGCAATTCTGCTGCTTATATGAAATTTAGTGGGCACTGATTAAGCTCTGTGAACACAACGTTAAGCACTGTAAAAATAAATGACCATCACCCAAATGAGAAGCAGCAGAAGCTATTTACTCAGAGCTTTGCTATAGCCAGGGGGTCAGCCACCATCAGGTGCATTTGGCAGAGAGTCAAAGACAGGCAGGGGAACGGAAAAACTGTGTAGTCAAAAAGGGGAAGGCTTCAGGGAAACCCTGAGAGGAGGTTGTTGGCTTAGGAAGGCTGGAGGTGGACTAACAATGGGGTACCTTATGTGATTGGTTTGGAGAGCAAATTTGGCTTTCTCTGCTTGGTCCTGAGTTGGAAGCCAGGGCAACCATGAGAGAAGTTGGCAGTCATGACTTAGTCAAGTCCTGACTGTTCTGGGTCGGTTCTTGCAGAGGCTTTGGTTTGGCTTCCCGGAGTGACTGGTGTGGGTCAGATATATGTTCTGCCCATTGTCTGCCTGTATTTTCCATCCCTGCAATATTTGCAGTGTTTCACTTAAGCCCCATCATAATCCCATGAGATTGTTAATATTCTTACTTCAGCTTTATGAATGAGAAGTAGAGTTGCAGAGAAGTTAGGTAACTTGCCCCAAGTCAAGCAGCTAAGAAGAGGTAAGTCTGGGTCTTGAACCTATGCAGACTGACTGCGGAGCCCTGGGTTTTTCATTAATATGCCATATTTCTGTCTCCGCTCTACAGAAAAAGCAATTGTAGAAATCGACAAACTGTTTAAAATTCTTATGGAAATGCAAAAGACCTAGAATAGCCAAAATGGCTTTGAAAGAGAACAACAGAGTTGGAGACTACTGAATTTTAAGACTTCTTATAAAATTAGTATATGTGCTGTGTATGTGTATATGTGGAATTGATTTTTGAAAAATATCCAAAGACAACACAATTTAATGGAGAAAGGATGTTTCAATGAATGAGACTGGGCAATAAATTTTCATCTATACCTCATACCAAAAATTAAGTCAAAATAGATCATAGAGCTAAATGTAAAATCTAAAACTGTAAAGCCACTAGTAGAAAACATAGGAGAAAATCTTTGTGACCTTTGATTAGACAAATATTTCATAAATATGACACTAAAAACACAATTAATAAAATAAAATTTTGATAAATCAGATTTCATCAAAATTTAAAACTTCTGTTCTTGAAAAGACACTGTGAGAAAAATGAAAAGATAAGCTACAGACTGGGAGAAAATATTTCCAAAACACATATCTGATAAAGGACTTATGTCTGAAATATAAAGAGCTTTGAAAATTCAATAATAAGAATAGACAACTCAATTTTTTTCAGTGGGCAAAAAATTTTGAGCAGACATTTTCAAGAAGATATAAGGATGGCAAATAAGCTCATGAAAAGATGCTAAACATCATTAGTCATTAAAGAAATGCAAATTAAAATCAGAAAGAGAAAAAATACAAAGAGATATTGCTATATGCTTATTACAATGCATCATACCAAGAGTTGACAAGTCTGTGGAGGAACTGGAACTCTCATAAATTGTTAATGGGAGTGTAAAATGGTACAATAACTTTAGAAAACAGTTTGGTAGTCTCTTAAAAAGTTAAGCACACCTACCATATGATCTAGCCATTTCACTCCTATGTATTAACCTAGGGGGAAAGAAAGTATATGTCCACACAAATATTTGTGTGTGAATGTACATAGCACCTTTATTTTTAATAGTGAAAAATTGTAAACAACTCAAATGTCCATCAGCAGGTAAACTGATTAGAAAACTTCAGTATATTCATATAATAGAATACTAATCATCAATAATAAGTAAAAAAAAAATTGGTAACAGCTTGAGAGAGAGGTAATTCACATACCGTAAGATTCACCCATTTAATGTATAAAAGTCAAAGTTTTTTGACTCTGTTCACAGAGTTGTGCCACCATCACCATGATCAACTTGAGAACATTGTATCACCCCACAAGGAAAAGCTGTACACCTTCAGTTTCCCCTCAACTTTTGCCTGCAGTCCTAGGCAATCACTAATCTACTTTCTCTCCATATACCTTTGCCAATTCAGAACATTTCATTAAGAAATGGAACCATGCAATATGTGTTTTTGTGTGTATGCATCTTTCTCTCATTTAGCATAATGTTGTCCAGGTTCAACCATGTTGTAGCATGTAGCAGGACTTCATTCCTTTTATGGCGGAACAATAGTTCATCGTATGAATATATCACATTTGATTAATCCATTCATCATATGGTGGACATTTGGGTTGTTTTCACATACTGGTTGTTATGAATAATAGGTTGCCCGAGTGGCTCAGCTGGTAAAGAATCTGCCTGCAGTGGAGACCTGGGTTGGATCCCCAGGTGGGAAGATCTCCTGGAGAAGGGAATGGCAAACCACTCCAGTACTCTTGCCTGGAGAATCCCATGGACAGAAGAGCAGGGCAGGATACAGTCCATGGGATCGCAAAGAGTCAGACACAACTGTGTGACTTTCACTTTCATTATGAATAATGTCGTCATGAACATTTGCATAAAAGACATATGCACATATTTCATTTTTGGGGGGGTATAAATGTAGAAGTGGAATTGTTGGGTCAAATCCTAAGTCCCTGTTTAACTTTTTGGGGAACTACCAGACTGTTTTCCAAAGTAGTTGCACCATTTTAGATTCGCTCAGTTGTGTCCAACTCTTTGTGACCCCATGGACTATACAGTCCATGAAATTCTCCAGGCCAGAATACTGGAGTGGTTAACTGTTCCCTTCTCCAGGGGATCTTCCCAACCCAGAGATCGAACCCAGGTCTCCCACATTGCAGGCAGATTCTTTACCAGCTGAGCGGCCAAGGAAGCCCATTTTACATTCCTACCAGCAATGTATATGAGTTACAATTTCTCTACATACTCACTTATACTTTCTATTATCTGACTTTAACTATAGCCATCCTAGTGAGTGAGAAGTGGTATCTCATTGTGGTTTTGATTTGCATTTCCCCGACTACTAATGATGTTAAGCATCTTCTATATACATTTATGTATTTTCTTGGGAGAAATGTCTATTCAGATCCTTTGCTCGTTTTAAAAATTGGGTTGTCTTTTATTATTGAGTTTTTTTTTATTGAGTTTTAAGAGTTCTTTACATGGTTTAGATATAAGTCCCTTATCAGAGGAATAAATGATTAATGTACACAACAATTCAGATAAATCTCAAGGTAATTGTACCACGTGAAAAGGGGAAGAAACCAGACCAAACAGAGTAAATACTGTAGACTATGTAAAATTCTAGAAAATATGAAATAATCTATAGTTACAGAAAGCAGGGAGAGTCTGGGGTGAGGTACAGAAAGGGAGGGTTTACAAATTTGGCACAAAGAAACTTAGGGGTGATGTTTACTTTTGTTATCTTCACTGTGGTGATGGTTTCATGGGTATATACCATTACATACTTTAAATATGTGCAGTTTACTGGGCTTCCTGGGTGGCTCAGGCAGTAAAGAATCTGCATGCAATGCAGGAGACCTGGGTTCATTCCCTGGGTGGGAAGATCTCCCTGGAGAAGGGAACAGCTACCCACTCCAGTATTCTGGCCTGGAGAATTCCATGGCCTGTATAGTCCATGGGGTTGCAAAGAGTCGGACACAACTAAGTGATTTTCACTAACTTTTCAAAGCTATTTTAAAAGAATCCAAGGGACTTTACAGTCCTTGGTGGCTTCCTGCTTGTCATGTTACTGCTTCTCCACCCTGAAAGCTCCCTCCCAACTGTACTCCACACCCCCTTCCCCATTTATTTTGCTTTCTACCCTCACCGATGTTCTCCAACATCTCCTGTCCCACTTGACTCTATCACAGTACACACCTTATCTCCTGCCACGTTTATTGGTGCTCTCTCCCTAATTCTCCCCAGGTCCTAGGAGAGTGCACACTTAAGGCCCTTGCAGAACTCAGCCCAGTGTCTCAGTTCTGTTTAATGTGATGGTTAAAAGCACACACTCTGAGACAGACAGCTTGGGTTCCAATCCTGGTTTTCCTATCCTGACTTGTGTGTGCTAAGTCACTTCAGTCGTGTCTGACTCTGTGACCCTATGGACTGTAGCCCGCCAGGCTCCTTTGCCAGTGAGATTCTCCAGGCAAGAATACTGAAGTGGGTTGCCATGTCCTCCTCCAGGGGATCTTCCAGACCCAGGAGAGTCTCCTGCATCTCCTCTATTGCAAGTGGATTCTTTACCACTGAGCCACCAGGGAAGCCCCTTTATGTCTTCAGTTCAGTTCAGTCACTCAGTCGTGTCTGACTCTTTGTGACCCCATGAACCACAGCACACCAGGCCTCCCTGTCCATCACCAACTGCTGGAGTCTACCCAAACCCATGTCCATCGAGTTGGTGATGCCATCCAACCATCTCATCCTCTGTCGTCCCCTTCTCCTCCTGCCTTCAATCTTTCCCAGCATCAGGGTCTTTTCAAATGAGTCAGTTCTTCACATCAGGTGGCCAAAGTATTGGAATTTCAGCTTCAACATCAGTCCTTCTAATGAACACCCAGGACTGATCTCCTTTAGGATGGACTGGTTGGATCTCCTGGCAGTCCAAGGGACTCTCAAGAATCTTCTCCAACACCACAGTTCAAAAGCATCAATTCTTCTGCGCTCAGCTTTCTTTATAGTCCAACTCTCACATCCATACATGACCACTGGAAAAACCATAGCCTGATTAGACGGACCTTTGTTGACAAAGTAATATCTCTGCTTTTTAATATGCTGTCTAGGTTGGTCATAACTTTCCTTCCAAGGAGAAAGCTTCTTTTAATTTCATAGCTGCAATCACCATCTGCAGTGATTTTGGAGCCCCCAAAATTAAAGTCAGCCACTGTTTCCACTGTTTCCCCATCTATTTGCCATGAAGTGATGGGACCAGATGCCCTGATCTTAGTTTTCTGAATGTTGAGCTTTAAGCCAACTTTTTCACTCTCCTCTTTCACTTTCATCAAGAGGCTCTTTAGTTCTTCTTCACTTTCTGTCATAAGGGTGGTGTCATCTGCATATCTGAGGTATTGGTATTTCTCCCGGCAATCTTGATTCCAGCTTGTGCTTCCTCCAGCCCAGCATTTCTCATGATGTACTCTGCATATAAGTTAAATAAGCAGGGTGACAATATACAACCTTGCTGCTGCTGCTAAGTCGCTTCAGTTGTGTCCGACTCTGTGCGATCCCATAGACAGCAGCCCACTAGTCTCTTCTGTCCCTGGGATTCTCCAGGCAAGAATACTGGAGTGGGTTGCCATTTCCTTCTCCAATACATGAAAGTGAAAAGTGAAAGTGGAGTCGCTCAGTCGTGTCCATCTCTTAGGACCCCATGTACTGCAGCCTACCAGGCTCCTCCGTCCATGGGGTTTTCCAGGCAATAGTACTGGAGTGGGTTGCCATTGCCTTCTCTGATACAGCCTTGATGTACTCCTTTTCCTATTTGGAACCAGTCTGTTGTTCCATGTCCAGTTCTAACTGTTGCTTCCTGACCTGCATACAGATTTCTCAAGAGGCAGATCAGGTGATCTGGTATTCCCATCTCCTTCAGAATTTTCCACAGTTTATTGTGATCCACACAAAGGCTTTGGCATAGTCAATAAAGTGGAAATAGATGTTTTTCTGGAACTCTCTTGCTTTTTCAATGATCCAGCAGATGTTGGCAATTTGATCTCTGGTTCCTCTGCCTTTTCTAAAATCAGCTTGAACATCTGGAATTTCATGGTTCACATATTGCTGAAGCCTGGCTTGGAGAATTTTGAGCATTATTTTACTAGTGTGTGAGATGAATGTAATTGTGCGGTAGTTTGAGCATTCTTTGGCATTTCCTTTCTTTGGGATTGGAATGAAAATGGACCTTTTCCAGTCCTGTGGCCACTGCTGAGTTATCCAAATTTGCTGACATATTGAGTGCAGCACTTTCACAGCATCATCTTTTAGGATTTGAAATAGCTCAACTGGAATTCCATCACCTCCACTAGCTTTGTTCGTAGTGATGCTTCCTAAGGCCCACTTGACTTCACATTCCACGATGTCTGGCTCTAGGTGAGTGTCACACCATCGTGATTATCTGGGTCGTGAAGTTCCTTTTTGTACAGTTCTTCTGTGTATTCTTGCCACCTCTTCTTAGTTTCCTCCTATATAAAAGGGGCATAAAATGAGTGCTCACCTTGTAGGGTTGGTGTGATGGTTAAATGAGGTAATGTATATAAGATTCTTAGATAAGTTCTTGGCACATGGTAAACACAGGTAAGGCTTCCCTGGTGGCTCAGTGGTAAAAAATCAGCCTACAACGCAGGAGACCTGGGTTTGATCCCTGGGTTGGGAAGATCCCCTGGAGGAGGACATGGCAACCCACCCTAGTATCCTTGCTTGGCGAATTCCAAGGACAGAGGAGCCTGGCGGGCTGTAGTCCATGGGGTCACAAAGAGTCAGACACAAATGATGCTACTGAGCACTCACGCATGCAAGCATAGGCAATTTTTTGCTACTATTTATTCTTGGAACGAGATTTGCCAAATTGGGAGATTTGCCAAAAATTGTTTAGGCTGCTATTTCTGGAAGAGAAAAACTTTCAGGCTGTTTGGGAAATAACTTCATTATGATTTTCTCTTTGTGGTAGGGTCTATTGCTGCTGGCCCTTCTCTTGTTAAAAATTCTGACTAGTGATTTTTCTTTGTTGTGTTTTTCCCTCCATGGTACCTATAGACATTGAGGGCATGGTGAACCTGTTACTAACAGGAGGTGAAATGGTAGCACAGGAACAAGATCATCACACTGAAACTGAACTGAAATATGCTCTGAGCCTTTGAACATTTGCTGTTATGTGAACCCGGGTCAGGGGATAGTTTGGGCTTTCCTGGTGGCTTAGTGGTAAAGAATCTGCCTGCGATGCAGGAGACCCAGCTTTGATCCCTGGGTTGGGAAGATGCCCTGGATAAGGGCATGGAAACCCATTCCAGTATTCTTGCCTGGAGAATTCCAGGGACAGAGGAGCCTGGCAGGCTACAGTCCATGGGGTCAGACACAACTGAAATGACTCAGCAGCAGCAGGGAATGGTATACTCCAAAAAATGTTTTCTTCCAGCCATCTTTTTTGGTCAGAAATTTGTTAACTCACTCCATCATAGTTCGTCAGCCCTGTGAGAACAAGGTATATCTCCAGAACTCTATATCCAGCAGAGCACGCTACCCCAGCTCACCTCTTTGCGCAGGAGACCCCTGCTTTCCCTTTGCTTGTTGCCCCAGCCTTGGAAGAGTTCTCTTTCCCTAGAGACACTTAATCCATCACCAGTGCTGAGTGGTATTTTAGAACGCACTCTAAATCCTGGAACACAGTAGGTGATGACCCAGAAGGGTTCCCATGGCATGACAGAAACACACTGAGAGTCATGCAGTCTGTTCCTTTGTCTCACTGTTTACTGTTGTCCTGGGGACCAGGATGATTCTCTGAGCGGAGACGTCCCTACAGGATAATTAAAAGGTAATATAAACATTTCCAGAAATTAAACCTAGGAAGTGTACTTCAGTTCAGTTCAGTCGCTCAGTCGTGTCCGACTCTTTGCGACCCCATGGACTGCAGCATGCCAGGCCTCCTTGTCCACCACCACCACCCGGGGCTTACTCAAACTCATGTCCATTGAGTCAGTGATGCCATCCAATCATCTCACCCTCTGTTGTCCCCTTCTCCTCCTGCCTTCAATCTTTCCCAGCATCAGGGTCTTTTCCAATGAGTCAGTTCTTCACATCAGTTGGCCAAACTCCAGATACTGGAGTTTCAGCTTCAGCATCAGTCCTTCCAATGAGTATTCAGGACTGATCTCCTTTAGGATGGACTGGTTGGATCTCCTGGCAGTCCAAGGGACTCTCAAGAGTCTTCTCCAACACCACAGTTCAAAAGCATCAATTCTTTGGTGCTCAGCTTTCTTTATAGTCCAACTCTCACATCCATACATGACTACTGGAAAAACCATAGCTTTGACTGGATGGTCCTTTGTTGGCAAAGTAATGTCTCTGCTTTTTAAAATGCTATCTAGGTTGGTCATAGCTTTTCTTCTAAGGAGCAAGCCTCTTTTAATTTCATGGCTGCAATCACCATCTGCAGTGATTTTGCAGCCCCCAAAATTAAAGTCTGTCACTGTTTTCATTGTTTCCCTATCTATTTGCCATGAAGGGATGGGACCGGATGCCATGATCGTAGTTTTCTGAATGTGGAGTTTTAAGCCAACTTTTTACTCTCCTCTTTCACTTTCATCAAGAGGCTCTTTAGTTCCTCTTCGCTTTCTGCCATAAGGGTGGTGTCATCTGCATATCTGAGGTTTTTGATATTTCTTCTGGCTGTCTTGATTCCAGCCTTTGCTTCATCCAGCCCAGCGTTTCTCATGGTGTACTCTGCATATAAGGTAAATAAGCAGGGTGACAATATAGGTATTTACTGATTGGGCTCTATGATTAAGAGGGAAACTCACTCAGTTGAGAAAGGTGTAGGTGAGGCAGGGACTGGTCAAGCGTGGGATGAACAGGTAGCAAGAGAACAGCCATCTGGGCTGGCCAACTCATGAAGTTCAGTTCAGTTGCTCAGTCATGTCCGACTCTTTTTGACTCCATGAACTGCAGGATGCTAGACTTCCCTGTCCATCACCAACTCCCAGAGCTTGCTCAAACTCATGTCCATTGAGTCAGTGATGCAATCCAACCATCTTATCCTCTGTTGTCCCCTTCTCCTCCTGCCTTCAATCTTTCCCAGCATCAGGGCCCTTTCTAATTAGTCAGTTCTTCACATCAGGTGGCCAAAGTATTGGAGCTTCAGCTTCAGCATCAGTCCCTCCAATGAATATTCAAGACTGATTTCCTTTATAAGATGTAAGATATAAAACTATTAAATTCTTAGAAGATAACATGGGGTAAATCTTTATGATCTTGGATTTGGCAAAAGATTCCTAGAAATGACACCAAGAACATGAGGAGCAAAAGCAACAAGTAGACAAATGGAACTTCGATAAAAATTTAAGTTTTGTGCTTCAGAGGACACTGGCTTAGTCCATTCAAACTGCTGTCACAAACTGTCACAGGCTGAACAGCTTATAAAAAAAAACAGAAATCCTCACTGTTTTGTAGGCTGAAAGTCTGAGATCAGGGTGCCAGCCTGGCTGGGAGAGGGCCCTTCTCTGGGTCGCAGACTTCCTATTGGGATCTCACATGGCAGAAGGGACTAGGGAGCTCTGGAGGGTCTCTTTGATAAGAGCATAATGCCATTCGTGAGGGCTGCATTCTCCTGACCTGAGCATTTTCCAGTGGCCCTACATCCTAATACCATCACATTGGACATTATGATTTCAAAATATGAGTTTTGAGGGGCACAAATATTCAGCATGCACTATCAAGAAAGTGAAAAGATGATCTACAGAATGGGAGAAAATATTTGCAAATCATATTGGATAAGAGACTTGTATCCATGTATATGTATGGCTGAGTCCCTTTGTGGTTCACCTGAAATATCACTACATTTTTACAGGCTATACGCCCAACACAAAATAAAAAGTTTTTTTAAAAAATAAGACAGACTTGTATCCAGTATATATAAAGAACTGTTATATATAACTCAGTAATAAAAAAGATAACCCTAAAAATAAAAAAAGAAGGAAAAAGATGAAAAAACAAAAAAAGAAGAAGGAAAAAAAAAATAACCCAATTTAAAATTAGCAAAGGCTCTGAATGGGAATGAAGTATTATTGACCCATGCTATAGTGCAGATAAATCTTGAAAACCTCATGCCAAGTGAAAGAAATCAGTCAAAAAATGCTAAATAAATACATAATTCCATTCACATGCAATCTGTGCAATAGGGAAATCTCCATGAAGATAACATAGGTTAGTAGTTACTGAGTGCTGGGCTGGGGAGAGGAGGGCCTGGGGAGAGGAGTGATAGCTAAAGGGGACAGGGTTTCTTTTGAGGTGATGAAAACTGTTCTAAAATTGGTGACCGTTGTATGTATCTGTGAATCTATTAAAAATCATTGAATTGGAACTTTGAAGTGGGGAAATTGTACCATATATGAATTATATTTCCATAAAGCTAGTTGAGAAAAAGAAGAGGAGGAATTTATTAGAAAGATACAGACTTGGGACTTCCCTGGCAGTCCAGTGGTTAAGACTTCATGCTTCCACTGCAGGGGGCACAGGTTTGATCCTTGGTTGGGGAACTAAGATCTCACATGCCTAGCAGCTCAGCCAAAAATAATGAATCAATCAATCCAGAGACTTGGGCCACATGCCAGACCAATTAAATTAGAAGATCTGGGGATAGCACCCAAGTCCCAGGAACCAGGATTTTTTTAAAAAGTACAGACTCAGAGACTCATGTAACCCATGTAACACTAGGGTGGGGCTGAGCCTGTTGAGCCCTCAAAGTCTGAGAAAAAGAAGTGGGGGAATTAATCAGATATAGACTTGGGAATTACTTGGGAATTCCCTGGCCATCCAGTGGTTAAGGCTCCATGCTTCAGCTTGGCCAAAAAAAATCTATCAATGCTGAAACTCTGGCCCAGAGGAGGGATCCTCACAAAATTCCTAATTTGCAGCATCAACACCACCTGGAAACTCTTGGAAAAGTAGACCCTTGGACCACTGAAAAGACTGACTGAATCACAAACTCTAGGGGTGCAGCCCAAAAAAACAGTGTTTTAAGGGGATGTTGATGCAGGCTCAAGTTTGAGAACTACTTGAGCACCATATGGAAGCCAGGAAGTTTCCTCCTCACTTCTGCATGTGTTTCTTTTTGGGCACGTGTTTTCTTTGTTGCTGCAGACAGATTTTCTGTATCGCCCATCCTCCCTGACACCTAACAGTAGTCTTCACTGTAGGAAAGTGTTGTTATTGTTCAGTCGCTAAATCATGTCAGACTCTTTGTGACCCCATGGACTACAGCATGCTAGGCTTCTCTGTCCTTCACTGTCTTCCAGAGTTTGCTCAAATCCATGTCCATTGAATTGGGGATGCTAACTAACAATCTCATCCTCTGTTGCCCTCTTCTCCTTTTGCCTTCAGTCTTTCCCAGCATCAGGGTCTTTCCAATGAGTTGGCTCTTCGAATCAGGTGGCCAAAGTATTGGAGCTTCAGCTTCAGCATTAGTCCTTCCAATGAATATTCAGGGTTGATTTCCTTTAGGGTTGACTGGTTTAATCTCCTTGCAGTTCTAGGGACTCTCAAGAGTCTTCCAGCACCACAATTAAAAAACATCAATTCTCTGGCTCTCAGCCTTCTTTCTGGTCCAACTTTCACATCCTTACATGACTATTGGAAAACCATAGCTTTGACTATATGGACCTTTGCTGGCAAAAAGATGTCTTTTCTTTTTAATATGCTATCTAGTTTTGTATAGCTTTTCTTCCAAGGAGCAAGCATCTTTTAATATCACGGCTGCAATCACTGTCCACAGTGACTTTGGAGACCAAGACAATAAAATCTGTAGGAAATGGCCACCAATTCCCAAATCTAAATCTCTTTAGAAGCACTAGCCAAATTGAGACTAGCATCCAGTTCCAACTGCAAATTCTGGGGGAAGAACTCAGGTGGCCCAGCTTATGTCAGCAACCTCCTCAAGGTTGTTCCCAATATAACCCTGGAATGGGATTGGGAAGAGCCAGTTCCCAGAAAAGAGGTGAGAGAGACAGACAAAACAATGAGGATCTCTCATGGGAGGCAAGAGAAGGAAATCTGTGGTGACTAACCACTGAGGTTTGCCTGGGACCTTCCTAGATTTGACACTGAGAGCCTCATGTCCTGGGAAACCCCTGGGTCCTGAGCAAACTAGAACAATTGGTCACTTGAGAATTGAAGAGTGGGGTGGGAAGGGAGGGCCTTTCACTCTGGAGAAGTACAAAAGGAAAAGGAGTTGGTGAGATTCTCAAGTGGGGGCATTTGGAGATGTTGGTGTGTTTTTGGTTGTCACCACGACTGGAACTGGGGTGTGCTAGTGATACTCCATGAGGCTTGAATCACACTTGCACAAATGGTCCTGCCCCAAATGCCAGTAGCTCTCCTGCTGAGAAACTCTCAAATGAATAAATGAACATGCAGCCAACAAACTAGGTACACATTAGAACCACCTAATCCCAGACCTAGCCCCGGGGTTTCTGATTTAAGTCGTCTAGGGAGGTACCCAGGCATTGGAGTACCCAATGTTTAAAGTACCCCCAGGCGATTTTAATGTGCAACTGGGTTGATAGGTGCCATTGAGAATAAAGTGACATCAGAGAGTTTTGGAAGGTGAAGTATTAGGGTACTGGGGGAAGAGGGAAGTTGGGATGTCTGAGGTTGTAGAGAGATCTAGAAGCCTGGGGGACAATGATGAGGGCATTGGATTTGTTCATGGAAATAGGCCCTGGAGTCCAGTTGCTGCAGCATAAAACCAGAGCAGGTATGTGATCAGTGCCTGCTAAGCAGAGTGGCAGGAGGGTGAGAGTCATAAAGTGGATCTAAATATCTAATTTCTTCCAGAAGCGAGAGCCAGCTGGTAAGCATTTGGACCCCAGAAAGTGTGTTAGTGTTTATTGGTGCTTGGCTGGTGAAGCAGCCAAGTCTTTGGCTTGTTGATTGCCTGGAGAGATCATTAATACACCATTCCTCAAATATTTGAAAAGACTTGGTTTGGGGGTAAGAACTTGTGATTTCTAAGTGTCTCAATAAGACCATAAGTGACAATTTGACTCCATATTTTTGTAAAATGCTAATTGCTTTACAGCTGCTTCGTGTGGGCACTATGTCCAACTTTTTGGGAGCCCATGGACTGTAGCCCACCAGGCTCCTCTGCCCATGGAATTTTCCATGACAAAAATGCTGGAGTGGGTTGCCATTCCCTTCTCCAAGGGATCTTTCTGACCCAGGGATCCAACCCAGGTCTCTTGCATTGTAGGTGGATTCTTTACTGTCTGAGCCACCAGGGAAGCCCTTACGATTGTAAAGAACCCATTGTAAACAATGAGCCAATTCCAAGGCATGTTCATGTGATCTTACTTGCACCTCCTTGTAAGTTGGATGGGTAGGAATCATGCTCCTTTTGGCAGGGGAATCCAGCTTAGGAAAGTAGTTATTGATACTCAGAGTCACATAGGACTTCCCTGTAGCTCAAATGATAAAGAAGCTGCCTGCAATGCAGGAGACCTGGGTTCAATCCCTGGGTCAGAAAGATCCTCTGAAAAAGAGAATGGCAATCCACTCTAGTATTCTTGCTTGGAGAATCCCATAGACAGAGAAGCCTGGAGGACTACAGTTTGTGGGGTGGCAAAGAGTCGGACACGACTGAGCGACTAACACTTACTTACTTACTTAGAGTCACATAGCTAGAAGAAGGTGCTGCTGGGACTGGTACCCGGGGTCTAATGTTTAGGAGGTGGACCTCCTTCCACCATGCCCTATAAGGAAGAGTTCTTTTCTTTCTCCCTGTAGCCAGCTGATGTGTGTGTGTGCATGCTCAGGCTTTAAGTTGTGTCTGACTCTTCAAGGCCCCATGAACTACAGCCTGCCAGGCTCCTCTGTGCGTGGCATTTTCCAGGAACCCTCTGCTTTTGTGAGGGGAGTGTCATCTTCCATCAGCCTGACTGGGTGACAGTTTGACTCACAACATATGAGCACCAGTGTATTGCTTAATACACTGAAGTAAAGCTGGACTGAAAGTCAATAAACTGTGGATATTACATGACATAAAAAGTTAATCTTGTTGGGATAAGGCTACATTTCCCCTCCTCTGTGTCTGGCTTCCGAAGAGAAGAGTTAACAGGGGAAGGAAGACTTTGTGAGGGATTAAGAAGGAGGGTGCTGCTCAGTGGCACTAGTAGTAAAGAATCTGCCTGCCAATGCAGGAGATGCACATAGGAGATGTGGGTTTGGTCCTTGGGTTGGGAAGATCTCGTGGAGTAGGAAATGGCAACCCACTCCAGTATTCCTGTCTGGAAAATTCCACGGGCAGTGGAGTCTGGCAGGCTATAGTCCATGAGGCCACAAAGAGTCGGACATGACAGAGCACAAGAAGGAACTAGGGGCAGGTGGGTGGACCTTTACTGAACTGTGTATGTTTTTTCTCTACCATTGCCCTTAGGTTCTCTGTACAGTATTTTTTTTTTTTTTCTGAAAAGAATATCGCTTTGTGAATGTTCAGAAAAATTCCAACCTCCTTAGTGTCTTGCCACCCCACTCTATCAGAACTGTCCCTCAGAACATCCCTCTTTCAACAAGGCTCCTTTTGACTGTGGACAGTTAATTCATGTTCTTCCTATTCCATAGAAATTTATGATCTCTATTCACCATCCTCCTCTCTCGATGCCTCTCACTGGTTTGAATTTGCTTTGCAAGGGAAATTGGGGGCAAAGCTGGCCATGACTGAGAAAATTCTGAGCTGGAGAGCCATACAAAGGCAAATGCTGTCCTCAGCACGTGAGCCCCGGATGTGGGTTTAATGGAAGGAAAGAGGTTTAATACCAGGTTGATGACTGTCTCGGGTTGTGCAGCTGGAGGAATATGATATAGGATATGTGCCCTATGGGTTGAAGTTGGGCCAGAAGAGGTCTGTGCTGTGTGGCCTTTGGGCAAACAGTCACCAAGACTGAGTTGACAGCGGCTCCTGATGGTTATGACTTCAAGTTTACAGTGTCACTGTTTGGGGAAAAAAAAATCATGTTGATTTTGAGAAAATATATTTGTTAAAAGTGTAAATAATCATTATAAAGAAAAATTCAAGTCATAGAAACATTATTAATGCATTTAGCAAATATTTATTGTGTTCCTGCCATATGCCAGGAACCACTGAAAGCACTGGGGATATGACGTTACCGAGAGCTTCCATGTTAATGGAGGGAATAGCCAAAAAATAATAAAAATATGGAATGTGTCACGTGGTGATAAATGCTATGAAGAAATACACACAAAAAAGAAAGTAGAAACCACTCAAAAGTCCATCACTGCAGCTAACCTGTGTTAACATTCTGTTGAAAATTCTTCCAGATACCTTTCTGCTGCTGCTGCTGCTAAGTCGATTCAGCTGTGTCTGACTCTGTGCAACCCCACAGACGGCAGCCCACCAGACTCCCCCGTCCTCAGGATTCTCCAGACAAAAACACTGGAGTGGGTTGCCATTTCCTTCTCCAAGGCATGAAAGTGAAAAGTGAAAGTGAAGTCGCTCAGTCATGTCCGACTCTTCGCGACCCCATGGACTGCAGCCTACCAGGCTCCTCCGTCCATGGGATTTTCCAGGCAAGAGCACTGGAGTGGGGTGCCATTGCCTTCTCCAGATACCTCTCTACCTATATAGAAACATAAGTATGATTTCCTGTCAATGAGTATTTTTACATGCTGAGTCATTACCTGTTTCTTTTTCAATAATATTTTGCTATCTTTTCATGTCAATAAATAAACTGACATAATTTTTCCAGTTATGATGTTTGTTTTAATTTGCAAACTTTCAGAGAAGTAGAGACAGTGGTATAGTGACCACAATTACCTATTCCCTGCATTTAATAATTGTTAACATATTTGATTAACTGGGGGGATAGGACTTATGCTAAATTACAGTCTTTGTGAACATCTTACTTGTCCTGTTTCTACCCTAGGGGGGTGAAGGACAAGTCAACTCTGACACCATCTGTAGTATCAGACTCCACAGGCTGAAAGGCTCAGCCCCCCTCACTACCCTCACTTTGGATGTCAGTCTCACACTTCAGGAGTCCCCAGGCCACCTGCACCACTGAGCAACTGGTTACAAATTCAAGGGTTCCCACTACCCCCACAGGTTTGAAACTCTTCTAGAAAAGCTTAGAGAACTCAGTTAAGCGCTACACTTATAACTGAAGTTTTACTTAAAAGGGCAAGTTGTGGGAAGAAGACACAGCTGTCCTGTCTGGGTGGAATCAGGATATGTCACCCTTCTGGCAAACAAACATGTCCCTCAACCAGAAATCTCTACTGAGCTTTGATGTCCAGTTTTTCGATCAGGGTTTCATTACTAGGTACATTATATTGATATCAGTGTTACTGATTGCACTTAATCTGGTCTAAAGTTGCAACCCTCTAATCACCTGATTAGTCTTTCAAGTAACCAAACCTTATCTTGTCATTTCATTGTTGAACTGTTCTTTATATATTCTGGATAATGACTAATCCCTTGAAGAGATCTCTAGTCTTTCCCATTCTTTTGTTTCCTCTGTTTCTCTGCATTGTTCACTTAAGAAGGCTTTCTTATCTCTCCTTGCTATTCTCTAGAACTCTGCATTCAATTGGGTATCTCATCCCCTTTCTCCTTTGCCTTTCCCTTCTTTTCTCAGCTATCTGTAGGGCCTCCCAGACAACTATTCTGCCTTCTTGCATTTCTTTTTCTTGGGGATGGTTTTGATCACTGCCTCCAGTACAATGTTACGAACCTTTGTCCAAGTTCTTCAGGCACTCTGTCAGATCTAATACTTTGAATCTATTTGTCACTTCCACTGTATAATGGTAAGGAATTTGATTTAGGTCATACACGAATGGTCTAGTGGTTTTCCCTACTTTCTTCAATTTAAGTATGAATTTTGCAGTAAGGAGCTCATGATCTGAACCACAGTCAGCTCCTGGTCTTGTTTTTGCTGACTGTAGAGAGTTTCTCCATTTTTGGCTGCAAAGAATATAATCCATCTGATTTTGGTATTGATCATTTGCTGATGTCCATGTTTAGAGTCATCTTTTGTGTTGTTGGAAGAGGATGTTTGCTATGACCAGTGCATTCTCTTGGCAAAACTCTCTTAGCCTTTGAGCGCCTTGTTTTTTTTTTTTTTTTTTTTGAGCGCCTTGCTTTGAAGGAGGTCAGCATTACCTCATCACAGTTTGGCCTCAAGCCAAGCTACAGGGTTGGGGGGAACACAGCCCCACCCATCAGCAGAAAATTGGATTAAAGATTTCAGAGTAAGACCCAGATTCCCTCAGAGCCAGTCCCACCCATCAGGAAGCTTCCACAAGCCTCTTATCCTTATCCATCACAGGGCAGACAGAATGGAAACCACAATTACAGAAAACTAACCAAACTGATTACTTGGATCACAGCCTTATCTAACTCAATGAAACTATGAGCTATGCCATGTAGGGCCACCCAAGACAGACCAGTCATGGTGGAGAGTTCTGACAAAACATGGTACACTAGAGAAGGGAATGGCAAACCACTTCAGTGTTCTTGCCTTGAGAACTGCATGAACAGTATGAAAAGGCAAAAAGATAGAACACTGAGATGAACTCCCCAGGTCAGTAGGTGCCCAATATGCTACTGGAGAAGAGTGGAGAAATAGCTCCAGAAAGAATGAAGAGGCTGAGGCAAAGCAAAAACAACACCCAGTTGTGTATGTGACTGGTGATGGAAGTAAAGTCTGATGGTGTAAAGAACAATATTGATAGGAAATGGAATGTCAGGCCCATTAATCAAGATAAATTGGAAATGGTCAAACAGGAGATGGCAAGAGTGAACATCATTGACATTTTAGGAATCAGTGAACTCAAATGGACTGGAATGGGCAAATATAACTCAGATGACCATTATATCTACTACTGTGGGCCAGAATGCCTTAGAAGAAATGGAGTAGCCATCGTAGTCAACAAAAGAGTTCAAAATGCAGTACTTGAATGCAATTTCAGAAACGACAGACTGATCTCTGTTCGTTACCAAGGCAAACCATTCAATATCATAGAAATCCAAGTCTCTGCCTCAACCACTAATGCCAAAGAAGCTGAGTGGTTCTAAGAAGACCTACAAGATTTTCTATACTAACACCAAAAAAAGATGTCCTTTTCTTCATAGGGGACTGGAATGCAAAAGTAGAAAGTCAAGAGATACCTGGAGTAACAGGAAAATTGGCTTTGGGGTACAAAATGAAGCAGGGCAAAGGCTAAGAGAGTTTTGCCAAGAGAATGCACTGGTCATAGCAAACACCCTTTTCCAACAACACAAGACTCTACACATGGACATGACCAGATGGTCAATGCAGAAATCAGATTGAGTATATTCTTTGCAGCCAAAGATGGAGAAGCACTGAATAGTCAGCAAAAACAAGACTGGGAGCTGACTGTGGCTCAGATCATGAACTCCTTATTGCCAAATTCAGACTTAAATTGAAGTAGGGAAAACCACTAGTCCATTCAGGTATGACCTATATCAAAATCCCTTAGGATTAAATAGTGGGGGCGACAAATAGATTCAAGGGATTAGATCTAATAGAGTGCCTGAAGAACTATGGACAGATGTTCATGACATTGTACAGGAGTGAGGTATCAAGACCATTCCTAAGAAGAAGGCAAAAAGGCAAAATGGTTGCCTAAGGAGGCCTTACAAATAGCTGAGAAAAGAAGAGAAGTGAAAGGCAAAGGAGAAAAGGAAAGATATACCCATCTGAATGCAGAGTTTCAAAGAATAGCAAGGAGAGATAAGAAAGCCTTCCACAGTGATCAATGCAAAGAAATAGAGGAAAACAATAGAATAAGAAAGACTAGAGATCTCTTCAAGAAAATTAGAGATACCAAGGGGACCTTTCATGCAAAGATGGACACAATAAAGGACAGAAATAGTATGGACCTAACAGATGCAGAAGATATTAAGAAGAAGTGACAAGAATACACAGAAGAGGTATACAAAAAAGATCTTCATGACCCAGATAACCACAATGGTGTGATCACTCACCTAGAGCCAGACATCCTGGAATGTGAAGTCAAGTGGGCCTTAAGAAGCATCACTACAAACAAAGCTAGTGGAGGTGATGGAATTCCAGTTGAGCTATTTCATTCTAAAAGATGATGCTGTGAAAGTGCTGCACTCACTATGCCAGCAAATTTTGAAAACTCAGCAGTGGCCACAGGACTGGAAAAAGTCAGTTTTATTCCAATCTCAAAGGAGAGCAATGCCAAAGAATGTTTAAACTGCTGCAGAATTGCACTCATCTCACACCCTAGCAGAGTAATGCTCGATATTCTCCAAGCCAGGCTTCAACAGTATGTTAACTGAGAACTTCCAGATGTTCAAGCTGGATTTAGAGAAGGCAGAGGACCCAGAGATCAAATTGCCAACATCCTATGGATCACAGAAAAAGCAAGAGAATTGCAGAAAAACATCTATTTCTGCCTTAATGATTACATAAAAGCCTCTGTGTTGATCACAGCAAACTGCAGAAAATTCTTAGAGAGATGGAAATACCAGATCACCTGACCTGCCTCCTGAGAAATCTGTATGCAGGTCAAGAAGCAACAGTTAGAACTGGACATGGAACAATGGACTGGTTACAAATTGGGAAAAGAGTACACAAGGTTGTATATTGTCACCCTGCTTATTTAACTTATATGCAGAGTACATCATGCGAAATGCCCGGCTGGATGAAGCACAAGCTGGAATCAAGATTGCCAGGAGAAATATCAATAACCTCAGATACACAGATGTACGACCCTTATGGCAGAAAGTGAAGAGAAACTAAAGAGCCTCTTGATGAAAGTGAAAGAAGAGACTGGAGTATTTTCTCTCATTTTGCAGATGATTATTTCACCTTCTTAATAGTGTACTTTGAGAGACAAGTTTTTAGATTTGATGAAGTCTAATTTATCTATTTTTCCTTTTGTTAACTGTACTTTGGTGCCATATCTAAGAAACCATTGTTTACTCAAAGGTCATGAAGACATAGTCCTGTTTTCTTCTGGCTTAAAACTCAACATTCAAAAAACTAAGATCATGGCATCTGGTCCCATCACTTCACGGCAAATACGTGGGGAAACAATGGAAAGTGGTGAGAGACTTTATTTTCTTGGGGTCCAAATGGTGACTGCAGCCATGAAATTAAAAGATGCTTGCTCCTTGGAAGAAAAACTATGACAAACCTAGTCAGCATAATAAAAAGCAGAGATGTTACTTTATCATTAAAGGTCCATATAATCAAAGCTATTTTATTTCCAGTAGCCATGTGTGGATGTGATAGTTGGACAACAAAGAAAGCTGAGTGCTGAAGAATTGATGCTGTTGAATTGTGGTATTGGAGAAAACTCTTGAGAGTCCCTTGGACTGCCAGGAGATCCAACCAGTCCATCCTAAAGGAGATCAGTCCTGGGTGTTCATTGGAAGGACTGATGCTGAAGCTGAAACTCCAATAATTTGGCCACCTGATGTGAAGAACTGACTCATTGGAAAAGACCCTGATGCTGGGAAAGACTGAAGGCAGGATGAGAAGGGGACGACAGAGGATGAGATGGTTGGATGGCATCACTGACTCGATGGACATGTGTTTGAGTAGGCTCTGGGAGTTGGTGATGGACAGGGAGGCCTGGCATGCTGCAGTCTATAGGGTTGCAAAAAGTCAGACACAACTGAGCAACTGAACTGAACTGAAAGGAACCAGAGATCAAATTGTCATCATTCACTGGATCAAAGAAAAAGTAAGAGAATTTCAGAAAAACATCTATTTCTGTTTCATCGACTGTGCTAAAGACTTTGACTCTGTGGACCACAACAAACTATGGAAAATTCTTAAAGAAATGGGAATACCAGACCAAGTTACCTGCCTCCTGAGAAACCTGTATGCAGGACAAGAAGTACCGGAACCGAACATGGAACAACAGACTGGTTCAAAATTGGGAAAGGAGTAGGTCAAGGCTGTATTTTGTCACCCTGATAATTTAACTTCTATGCAGTGTATAATGTGAATTGCCACCCTGGATGAATCACAAGCTGGAATCAAAATTGCTGGGAGAAATATCAACAACCTCAGGTATGCAGATGATACTACTCTAATGTCAGAAAGTGAAGAGGAACTGAGGAGCCCCTTGATGAGGGTGAAAATAGAGAGTGAAAAAGCTGATTTAAAACTCAAAATTCCAAAAACTAGAATCATGGCATCCGGTCCCATCACTTCATGGCAAATAGATAGGGGAAAAGTGGATACAGTGGCAGATTCTTTTTTTTGGGGGGGGGGGAGCTCCAAAATCACTCCAGATTGTGACTGCAGCCATGAAATGAAAAGATGCTTGCTTTTTGGAAGGAAAGCTATGACAAACCTAGACAGTGTACTAAAAAGCAGAGATATCACTTTGCCAACAAAGGTCTGTCTAGTCAAAGGTATGGTTTTTCCAGTGGTCATGTATGGATGTGAGCGTTGGACTATAAAGAAGGCTGAGCACCAAAGAATTGATGCTTTTGAACTGTGGTCCCAGAGAAGACTCTTGAACATCCCTTGGACAGCAAAGAGATCAAACTGGTCAATTCTAAAGGAAATCAACCCTGAATATTCACTGGAAGGACTGATGCTGAAGCTAAAGCTTCAATACTTTGGCCACCTGATGCAAACAACCAACTCATTGGAAAATATCCTGATGCTGGGAAAGATTGAGGGCAAGAGGAGAATGGGGTGACAGAGGATGAGATGGTTGGATGGCATCACCGACTCAATGGACATGAGTTTGAGCAAACTTCTGGAGATAGTGAAGGACAGGGAAGCCAGGAATGCTTCAGTCCATGGGATCAGAAAGAATTGGATATGACTTAGGGACTGAACAACAACTCCTCCCTTATCAGATATTTGAGTTTTATGTATTTTCTTTCATTCTGTGGGTTTTCATTTCACTCTTTTAATATTGTTCTTTGAGACACAAAAGATTTTAGTTTTGATGAAGTCCAGTTTATCTGTTTTTCCTTTTGTTAATTGGGCTTTTGGTGCTGTATCTAACAAACCACTGTCTAATCCAAGCTCATGAAGACATACTCCTGTTTTCTTCTAACAGTTTCATAATTTTAGCTCTTACATTTAGTTTTTATTTTTTTAATATGGTGCAAGGTAGGTCCAATATCATTCTTTTACTTGTGGATATTAATATACCTTTTAAAGTGTAATGAGTAACTTGTATTTCTTTGCATTTAGACTATAAATTCCATGAGGGCAGAGACCAAGATGGTCTTACTAAATTTTTAATGAATAGATGAATTAGGGAACCAAAATATCAAGTTTCTTTCCTTTTGTCAGAAATTATATAGAGTACAGTACCTGTTTTCATTGCGACCTTGGTAGTTATAATCATTTGGCAATAACAATTCAGAAAGAAACTAGTACACAGAATGTTAGAGATGGCATTCTTTAACAGGCTCTGGAGCCAAATTGATTTGGATCAAATCCTGATTTTCATTCAAGAAATTTGTAACCTTGGGCAGATTACATTACCTAGTTCTGATTCTTTAAAACGGGGATTTAGTTTCTATTAACTGTCAAAAGGATTAAATAAGACCTTGTAACTATAGTGCTTCATACATTGTAAGCATTTATCAAATGGTAGCAGTTATTTATTATTGCAAAGGAGACATAGCCATGTTTGGAAATTTTCTCCCTAGTACGGATTCCAAGATTTCTATATTCGTTTGTGTATTGATAATTGTTGTAGAACTGATGTTTGATTCAGAATGAAAGGCATACACAAAACCAGAATTCAGTGTGTTTGTGCAAATACTCGGGAGTCAGTGTCCTGCGCAATACAATTACACCCTTTTGGGTGTAAGAATTTCGCGGAAAGAGGGTTCTAGGCATTTTCTATTTTTTTCAACATGGCACATTTCCCAGGTTTGTACGCTAGTTACTTGATTGTATGTCTGTCTCCTCCATTAGAGTCAGCATACAAATGCTGTCTTAAGTCATCTTTGGCTTTTCAGTACTCAGTGTCAGGCCACAGTTGAATTGACTTGTCCACGGGGGTCCTAAAAGATTCTCTGGGAAGGGCTGAAGAAGTCGGAAGCGGGAGGGAAGACCTCGGATCCATTGCCAACGAGAGGAATGCTGCACAGGTGTGCCAGCCACGAGGGTCGCAGAGCTCCAGACCCAGGTAAGAAATGTCGAGACCCACTTCTTACCGGCTCCTGTCCCTGTAGGGTCGCTTCCGGGAGGGGGCGGGGACAAAAGAGGAGGCGTGCCGGCACGGAGGCCGTTTACAACGCACCAGACGGAAGTGTGCCAAAGGTTTTGGTGCAGCCGCTTCCGGTCCGGGTAAAGGCTGCTGAGGTACGCTGCATGGTCTCTGTCTTGCCGGGACAGCCTCCGGAGGGCAAGTCAGCAGGTCAGGAAGCTAGCACCGGCGTCTGGATTCAGAAGTGTGGAGTCTTGTGGAAAGATCGGAAAAACGACCAGGAACTTGAATACGATCTAACCTGTGTTTCCGAGGGGGTAACTTCCACGAGGAACCCATCTGCCCTGGTAACGGCCAAAGAGGAGATGGCGCCAGTCAGGGAGCGGCCGTGGCCGACACAGTGAGGAAGCGCGAGGGCGGAGCAACCGGAGGAGCCTCGGGAGAAGAGCCAGAGCCGTCGCTGCCGCCACCACCTCTACCACCATGGAAGGAGCAAAGCCGACACTGCAGCTCGTGTACCAGGCAGTGCAGGCGCTGTACCACGACCCAGATCCCAGCGGAAAGGAGCGCGCCTCGTTTTGGCTTGGGGAGCTGCAGCGTTCGGTGAGGGGCCGGGAGAGGCCGTTCTGCGCCGCGGGGCAAGGGCTGGATAGGACCTAAGCTCGAGCTGGAGTCCAGCGGTTGGCCTCGTGAGGTCTTCCTTGGGGAGGAGCTGCTCCCGCGGGGTGGGGCTGCGAACCTACATCGCCGCCGCTTTTCGGAAACTAGTTGCACTGGTCGGTCGCGAAGTGGCCCTTTCCCCTCCCCGTAGAATGTGATTTGTAAGTCCTATACTTCTTGCTTGTGGCTTCGATCTGTTCCTCTTAAGTTTTACACTTGCTGCTACTTGTTTCTTAGGCTTTGCTTTTCCGTTTTGTCTTTCTTCAACCAAATCCAATCCCGGTCTTTATCTTCTAAGGATGCTTTATCCGTCTCTCTTCGGTGTCTAGGTGTTACGTCTGGTAATTCCTTTCCAGTCGTAGCTTACATCTTAACTGTTCTTTGCTGCTTTTCACTCTAGTTTGAGTATTGTATTCTCGTAGCTTCTCAGGTTTCTGGATCCTTATCCTCGTGAGTTTTTTCTTGTGTTTTGGAGTGCAACATAAAAAAGAAATCAATTCTGGTTTCAGAAAATCTTTGCAGTTCTCTAATCTTATCTTTCTCCTGATTTTGACCTTCTCTATAAGATATAGATATCAAAGCTGCCTTGATTATTACAGATAATTGTGTCTGCGTCCAGTGAGGGGATTAATTTATTGGGAGCCTGTCTTTTAATATTCAAATATTTATTTGTTTTTAATAGCAGATCGGGCTTCCCTGGTAGCTCAGACGGCACAGCATCTGCCTACAATGAGGGAGACCCGGGTTCGATCCCTGGGTCGGGAAGATCCCCTGGAGAAGGAAATGGCAACCCACTCCAGTATTCTTGCCTGGAAAATCCCATGGACTGAGGATCCTGATAGGCTACAGGCCATGGGGTCGCAAAGAGTTGGACACGACTGAGCGACTTCACTTCACTTCATATACGTTGTATTTTGTGCGTTTGAATCACGTGCATTATGCTTCCTCCCCTAATTTTCCTACTTAGCCTTGCTTTGCTTTAATTTTGTGTGGGTATGTATACTTGGTGATCTTGTTGACTTTACCTTTCTTATTTTTGCATTTCATACACCTAAGCATATTATAAAATTTGCCCCCTCCCTTCCCATTTTTTTTTTAAAAACTCATACCTAGTACTTAAAGATGCTCTGCCCTTTTGAGGGCTCCTTGGCTGTAAGTGCATAATAAGTATTTTAAAATTTGCTACCTCGACTTTGAATATTACACTTAAAAAAAAAAAATCGGAAACTCAAGTCCTGGATGACCACATGAGAGCAGAAAGGAATTAAGACTCACTGTAGGCTACATAAGAAAATCATTTTTATATGGTCTTATTTGTCGTTATTTAGTTGCTAAGTTGAATTGGACTCTTGCTACCTCAAGAACTGTAGCCCGCCAGGCTCCTCTGTCCATGGGATTTCCCAGGCAAGAAGAATACTGGAGTGGGTTTCTATTTTCTTCTCCAGAGGCTCTTCCAGACTCAGGGATTGGGCCTGCTTCTCCTGTATTGGCAGGCAGATTCTTTACCACTGAAGAAGCCACCAGGGGTCTTAGTGTTTAGTTAGTTTTGTGATCTGGGAAATATCAATAACCTCAGATATGCAGATGACACCACCCTTATGGCAGAAAGTGAAGAAAAACTAAAGAGCCTCTTGATGAACGTGAAAGAGGAGAGAAGAAAGTTGGCTTAAAGCTCAACATTCAGAAAACTAAGATCATGGCATCCAGTCCCATCCCTTCATGGCAAATAGATGGGGAAACAGTGGCTGACTTTGTTTTTTTTGAGCTCCAAAATCACTGCAGATGGCGACTGCAGCCATGAAGTTAAAAGATGCTTTCTCCTTGGAAGGAAAGTTATGACCAACCTAGATAGCATATTAAAAAGCAGAGACCTTACTTTGCCAACAAAGGCCATCTGGTCAAGGCTATGGTTTTTCCAGTAGTCATGTATGGATGTGAGAGTTGGACTATAAAGAAAGCCGAGTGCTGAAGAATTGATGCTTTTGAATTGTGGTGTTGGAGAAGACTCTTGAGAGTCTCTTCGACTGCAAGGAGATCCAACCAGTCCATCCTAAAGGAGATCAGTCTTGAGTGTTCATTGGAAGGACTGAAGCTGAAACTCCCAATATTTTGGCCACCTGATGTGAAAAGCTGACTCATTGGAAAAGACCCTGATGTTGGAAAAGATTGGAGGCGGGAGGAGAAGAGGACAGTGGGATAAGATGGTTGGATGGCATCACCGACTATGGATATGAGTTTGGGTAGGCTCTGGGAGTTGGTGATGGACAGGGAGGCCTGGCATGCTGCGTTTCATGGGGTTGCAAAGAGTTGAACACGACTGAGCGACTGAACTGAACTGAGTCTCTTATTACAGCCCTGCATCTTCACCATTATCATCATTATCACTGTTTACAGTCAGTCAGGTCCCAAGAGAAACAGATGCACACTTGAAATAGGTTAATTTGAGAAGGGTTTGTTTTATAAAGGTACTATTTATAAAGATACAGATATAATGTGCCATTAAAGTGTAGAAACCTAGAGCCAAACAGTTAATAGCCCTAAGCCATAAGAAATAAGATAGGGAGTGGTTACTTCTTGAGCTCTCAAGAGGAGTATGGAGTTGACTGCCTTGAGAGGAATGGTAGTTTTCATTTGAAGGGCCCTAGCCATCATGAGGTGATTTTGCAGGGAGGAAGTTGGAGGAATAAATATCTACACCTTATTCTCCTGACTTCCTCTTGGGATACCCCATTGGGCAAACCCAACCCTGAACTAGGAGACTCAGGAACCTGTTGATCTTTTCCATAGAGGTCAAGCATACTGGGGCAGAAAACATGGTAGTGAAGAGTGGAAAAGTGGGCCTGGAAAATAGCACAGTCACACATCATTTTTAGTCATCTTCAGCGTCTGGATTGACAATTCAGCTAACACATTGGCTTCTTAATTCCCTTACTTCTTTTTCTCAGTCACCTGGTCACATAGTCACATCTTGGATCTTGTCATTGCTAAAAAAAAAATCACCAACCCTCCAAATCACTGACTCACGCGTTGAGCTCTAATCACATTACCCACTGAAATTCTTCTATTTTGCTGACTCAAGAATCTCAAATAATGTGATACAATACCTTTTGGTTTTTTGAAGTCTTACATAATTTTAATTTTTATAAAAACTAAGGTTATTAACTATTGTTAGCTTAATAACAAGCATTATTATTGTTAAAATAGTTTTAAACCAGACTTCAAAAATTTTCTAAAAGTTATAAAATGGGAATAGTTTTACAAGATTTTGGATAAAAAGACAGCAGTCTTATATAGACTTTCTCTTATGAAAGATGAGGATTTAGGCTCCTTTCACTTCTTTATACCCCATTACTCTAACATAGGTATACCACATTTTTGGTCATATCATTACCCATTGTGAATCATGAAACATATATACCATGATAATTTCTTTTTTGTGCAACTTTTGTGATAATTTTTTCTTTTTTTACCGTTTGCTTTATTTTCTGTGTATCTACAGTAATCCATCCCAAACTCTGTTAGTAGGTATAAATATCCTCTTAGTATGTTCACACTGGTAATCTGTTTCCATTATTGTTGGAAGAAAACCTTTCCTGAGAGCCCTCTTATCTTCCTGCTTCAATCTGATCTGGTTGCTCTCCAGGTCTGTTGCATAATTATTGTCCTGGGATCTCACCATCTTAAGAGAAATCCGTTCTCTTGTATTGGATGCACTGAATCCTGGATCCCATCATCTTTTTTTGGATTACTTCCTCATTTGACAGATAATTGAAAAGGGAACCTTCATCTCTTCTTTCTCATTGTCTTTGTTGGTCTTTTTTCTTGGACCACTTTTTTTACTCTGAGAGTTCTCTATAGTCTTCTCCTGGGTGGGGTTGGGGAGCTATAAACTAGGCTGCTGGTGGCATGTGGGAGAATGAGCTGGAGGATGGATCTCACCACCAACCATATAGACTTTATTTAATCTATTTTCAATATGATACTCCCATCCATAGGTGAGCCTGTTGTCCAAAAGTCCCGAGTTCTACTATAGTCTCTCCAAAGTAAACCTTGAGTCTTATGCGATGGTGAGAGGATAGTTATAGTATCCTGGTCCCTCAAGAGTCAGGGAGAAAATCTAGGAAACTAAACTGCTGACAAAGGTTTTTGAACCCATTCCTTTGTTTTCTGTTCCATTTGTTCTGTTTTCTGTTTCTGTCTTCAGACGTACCTCAGTACTTGCGATTCTTGAGCTTTTCTGGGATTTTGCAAATGAGTTAGTTTGCCCCCTTTATTGTTGTTGTTCAGTCATTCAGTCATGTCAGACTCTTTGTGACCCCCTTGGACTGCAGCATGCCGGGCCTTCCTGTCCTTCACTATCTCCTGAAGTTTGCTCAAACTCATGTCCATTGAGTCAGTGATGCCATCCAACCATCTCATCCTCTGTTGCCCCCTTCTCCTCCTTCCCTCAGTCTTTCCCAGTGTCAGGGTCTTTTCCAGTGAGTCTGCTCTTAACATCAGGTGGCCACAGTATTGGAGCTTCAGCATCAGTCCTTCCAATGAATATTGAGGGTTGATTTCCTACAGTTTGCCTGTTGACTTCCGCCATGCTTATCCCTTCTTCCCTCCCAGCTCACAGGCAAATTTCAGCTTTCTCAGACCTGCTCAGAGGATTAACACTCACCCATTAGCTTTCTGGGGCTTCCCCGGTGATGTGGTAAAGAATCCACCTGCCGTTGCAGGAGATGCAGGAGACGAAGGTTCAATCCCTGGGTCAGGAAGATCCCCTGGAGTAGGAAATGGCAACACACTCCAGTATTCTTGCCTGGAAAATTCAATGGACAGAGGAGCTTGGTGGGCTACAGTCCATGGGGTCCCAAAGATAACTGAGCGTGTGTGTGTGTGCGTGTGTGTGTGTGCTTTCTAGTTTTCACAGTTTTGTTAATATTGTTCATGTGTGCATTCTCTGTCCTTGTGGGTTCCCTCCCCTTTGAGGGGAAAAAACTTTTTACTCTAACTTTGGAAGGAACCCTCAGGCAAACTGATGTTTCAGTCAGTTTGATTGAGTTAAGAAGTCTTACTTCGTTCTTGAATTTCATCAAAACCTTATTCCTTTCACTGGCCCTTTTCTTTGTTAGGTATTATATTTTTCAACTACTGTCATTCTCCTCTTTCTCCAGTATACCACCATCCCTTCACGTCTGATTTGAAGAACTTGAGCATGTGTATCCAATTGCTTTTGTCTGATCTCAGTGCTCTGCATCTTATTTTCTGAATTCTTAGGAATCTTGATCTTTTGATTATCCTGTGTCTTGCTTATATCCTCGAACTCCCTCTTTACTGGTTCTTTTTGCATCAGCACTCACAAAGCTGTAGTATCTCAAAGAAAAGCAGGTGGGTTTTTTGAGGGGAAGGAGGAGGGAAATGCTACCTTTGTCTGATTTTATGATTGATTTTTTTCTTACCTTTGTGCTTACCTATTACTTTTTCCCAGTCCTGTCTTCAAATGAAGAAATTAACCCATCTTTTCGAAGCCTAGCTTAAATTCTTTCTGTCTAAAGTCTTAATTTTGATTCTCTTCTGCTGAAATTCATTTTTGCCCCTGCCCCAACACCTAAAGCACTTTAATTGTGTTTATCATATTTTTACCTTTTTGAAAACTTGTTTTGTCTGCCCCAGTAGACTGTATATAATATATATATATATAGATTATATATATTATGTATCAGTTTATATAATCTGATATGCATAGTTGAAGGAATAAACCATGATTATTAAATGATCAAGATGCCTGACACACACAGGTTCTTAAGAATGTTCTTGAACGCATAGCTGCTTGTAGCATCTCCAAAGGGGCAGTTGGATGACTCAGATTTGTCTTTATCTATGAATTTCGTTTATTTTTGCTGTGTTTCTCTAACATATCCATGGGTGACTGAAAATAAACAGTATTACTCAGCCTCCTGTGATGTTCTGTTTTCAGTCTTTTGAATTTTTTAAAAGAACAATCTTTATGAGAAAAGTTTTTATTACCCCCATTTTATACTTTGAACGACTTGAGTACAGAAAAGGAGAACTTTTTGCCACAACTATCCTGTCTTGAAATGATCACTAAGTGACATTTTAAACAAAAAGTGTTTTAGTGTAGTAACAAATCATGCTAGTGTAGTATCATAAGGTTTTAATTTTCACTTTGAAATTGATAAAGAATTCCCTTGTGGTTCAGTGGTTAGGACTCTGTGCTTTCACTGCAGAGGGTCCCAGGGTTCAATCTCTGGTTGGGGAGTTAAGATCCCATAAGCCACATGGTGCGCCCCCCCCCCCCCCCCAAAATCTCCTTTAGTTAAAAACAGAAAATGTGGTAACTAAAATTTTATACCATATAAAGTAGTAGTATATACCATGTAAAGTAGCATCCAAAACTGTATAGTCCCTAAAAAATAGCAAAAAAAATTAAATTGGTAAGGAATAGAATCTACCTGGTTTGTTTCAAAACCACTTTGAATAATAGATGTTTTGAAAAACTATTATCTTTACTTGTCTCAACCCCATACTTTACTAACCTTAGAGCCATTTAGTATAGTTTTAGTGGAACCTAGGGACAATAGATGGAGAAGGCAATAGCACCCCACTCCGGTACTCTTGCCTGGAAAGTCCCATGGACAGAGGAGCCTAGTAGGCTACAGTCCATGGGGTCTTGAAGAGTCAGACAGGACTGAGCGACTTCACTTAAACTTTTCACTTTCATGCACTGGAGAAGGAAATGGCAGCCCACTCCAGTATTCTTGCCTGGAGAATCCCAGGAACGGGAGCCTGATGGGCTGCCATCTATGGGGTTACACAGAGTTGGACACGACTGAAGTGACTTAGCAACAGGGACAATAGATTTGGTATAAAGGTGTAATTTGGATATGGTTCTGCCCACGCAACACATTAGCATCTTTTCTCTCTGAGATTTGTATAAAATAGTCATTTTCAGAAGAATCTACTTTGATGACTCGTAACTTTTTTTCACCAAAATTCTTGGAGACAACTTAGAGCCATGGTTTTCCTTTATGTGATAGGCAGATGTCACTGATATCTTCAGAGTGTTTTAAAAGAAAGAAAATTATTGTGAGACATTTTAAAGGAAACCTATTTAACAATGGACTATTTTGAATACTTAGTTTCCTTTGTTTACCTCTGAGTAACCAAAATGAGTAGAAGGTGTAGTATTGGAAGGAAAGACCATCTCTTTATAGGGCTAATAAACTGTGCTACTCATTTGTTCTAAATTTTTAACTTAGATTAGAAGAAGGAGACTACCTTTATGGAGATAGTCTGTGGATTAGAGGTTATCTCAGAAGTTTCCTAGTTCACTCTAAACTGAAAAGATTGATGAAAAGAATCCAAAGACATAAATCAACTGGAATTGAATCATGCTTTTTTTTTTTTTTAATTTTTATTGAAATACAGTTGATTTACTACATTGTGTGAATCATGCTTTGATACACTAAGTTGGCATTGGTTTATCACATAGCCTTGAGAATTTTCTTCTAAATATATCTGGAAGGTCATGGGTCATGGAGTATCAGTTTCAAACTTCTTACTTCCTAATAATTTTCCTCTTTGGAGTTTCTTGATTCTTTTTAGTTCTAAAACCTAGAATCTTTGATTTTTCCCCTAGCAATGCGGTCATTGATTTGATTCACCTGAAAATCTAGACATCTTTTAATGCTTCTGCTCTCATCTTCCAGTCAAGTGACTATTAAACCTGTTTTTGAAAGGCAGACTTTCTAGAAAATAGAAAATGTTCCGGTATGACTTCTCTGGGGTCAGTTAGTTCAGTGAATATAGGAATACTGTATGCTTTGCATTGCTGGAAAGTGGGAGGATATAAGTGGTAAAAACCAAAGACCTTTCTACTGAATATAATAGTGTACTAGTCTGGTTATGTTGTCTAATATGATTGCCATTACCCATATGGCTAATGTGGCTGTTTAAATTTGAGCTAATTTAAATAAAGTTAAAATCAATTCCTTATTTGCATTGTCACATTCCAAGTTTTGGACAGTGCAAATATAGTCATTTCACGTCCTTGTTGTATTGGAGCTTATGAATGAAGATTTGTGATGGTATTTCAGTGGGCATTATAGTCTATTATCTGGTGACATTCATCTGTATTTTGATTAGTTTATTTCTCATCTTCCCAGGCCTTGGACCAGAGTCGATGGTTTGAAACAGAATATAAAATTATAAGGGTGCCACTACATTTTCTAAAAGATATTTATTTGTCTCCACTGGGTCTTAGTTGCAGCACACAGGATCTAGGATCTTTGATCTTCATTGCAGCCTATGGAATCTAGTTCCCTGACCAGGGATTGAACCCAGGCCCTCTGTTTTGGGAGCACAGAGTCTTAGCCACTGGACCACCAGAGAAGTCCTACTGCTACATTTTCTAACTTACCATTTTAACTATTTTTAGGTATATAGGTCAGTGGTATTAGGTACATTCATGTTGTTGTGCAACCATCACCACAGTATGATCAATATAGTTTTATTTCAGTTCAGTTCAGTCGCTTAGTCGTGTCCGACTGTTCGACCCCATGGACTGCAGCACGCCAGGCTTCCCTGTCCATCACCAACTCCTGCAGTTTACTTAAACTCATGTCCATTGAGTCAGTGATGCCATCCATCTCATTCTCTGTCTTTACTAGAATTTTAAATATAATCATATAAAAACAAACATTTCAAAACGTGCTAAATATTAGAAAGTTAATCAGTGCTACAAACTTAGACAGCATATTAAAAAGTAGAGACATCACTTTGCCGACAAGGGTCCATATAGTCAAAGCTATGGTTTTTCCTGTGGTCACGTACGGATGTGAGTTGGACTCTAAAGAAGGCTGAGCACCGAAAAATTGATGCTTTTGAATTGTGGTGCTGGAGACTTAAGAGTCGCTTGGACAGCAAGGAGATCAAGCCAGTCAATCCTAAAGGCAATCAGTTCTGAATATTCTTTGGAAGGATTGATGCTGAAGCTCCAATACTTTGCCCACGTAATGTGAATAGCTGACTCACTGGAAAAGACTCTGATGCTGGGAAAGATTGAAGGCAAAAGTAGAAGAGGGTGGCAGAGGATGAGATGTTCGTCCATCACTGACTCGATGGACATGAGTTTGAGCAAACTGGGAGATAGTGAAGGACAGGGAAGCCTTGGGTTCTGTAGTCCATGGGATTGCAAAGAGTGGACATGACTTAGTGACTGAACACCAATCAGTGCTATCTCTAGAATTTTTCATCTTCCCAAACTGAAACTCTGTACCTGTTGAAGAATAATTCTCCATTCCCTCCTCTCTTCAGCTCCTGGTAACCCCATTCTGCTTTTTTTTCCTCTATAAATTTAACAACTCCAGGTACCTTATGAATAGAATAATACAGTACAACCATCACCACCATCCATCTCCAGAACTTTTCTCGTATTATAAAACTGAAAAATCTGTACCCATTACACATAGTTAACTGACTCCCCATTTCTCCTCATAGTCCCTGGCAACCACCATTCTGCCTATTGTCTCCATGAACTTGACTACTCTGGGCACCTCATATAAGTAGAATCATACAGTATTTGTCCTTTTGTGACCGACCAGCTTGTTTCACTTTATGCCTTCAGGGTTCATCCATGTTGTAGAATGTGTCAGAATTTCATCCCTTTTTAAGGCTGAATAATAATGTATGTATGTACCACATATTGTTTATCTGTTCATCTGTTGGTACACACTTGGGTACCTTCCACATTTTGGCTATTATGAATAATGCTGTTATGAACACAGGTGTAGAAATATCTTTTGGAATCCCTTCTATTAATTCTTTTGAGTATATCACCAGAAGGGGAGTTGCTGGATTGTATGATAATTCTGTGTTGTTTTTTTTTTTTTAAGGAATTGACACGCTATTTTCTAGATTTTTATAGAATTTTAAACTCTTCCTCCCGCCCCCTTTCTTGGACTACACTGTGTGGCATACAGGATCTTAGTTCCCCAACCAGATAGCCATGCCTCCTACAGTGGAAACTCGGAGTCTTAACTGCTGGACCACTAGAGAAGTCTTATAAGCTCTGTTGAACTTAAAAACAGGTTTAATTCTTAGAAAGTTGAGCTTGCTCAGATTGTCTCTCCTGTATTTCCCTAGCGTGTACCTTGGTACTGAAATATTACCAGAGAGTGTTTTAAACTGGTAAAGTTCTAGAGAGAAGTTTATTTCTGTTTATTGGAAGTTCACAGTACTGCTAATGGGAATAAATTTGTTGTGTTTGGCATGCAGAACCCCTTGAAAGTATCAATTTAATTTTTTCCTCTTTCTGGTTAGACTTCTTAAAATGAAAATATTATGAAATTTGTATTTTTTTTCTTTTGGTAAGAAATTTCTGTTAACAGAGTTTACATGTTTTTTTCACCTTTTTTCCCCAAGCCCATAGCACTCTTCTTTTCAGTTTTTCTCTGTATTAATTGTTACTTGTATTTTCTGTCTCAGCCATTATACATAAGACCCTAAAGCAGAAGAATATACTTAGAACTAGTCCTAAAAAGGTATATATTTTTACATAAGCATTCAGAGTTTTCTAACACTATAATGCATTTTTTATTAAACCTTAAGCTAGATATCTAATATTTCTGTATGATTAAAAAACTTGAATCTTCAGCAGGGTGTTAGTGTAGCTTAGTATGTCTAATAGTACTCTTATTCTTCAGGTTTATATGAGTTGTTATAAAAAAAAACTTGTTCAGATAGGCAGGAATGGAGACCAGTGAGTAAAGGAAATCCATTTCTCATATTTTCGGCTTTTAGGAAACCCTCATATGGGCTGCTCATTTGCTTGAAATGGTTTCAAGCTTGGCATTTTCTACTTTTAAAGCAGGGCTCCCCAGTGTAATTAGTAAGGTCCACAGTGAATTGATTTTCAAGGAATGCATGCTTCAGTCACTCCTAACCCAAGTTGATCTTACAGATCCAGACATCTTTTTTCAGGGCCAGTCTTGAGGGTTAATAGTCACATGTACGGGGGACTGAGGGTTTTTAATTTGGATAGGAATTCTTTATAGTTGTTGGGAAAAAATATTGGTAAAATTTCTCAGTATCATAATATATGTGACCAACAGCTACAGATTTGAGACAAAGTTTATTTTATGACTCAGGACTGTTTGAAAATGCTTGTCCCAGAAACACTGGGATTTAATCAGAAACTGAGGAGACCATAGTGTGCAGTATAGTCATTTGGTCTTATCGAGTCCTCTCATTGAGATCAAGATAGAATGATACATAGGGGCACTATAGTCTTCCAAATTGTCTTGAACAGTGTTTGAGTATTTCTTTTGGAATTTGAGTAGCTTTTGATATTTTAAAGAATTATTTTTAGCCAGGAATCTCTTCCCTCCCATAAGGGAAATAATGTCTTCCTTTTAATTATATGTTCAATTATTATGGGGATGGCTGTGAAAATGTAAATTGACTGAACTTAACTCTATAAATGAGCTTTTTTGCTTCTAGAAAAGTAGTTGTTTATGCAAACATGGGGATTTTATGGTTCTGGGAGCTCACTAAGGGCTTTATGATTATTTTTCACTTAGGCTCTGTGTTTGGAGTTGGGATTTGTTTACTCATTACTGCTGTGGTGGAGGTATTAGCTAAGTTTCATTTCATCATAGTTTCTGTATTTCAGGCCATCTTGCAAAACAAATTATTTTGAAAGATAACAGTTTTAGATAGTGATGGTTCTCTTTTGAGAGCTATAAAATATAAGCTTATAGCTTTTTAATATCCATTCATATCATTTTCTCTCCTCACTGTCTAAGAAAACCATTAGAAAGTAACTTGTGACAGACCTAGCAATATGTCTTAAATTTGTAAAAGTTTCATAACGGATTAGGTACAAAAACTTAAGATAGTTGACTGACTTAAAAAATAAATTACTTTCTCTTTTTCAGGTTAATAAAACTAATTTGTTCTTTACTTGTCTCATGAAAATGATTTTTTCTTGATTTGGGAAATTCTGATTTTCTAGCTCTGTACCATATTGTTACAGGGCATATGTCTAAAATGTTACATTGTCTGGTTGGCAGTGTTTTAAGGGTTCTTTTTGCTGTACTCATACCTAGTCTTCCTCTCCTTCCAGTATACTGTAAACAGTTTATAAATGTATTATTCATTAATTGAACTGCTTTTAAAAAGTACAAAAATCTGACACATTTATGCTTACTTTTCAAATCCCTTTGAAATATTTGTTTTTTTTTTCCCCATTGAAATATCTTTATTTCCAGAATTTCTATTTGCTAGAGCTTTTCTGTTTTCAGGGAAGTATTCTGAGTAATTCTACTTAATTTGAGCAGTTTTTATATAGAATTAACTAGCAGCTCTAATCTGCTTCTGATTTTTGGCAGCTAATGAATCCTTAGGCCCCTATCTGGGTGTGGACTTGCATTGTTAAGGGTCTGCTCATTGATTTCTGTTGATTCAGCAGTTTCTGTTGATAACAGCAGAACTGTTATTGTAGAAATGAGTCTTGGAGCAGTCGTGACTGTTAAAGACAAAAAGGGCAAGTACTTTTAGGATCTGCTGAGTAGTATAATGAAAGACTTGGAGCATGTTAGTCAAAGGATTGCTGGGCCATCCCCTGTTTCATATTCATCACATAGTCATGGAAATATCTTTTGAAAAGACTGATATAAAGGCCTGTTCTGCTACTGCTTTGTGAAATGGAAGATTGGAATTAGTTGCTTAAATGGAAAATGTTCTCTTGTTGCAGCCTCTTTGAAATGTGCTGCTAGTGGGAGCTGCAGCTTCCTCCTGCTGACTCTGAGCCCCAGGCTTCGGTTGAGATGGTCCTTTCAGAAATGTGGAGCTTAGTTCAAGCCTGGATTTCAGTGGGTAGCACCTGGCATCTGTGGCTAGAAAGTCCTATGAAGTGTAAGTGCTTTATTCTCTCCTTGTAAAGAATCCCTTTTCCTTTCTTCTTTCTGCAGCTTAGCAGAGGGGAAGAGCAGTGAGCAGTGTACTTATAGGGTCTACTGTATCAGGATGGTTGCATTTTCTTAATGATTCAGTGATTAAAACAAGATTGCTTGTTGTTTGGATGCCAACAGTTTTTAAACCCTCCTGGAATTCAAAATAAAGGGACAAATTATGATCTCTTAATATATAGTACTGGCAGTATCATCCTGGGTAATTTTTCACTGACAGTTTACTTAGAAGATTGTGATATTCAAGTTTCCCAGGTTTCTTTAGAGGTCACTCTTGTCTTTTATTCTTATTCCAAAGAACAAATATTTGAAAAGAGAGGCACCATTGACCAGTGGGTGGGGCAGCATCAAGATAAATAAGGATGCTTGAAATGAGAAGACAGTTCTTTTTTCACTTTGGTTCCACTTGACACATTTACACAAGGAGCAGTATCAGAATTTTCTAAGACTGATTCTTCATAGAATTGTCCTAGGAAATACATATAGCTGCCATCTTATTTTAGTTTAGTTAAAAAACAAAAAAACTATGATAACAATAAGCATTAGAAGATGCAGATTTTATATTTAGTTTAGTTGCCTCAGATTACCTGCTTTTCTCTCTCTCTTTTTTTTTCTATTACAGAAATACTGATAGTATTCAAAGTAAGGTAATTCTAGAAAAGATTCCCATTTAGGGAAGACTTTTTAAGTTTTCCTTCGCTGAGATTTTCCTGAGATTCTTAAATCTTCAGATTTTGGCTAGGAAAATACTGAGCTTCATTTCATTGCTAAAGCAAAATATATATTGAAAACAAAACCAAACCAAGGCTCCATACGAGAAAGGCAAGCAGAGTTCAGCAAATGAGGACTCTGAATGAAAAACATCTCATCCTTTCACGACCCTTGTTTTCTTTATCTGGAAAGAACTGGTTTGCTTGTTTTCTTTTGCTCTCTCACTTTCTAAACATTGTGGATTCTGTTCTTAACAGATTACTCCCAATCCAGTAAGTATCCCAGCTACCTAGCAAAAGAATAAGCTTTGTGTTGGGGAGGTCAAAGAGATGTTATAGATTTATGAGATGATAGTATCTTGTCATTTGCTTCATATTTAGTCATTTAACATGTGTGTGTATGCTTTATGTCGAACAATTTATGACCCTGTGTGCCATAGCCTGCCAGGCCCTTCTAACCATGGGATTTTTCAGGCAAGAGGGCTGAAGTGGGCTGCCATTTCCTACTCCACGGGATCTTCCTGACCCAGGGATTGAAACTTGCATCTTCTGCATTGGCAGGGATTCTTTACCACTGAGCCACTTGGGAAGCCCCTGATTTAATATATATTTCTTTATATTGCTCTATGGCTAGGGAATTTTTGAAAAATGCAGAAATAATTAAGGTTGTTTTTTCCTTTCTAATCTATTAGAAAAGATGAACAAAGCCCAAATAATTACAATATAAAATACTACAACTGAACTGTTGCAGTCAAGGGTACCTCAGTAGTAAGGAAAAAGGATTTCTCCTCCAGTATTTTTCTTTATCTCTGGCTTTCATGAGTTTGAATATGATGTGTTTAGCATTTGTTTGTTTGGGAGAGTTGGGGATAGGATCATTCCCTGTTGTCCTCATCTGCAGTACAGTCTTCAGCACCTCCAGTGTCCAGTGTTCTCATTGGTGGGGCTTTCTCAGTGATTCTGTCATCCCCTATGGCATTCACGCTCTGTCTTGCATCTGGTGGGTCTTGTGCAGGATAAATTTTTTTACCCTTCCTTCAGTGGTAGGAGACCTCTGTGGTGGTAGTATTATTATAGTATGACAGGCTCAAGACCTTGTGCCTTGCCCTGTAGGGTGGAGGAGGGGTTTCTTCTGTTAACCTTGGTATAATGCAGTGGGTCTTACTTAATGTGTGCCTTGGGGGGTGGGGTGTGTGACATGGTTTGCTGCCCCTCTGATACCAATTAAGACTTTTATTCATTAGAGGAGAAGGGTCTAGTCAGAGCTTTTTGTATCCTTTCTGCAGTTGTGGCTACTCCTGTCCTCTAGGACTGTACCAGCAAAGAGGTTTTCTCTGGTCTCCTGCTCTACCCCTGTTCTTTCTCCTGAGTATTTGGTGGAGTTGCGTGAATAAGAGCCTGTGGGTGGTGTGAATTCCCCCTGAGTCTCAGGGGTTTTATAGTTCATACTAGCCCACCCTCAGTCTTTATCCGTTGTTAATAATTTTAATTGAACTTTTATTACCTGGTTGTCTGGTGTTCCACATCTCTCTTCTTTGTCCTGCCACAGTTGAACCAACACTTGTCTTCTGTCTCCTTGGAGAGGTGTCTTTAATTTTTAGTTTACTTGCTCGTCCTGGGACCTGAGCTTCCTGATCATTTAAGAAAAGTTACTATGTCGCTTGATTTTATTTATTGTTAGCTGGAAAGCAGTATTCTTTTCAACTTTCTACATCTTAGGTGGATGTTGAATTCCACTCAGGCATATAGATTCATTTATTTTAAACCCCACAAGATACTGTTGTTTTATATAGTCAGTGTTCACAGATATTTACTCACATACTTAGCCTTTCCATTATTATTATTCATTGCTTCCTAATTTCCATGTTTCAATCCAGAATTATTTTCTTTCTGCTTGAAGAACACCCTTTAGTTTTAGTATTTTCTTCTTTCTTCTATTAGTAATGAACTCTTTCCTGTCTTTTTATTTTTTCTTTTAGTCTCAAAGTGTCTAAATTTTGTTGCATTTTAGAAGGAGTCTTTTGCTGGGTATAAGTAACCAACTGACAGTTATTTTCTTTCAGTACTTTGAAGATACTTGATTCCCATTTTTTATGTTAGCAAGTCAGCTATCGGTCTAATTAACTGTTGCTTTAAAGGTAATACATATCTTTTTCTCCGGCCTTTAAGATTTTCCTGTTTGTCTTTAGCAGTTTTTTAGCAGTGTTATTTGATGTGCTTAGGGTTTACAGAGCTTCTTAAACTGTGGCTTGCTGTCTTTTATCAGTTTGGAAATTCCTCAGCCATTATCTTTAAATAGTGGCTCCCCCCCCCTTTTTTTGTTTTTCTTCTGAGGTTTCAGTTATATGTTTGTTAGATTTTTTCACTTATATCCCATATGTCACTTACATTCTTCCCCTTCTTTACCTTCTATCCTTTTTTGAATTTTTACTTCAGGTCTTGTTTTTCTATGACCTATTTTCTAGCATAGTAATCTTTTTTCTGTTGTCTAATTTGCTGTTTAACCCTTTCAATTGGATCCTAATTTCAGTTAACATATTTTTCAATTCTCCTATTTCCCTTTGATTCTTTTTTTTTTTAAGAGTCTATTTCTTAATGGAAATTACAAATATCGAATTTTCTTAAATATGTTAACCAGCTACTTAATTTTTCCCAACTGTTTATTTTGAAAATTCATAACTTGAAAGAATTGTATTGTGAACACTGATTCATAATAAGCTCTCTCCTCAAACTGCCTGTTCCCATTTGCTTTTTCTCTGTTTCTTTTTCTCCCTTTTGGAATCTTTCAGAAGTAAATTGCAGATTTTATAATTCTGTATCCCTAAACACTTTTGCATATTGTTTGTAAGAACAAAGACATTCTACTAAACTAAAATCATTGTCACATTAAAGAAATTGAACATTGATCTACAATTATGTTATCAAATACATAATCCATATTCAAATTTCCTAGTTGTTTGACAGATTCTTTGCTTTTTAAACATTTTATTTTCCCTAATCCAGGATCCACTGAAGGATAATGCATTGTTTTTAGTTGTTATATCACTTTAATTTCCTGTTTTTTTAAAAATGATAGTGATATTAAAAAACAAATTCAGGCCCATTTTGTCTTTGTTCTTAATATGACCCACTCACTATTTTGTCTCATTGTTTTCTCATGATAGTGTTTAGCTTAAGCAGTTTTTGGAAGAATCCTGTGTGAATGAAAAATTGTTGTTTTCAGCAGTGAAAGTGAATCACATTGACTCACTTAAAATCTGTTTGTCTCATTACTGGTGATACTAAATTTTATCATTTTGATTGAGATATCACAGTTATTTTAGTTCTCATTTGATAATTCTGTTATCTAGGTAAGTTATTTTCTATTGTCTGTTTCCGCCCCCAACCCCCTCTTTTGCTTTTATTTGATAAATAACTGGATATATTGTTTATGAAAAGTTGAGATAATCAGTGATGTTTTTCTCCTGAGGTAATTTCTTTTGTTTCTGACAGGATTTTATCATAGGTCCAGATTCCTTTAGTCTAAAAAGCCCTTAGATTTTGATAGGGATTGCATTGAATCTTCCCTGTAGTTCAGATGGTAAAGTATCTGCTTAGAGTGCAGGAGACCTGGGTTCGATCCCTGGGTCAGGAAGATCCTCTGGAGAAGGGAATGGCAATCCAGTCCAGTATTCTTGCCTGGAGAATCCCATGGACAGAGGAGCCTGGAGGGCTACAGTCCATGGGGTTGCAAAGAGTCAGACACGACTGAGCCACTGACGCTGCTGCTGCTGCACTGAACCTTAGGGAGCTTTGGCTAGTTTTAACAACCGTAGGAAGTCTTCATTTATTAGTGTCTTCTAATTTCTTTCACAAATATTTTGTAGTTTTCAGTGTAACAACTTGCTTTATTTCTGAATATTTTGTTCTTTTTGGAAGCTCTTGTATATGTGGTTGTTTTCTTAATTTCCTCTGCAGCTTATTTATTGTCAGTATTAAAAACAACTGATTTAGGGGTGTTGACTTTATATTTTGCAACTTTGCTGAATTTCTTTATTATTTTTAATAGGTTTGTGGGGAATCTTGAGTATTATCTACATAAAAGATCATGTCATAAAAAAAAAAAAAAAGATCATGTCATATGTTAGCAATGATCGTTTTACCTCTTGTCGTCCAGTTGGAATGCCTTTTGTTTCATTTTCTTGTCTAACAGCTCTGGCTAAGAACTTCCAGTACTGTGATGAATAGAAGTGGGCATCTTTTTTTTGTCCCTGAGTTTTTTAAAGTTTTTTTTTAAGAGTTTTGAGAAGTTTCCAGTCTTTGAACATCAAAATGATGTTCATTGTGGGTTTTTCATATGTAGTCTTTATTATGTTGTGACAGTTTCCTTCTTTAATATACTGTTGAATTCGGTTTGCTACTATTTTTTTCTTTTTTTGCATCAGTATTCCTAAGGGGTATTATTGATTTGTAAGGGTTTTTTTTTTTTTCCCTTGTAGTATCTTTGTCTGGCTTTGGTATCAAGGTAATGGTGGCCTCATAGAATGAATTGGGAAGTGTTTCCTCTCTTTTTCAGTTTTTGGAGTGAATTTGAGAACGATTGGTGTTAATTCTTTAAATGTTTGGTAGAATTTACCAATAAAGTCATCTGGGCTTTTCTTTGTTGGAAAGTTTAGATTACTGATTCATTCTGTTCACTGATTATAGTAATATAGTCTATACAGATTTTCTGTTTCTTCTTGATTCAGTCTTGGTACATTGTATATTTCTAGGAATTTGTCCATTTCATCTGGATTATGCAGCTTGTTAGTGTACAGTTCATAGTATTTCTTATACTCTTTTTTATTCCTGTAAAATTAGTAGTAATGTCTTTACCTTCGTTTCATTTCTTTTTTCTTAGTTAAAATCTAGCTAAAGGTCTTCCCAGGTGGCTCAGACAGTAAAAAATTCACCTGTAATGCAGGAGACCTGGGTTTGATCTCTTGGTCTGAATGATCCCCTGGAGAAGGGAATGGCTACCCACTCCAATGTTCTTGCCTGGAAAATTCCATGGACAGAGGAGCCTGGCAGGCTACAGTCCATGGGATCGCAGAGTTGGATATGACTGAGTAACTAACACTTTCAAAGGTTTGTCAATTTTGTTAATCTTTTTCAAGAATCAAATCATGGTTTTTCTATGTTCTATTTTATTTGTCTTTGTTCTAATCTTTATTATTTCTTTCCCTTTTCTAACTTTGGGCTTAGTTTTTTCTTTTTCCTTTTTTTCTAGTTCTTAAGATATAAAGTTAGGTTGTTGATTTGCGATATATTATTTTCATTTAAGTGTATATGTATAGCTATGAATTTCCCTTTTAGTACTGTTTTCACTCCATCTTGGATGTAAGTTTTGGTATGTTGTATTTCCATTTTCATTTGTCAAGCTGTCTTCTTAATTTCCCTTCTTTGACCCATTGGTAGTTTAATAATTGATACTTAGTTTTTTCGTGTTTGTGAATTTTCCAGTTTTCCTTTTGTTAATTTCCAGTTTCATTTCATTTTGCTTTATTTATTTATTTGGTTGTGTGGCGTCTTAGTTGCCACACCTGGGATCTTCGTTGCATCATACACATCTTTCGTTGTGGCATGAGCGCTCAGTAGTTGCAACTTGCTGGCTCTGCAGCGCAGAGTCAGTGGTTGTGGTGCACAGGCTTAGTTACCTGGCAGCATGTGGAATCTTCCCAGACCAGAGATCAAACCTATATCCCCTGCATTGGCAGATGAATTCTTTTTTTTTTTTTGGCAGATGAATTCTTAAACACTGGACCATCAAGGAAGTTCCCTTTTAACATTTATTAAGACTGATTTTGTGGCCTAACATTTGGTTTATCTTGGAGAAATTTTAGCCTTTTTGAGATACATTTCCTGTTTCCTGTACTGGCCCCAACTGAAAATCCAGACTATTTCCCAGTCCTCTTCCTTGGTGAGCTCTGAATTCCACTTTTTATCTCCCCATTCTTGTGAGATTCCCCAAAACTCTTCAGCTTCTTAAGCCTCTTGTCTTCCATTTCAAATATATAAATCCCTTGAGGGGAAGAGGTAGAGCCAAATGCTAAGCTGAACTTTCCTCTTTCTTGTCTCTGGAATCTGTAGCTCATGTTCTAGGTGTTTTGGTAGTTCTGATGTCTTCAAACTAGTTCTTTTGATATTTAATTCATTTTTTCTATTTATTTTTGGCTGGAAAATTGGTGTAAAGCCAGCTAGTATGGTAAAACCAATGTTGAGATACTTGATGAGTGCTATGAACGTTATAGCTTCACATTGTTTAGGGAGGATGTAGTGCATGAAACTAACTCCTATATACTAAGAAGCTTCACTATGCTTTCCAAAAAAATGTGATTTAAATTTTTACAAAAAGAATTTTATGATAACACCTGCATTGTATATCTTGGGGATACCTTATATTAGGGCTGCAAATTCATATTTATTCTTAAAGACAGTTCAAAGGACATGTTAAATAATATTCAAACATCATCAGTGGTGCTTGAAAAAGAAATCTTTGCATCCGCACACCCAAGTTAACAGTTCTGCAGAGGGCCATAGCTGTTTTGTTTTGTTTTGTCTTTTGGTTCTGCCCTTCATTTTTGAGATCTCTATTTTTAAGGAGATAAGGGTATTTGTCAGAAATACAGATAAGATTTATATAGAAATACAGATAAATATTAATAAGAATGATATGATTGATTTTTTTTTTTTGCTAGTTTCTGCCATTTAAATTAAAATACAACATGACACTGCACCATCAATGCACATTTCCACAAGGATTCTAACCTGGTGGGGTTGACAGATTTCACCAGAGAGAAAGACTTCATACTAGTTTAATTTAATAAGCAGTACTGAGTTTTGTTCTGTTTTGTCTCTTAAACACAGATATAGGAAAACCATACAAAGCAAATGTATAACTTGTTGAATTAAGGTAGATGTTTTGAGTGACTTTTAATCTTCTTTCTTTCCCTGTTCTGTAGAGGAATCTGGGTCATTTGACCTCTTGAGTTTCCCTACAATCTTGATTTTGTTTATTACGTAGTTAGGATGCAGTTTACTTTCTTGTGTATTTCCTGCAGATTGCCACCTGGATCCTGAGGCTTAATGAGATGCAGGTTTGTTCCTCTGTCCTTGTGGTGATCTGTTCTTTCAACAGGAAGCACATGATGTCTGATTGTCTGTCTTCATGATCTACTAATGTGAAACAAATTATCCCGAACTCCCAAGACCTTGTGACTTAAAACAGAAACCATTTCATTGTATCTCATACCTTTGTAGGCCATGAATGTGAGGAAACTCAAGCAGGGCTCTGTGAATGATTCTGCTCCATGAGGCTCCATTTGGTGGATGGACTCTTCTGCAGGCTCTGAGATGACTTGTTGCATGCTTGACACTCCAGTGGCAGTGGCTGGAAGACTTGACTTGGTTGGGCTTCGTGGCTTTCCATGTAGTCTTAGGCCTCTTTCCATTGTCTCTCTAGCAGAGTAGTCTGAGCTTTTTTAATAGTAAATGTTAAAGAATAAGGGCTTCCCTTGTGGCTCAGCTGGTAAAGAATCTCCCTGCAATGCAGGAGACCTAGGTTCGATCCCTGGGTTGGTGAAGATCCCCTGGGGAAGGGAAAGGCTACCCACCCCAGTATTCTGGCCTGGAGAATTCCATGGACTGTATAGTCCATGTGGTTGCAAAGAGTTGGACATGACTGAATGACTTTCACTTCAAAAATTTAAAACCACCACAGTAACCAATGAATATTTTGGGGAGATAGTTTGTTGTATTTTATCATTTATCGATGAATCTTGCTTGTAGCAGTTATTTCTGAGGTGTTATAACGATGGTGATTTTCTATTCCCCTCCTTTCCTTTTATTAACTAGCATTCTTCTGTTAAAAAGATGTCTTATATCCTGCAAATAACCTCTTCTCATTTATTTAGTTGCTACTCACATCAGTATGTACTCATGGATTTTGTTTTATTTTTGAATTATCCAATAGTATCATAATTTGTTACTCCCAGGTTTTGTAGTTTAGGCTATTGAGAACTTTTTCGGTTGGCACCTATGTCCTTTAGTGGTTTTTTTTTTGTCCTTTAGTTTTTAAAATATTTTTCTGGCCTACTTTCCTTGTAGTGATGCTGTTCTGCTCATTGTTGTCCCCGCCCCCCCTCACCCCAGCCCATTGCTATATATATGGCATTTGAACTCAGTGGTTTCTTTTTTGTGAAATTGTTTAGCTTTTAGAAGGAGGCATAGTTAAGGGGGTAGTATTTCCAACTTCATAGAGCTTCCTTTTCTGTTGTTTTCAGATGATATTTAAAGATATGGTGGTTTGATTTCTAAGATTTCCTAGTTTTGTTCCCTTCTCCTTTTTCCCCTTTGTCTCTGTTGTACTTGTTCTGTATAATATTCTTTTCACAGCAGTTTCTCCTCATTTGGGGCCTTGCCCTGACTTCAGTTTTAAGAATTGATAGAGGCTAGACTGTTCCATCTCTTTAGACCTTACATAGGCCTGTTTTACTCATTTGCTTTTGGATTGGGCAAAACCTTTTCTGTTTTCAGCTGCAGTCTTCAGATGGTTTCTCTGTGTTTTCTAGTGACTGCCTATTGAAACTTTTGGTGTTCTCTCCTCATAGATCCATTAGATACCTTGTTGTTTCTCTCTGCTTCTGTTTTTACTAAGGTTGAATAGGTCTTACAGATGTCACTGGCATGTCCCCATCCACTTATGTTTTGGGGTTCTTGGAGATAACTAGATAATACCTAGTTTTGTGGTACATGTATATAGTGTTTTGGTTTTGCTCTTTAATTGCTCTTGTTTTCATGAGGATATGGTTATTCTAAGGCTTGCTATTGGCTATTTTTTAAAATATCAATTTGAGCAAGATATATTTTGATGGCATATTAAATCATAGATATGCTTAGGTTACTGGTTAGATAATGAATGGCTAAAAACTATGTGACTTGGAAGATTTTTTGTGACATGGTAGGGATAAAAAGTACAAAAAATTAATAAATACATTTTATCAAGAAGGAAGTTAATGTTTCATGCTTGGTTTTCATAAACTTATTACTTGCTTAAAGCTAAGTTTTATGTCATTAAATATTGTGAGTTTTAGAGTCTCTTTTCAGTTTACTTTGGGAACTTATATAGGCCATTTCTTTGACTTTCCATTTATCTGTGGGAAGATCTTGAAGAATTGTTGTGTATTACTTGTGAAGTGCTGTCTTCATAAGAAATTAAGTAAATAAATCTATGTGATCTCTCTCTATAGTTGGCTCTGTTGTTGAATTGAGATTGAAAAAAATTTTCAGTGTGTCATTACCAGCCCATTTCAGCCTGCTCGCATGAAGAGGCAGTTTGGTATAGTTTTTCAGTTGTTAATTAGTTGCTTACTTTATACTGAATGAGTTTGTTCCTAGAGTATCTTTCAAAATAAAACTTTTTTAAGTCTTACAAGTTTTTATAACTTGTAAAGAGACCAAATTTACAGAGACCAAATTCTGTGCTTTCGTTCTATTTATTATTTTCATAGATGCTCCCGTGAAAATGATTTTAGTAGCATATATAGCACTTTGGCAGATATAAAAACATAAGAAAATTAAGTATGTGAGATAGTTTTTCTGCTGTTTTAGTCAGCAACTAAAGATTGAAATGTAGGCCTATTTAAATATGAAATACCAATATATTCTCCTATTTATGGATATATTAAGATAGCTTCCAAATACAATTCTCAGAGTGAACAAAAGCTTACTTATTTTAAATGGATAAGAGAAGAAATATCCAACTTATGGATTAGCATTGGGAGCTATACAATGACATTTTAGTTTTATTAGAAACTTTGAGACATTTTTCTTTATACTCTCCCCCTGTACGCAATTAATTCTAATCAGCAAGGCTTAGATCTCTTTATTCAATTGATAACTTTCATGCCTTCCTAGAATCAGAAGATTTTAGGTAGTACTTTTGTTGAGCTCGGCTATAAAAATATGCAGTAGTTTGAAGTTTTGACTGAATTGGTTGGTAATTTATCTTTCAGATTTTTTTCTTTCATCATACTTTGGTCTAATAAGTTTGTATGTGTATTGAGGTTGCGTGGCATTAAGATTGTTTAGAAAAGTAGTTTTTATGACTTTTCTTTTTGTCACTTTTAGGTTCATGCATGGGAGATTTCAGACCAGTTGTTACAGATCCGGCAAGATGTAGAATCATGCTATTTTGCTGCACAGACCATGAAAATGAAGATTCAGACCTCATTTTATGAGCTCCCCACAGACTCTCATGCCTCTTTACGGGACTCATTACTAACTCATATCCAGAACTTGAAAGACTTGTCACCTGTTATTGTAACGCAGGTAAATCCTATGTGTCTCATTGGGAAAATTTGTAAAGCCATTTGGATTTATCAAGTTAATTTTGTTTAACATTGCTAGGCCATGAGAAGTGATGTTAACTTTTTAAAGACTCATTGCTGTATTCTTGAAGTGAATAGAACGTGAAAACTTTAAATCTTTGTATTTATCTTAGAATTCATTTGATATCAGACTAGCTTAAATAACAAAATTGAGGGAGGTGTTTAGGTTTTCACAGTCATGTTATGTGGGCGTGTGTGCGCACATACACACACACACTCTTGTTAGTTTGTAGGTGATAAAGTACTGTCCTGGGTCAGAGGTCTACATAGTTGTCTTTGTAAAAATCCTTTCTGGACTGATTAGCTTTTAAAAAGTCTCATGAATGAAATGGTAAACTAGAGCATCTGGCCTTTCCACCTTAGATAGGGAAATACATTACAAAGGAAAAGTGGACAACACTTCAGTGAATACATACTCACATGTGTTCTCTGCCTGGCATAGAAGTGCTCTTGAAGAGGAAGGAGGCTTTTGCATAAGATTTCAAGATAAGATATGAAAAGAGAAGGGATATGGCACTCTATTACTGAGTGAGTCAAAGGGCTGACTGTCAGTAGCTTTGGGTTTTTGACAAAGTATAAGTCCATGAAGTTCTATGGTATTGCCAAATAAAAGTAAGTATTGATATGGTCTGAGGGAAATCTACAGTCTGTTCTTTCTGACTTCTTTTTGTTATGTTTTAATTTGGTTTTTCATTTTTAAAGGTTAAATTTTAAATCCCAGCAATTTGTAGTTAGCCCAGAAGAATTTACATGATACATAGTTGTGGGGTTGAGAAGAAGAGTGGTACTGCCGTCTAAGTTGTCATATTGTTTGGAAGAAATTTAGTTTCTTTGCTTTCCAGTTAATATTGTTGGTAACTCTATTTCTGTTCATCTGTCTTCATTTATTTAATCTCTCTCTTTACTCAGCTGGCTTTAGCAATAGCAGACCTTGCCCTACAGATGCCTTCCTGGAAGGGATGTGTACAGACATTGGTGGAAAAGTAAGTAGCTTGTTTTGACTATATGCTGGCGTTTGGAATTACCATTAACCTACACAGAGAAATTTGTTAGCAAAAGCTGGACATTTGGATTATTTCCCCCAACTTTCCAGTATTCTTGCCAGGATAATCTCCTGGACAAAGGAACTGGTGGGCTATAGTCTATGGGGTCGCAAAAAGTCAGACATGACTGAAGCGACTGAGCATGCCCAAACTTTTGGCGTAGATTTATTTATTAACCTTTGTTAGAGTATAAGAAAATCAGTTAAAACTTAAATACTACAGAAGCATGTCGTGTGGGACGTTAAAGACTCATATAGTTCACACACACACACACACACACACACACACACACACACACACACACCCACACACACTCTTCTTGAATTAAGTACAAAACCTTTCGTTGTCTTGTGGATCACTCCCACTAACTGTCATATCAATGGTTTTTATAAAAATATAGTCAGAATGTTTCTTCTTACTAATTGGGATTCATTTCATGTCTATAAAAAGGACAGTATTATTTTTAGATATATGGAGCTTGCTGCTTTGAATAAAGCATTTCCTCATGATCTTGGCAAGATAATCTTGATATTTGCTTGCATTTTGGCATTTGGTTAGGAAATTATTTTTAAACAAAGTGGATGTCCTTTTTACTACCAACTATAGTGTGTCATTAAAATCTTTATGTAGATAGTTTATTTTTTGTTTTAAGAAACTTTTTATTGATAATATTATGCATGCTCCTTGAAAAAATTCTAGCAGTATGGAAGCTTTCAAAGTAAAAAGCAAATACTTTCATATCTTCCTATTCCTATATTTTATAAGTAACCACTATTAGTGACTGACTGTATAGCCCTCTAGACTTCCCTTTAAGCATTTTAAAATAAAGAGGTGCATATATGTATTAATATGTGTAAACATGTATTTTCTTCAGTTATATGCAATAATATGTTTCATATACTTTTTTCACTTAATTGTGGACATCTTATGTTATGACATAGATACTCATTTTTTTTTTTTTTTTAGATACTCATTTTAATGTCTATATATTCTCCATTGTATGATATCTGTAACCTTTTTTATCCTAATATGAAGGACCTTTATATTTTCCCAGTATTTTTGCTATTATTAAAAAAAAAATACTTGTGCATATACATCTCTGTGTGTATGTGAGATTTTTCTGAAAGATAAATTTCTGAAAGTGGAATTGCTGGGTCATAGATTTTTATGCAAGTTGAAAGTTTGATTTCTAGATGTCTTTCCAAAAGAGCATATCGGATTTTTCTCCCCTTTAACTATAGTGAGAATTCTACTTTGTTGTCATGGGTTATTCTGATGGCTGTTTTTATCTTATGTGATTGTGTATTTTTGGGCTCTGAATAACTTATAGCTCTCCTCTTTTCTTACCTAGATATAGCAATGATGTAACTTCTCTGCCTTTTCTGCTGGAGATCCTTACAGTGTTACCTGAAGAAGTACATAGTCGTTCCTTACGAATTGGAGCTAATCGGCGTACAGAAATTATAGAAGATTTGGCCTTCTATTCTAGTACAGTAGTATCTCTATTGGTATGTTTGAAATGCTGAGTTGTTGCCTGTGTGCAAAAAGCTTTGGTGGTTATTTTATAATTCAGTAGCACTATTGTAAAATAGCTTTCTTAGCAAAATTTGGCAATGATAACACTATGGTGTTTATATAACACTTTACAGTTAAAAAGTACTTGCAGAAACTATACTTTTTGAGCCTCTAAGTAATGCTGTCAGGGTGGTATTATCTCCATTTTATGAATGAGAAACAGGTTTTAGAATTACACAACTGCTAATACAGAATTTGAACTCAGGTCTTCTGATTACATATACCTTGTTCTCCTTCCTCCTGCTACCAGCTGTAGGCTCTTGAGTAAGGATTGTGCTCCAGGAACTGCGTATAAATTTACTTAAGGAAAGGATCCTCTCTAAGGGATAAATTGAGAGTTTTTGATAGGGTGGTGGTACAGGAGGGTGGTGGTACAGGACTTTACTTGACCTTTGAATAATATCATAATTATAGAGTATACTGTTCTTTAAAAAAAAAAGAGTTAAATGTGCTTGCATCCTTTTTGATTAGGTGGAAATTTTAATGTCCTTGACCAGGGTGGGTAAATTTATGGTCCATGGGCTATTTGTAGATGAAGTTTTACTGGGACTCAGTCATAGCTGTTCAGTTACATGTTGTCTGTGGCCATAATTTTGGGCTAACACAGCAGAACTGAATAGTTTTCACAGAGACGATATGGTCTGCAAAGCCTAAAATATTTACTATCTGACCCTCCTGTGGAAAAATTTTGCTGATTCCTGAAATAATAAATGGTATTAAATTGCTTATTTAGCCCATATACCATTTTTAGGTCTTGTGTTCAGGTCAATTTTCTTGACAGTGTGGTTATAGTAGATTATTTTTCAGGAATGTATTTCAGTACTTCAGCATCATAGAACTTTTCATTTGAAAAACAAAGTTTTGTTTAAAATTGTGTTCATTAGGAGTTCATTGGAAAATTACTTTTTAAAGTTAAATGTGTTTTCAATTAAGCATTTATTTTAAAGAAATCATGTAATAGAAAATTAGAAAATATAGATAATCAAGTTACATTCAAACCATCTATCATGTTGTTAATCCTTTAGTATGTATCCTCTGTGAACATGTATACAGATTTTGAAAATCCAAATGAGAATATGCTTTACCCACCCTTCTGGTGCCTGCTTTTCCAGTCCTCCAGTCTTTCCATTTTGGTTAATTTTTATATCATCTAATAAATACCTAGACCATATTCACATTTCCTGAGTTGGTCCTAACATATTTGTAGCATTTGCTAGAACTATGCCTTGTATCGCAGTCCCTCCTCTTCCTTTTTTCAAAATGACACTGATTTGTTGAGACTGGACTGACTAGTTGTTTTATAAAGCATCTTACTTCCTGGATTGTCTTTGTGTGATTTAGTTTGGTTTTTTTTGTTCTCTTTAATTCTTCTAATTGGAAGTGATATCTAAAGCAGCCCTACTCAGTAGAAATTCCTCAAGAGAATTAAGCCTTAAATGCCCTAAGGCATCTATAGTTTCTCCTATATACCATTCATAGGATGATTGAAAAAATAGATGCTCAAATCATTTTCTGCAGGACTTAATTCTTCCCCAGGAGCCTGGTAAGAAAGACTGAAAGACTTTGATGGGTTAGTTTTAAACGGTTAAATATTTTTAGCTAGAAAACAACTTATATATTTCATGCTGCAATTTATCAGAAGATATACTTTTTGGTTGACCTTCTGTTAGTGATGCTAGGATTGACTAGATTAGAATGATGACAGTTTGATTCTTCCATTTATAAAGTTTGTTTCTCCCTTTGCAATATAATGCAGTTTGTATGAATGTTAAATTCTAAGTTTATAATCCTTGTCTTAATAATTTCATCATGGTTTGCAAAATAAAGTTTTGCTAATTCTTTCTTTCTACATACATATTAGCATTCTTCTGAGTTCCCACTAGACAGGCAGGATGAATCTTTAATTTTTAATTATCCTGTTTTCTGTATAAGGATTTTGTTTTAAAGATGACTTAAATGTTACTTTTCCCCCTTGACTTTCTCTTTATAGTGTATTATGGGCTCATGGGTTTCATTGACTCAGGGTCTTTGCTTAAGTTATTCTTTTGATGCTTTAAATGTTATGACTTTGGCCACTGGAGCACATCTTTATCTCCTCACAGAAAAAAATAACTAGTATTCATCTAGTTATTGCTTTGCCCCAGATCTAGAACCCTTGGTTCCTTTTAGTATCAGTTTGGGTCCAGTCAGGAGAGAGAAACCACCTATTAATTCATTGGGACTGTTCAGTATAAAGAATGTTTAACTATAATAGGCATCTGTAGTAATGAGGGATTGTCTAGTAAGAGGTAAAGAGAGCTCTGAAGAATATAGAAATAAAACAGATACAAGGAGCAGTCATTAAGATCAAGGCTAAGATAGAGTTTCTAGGGAAGGAAGAGTTCACCCCTCTCCCAGGACTGGGATTCAAACCCTGTTGGTAATGGTTTGGTCATGGTAAAGAAGTCACTGTGGTGCTGCATGCCACTGAACATCTCTCCTCTCACACTTGCTAGAAATCTGCTTTCTAGGAAGGCCAAGAAAGTTGTTAGGGAAGGCATCTCACCAGAGGCACTCTGCAACAAAATCAGCTGGGTGTGGGAATGTCAGAGGAAGCTACTGGCCACTGTGCTCTGTAGGCACTGGAGAAGCTAAGTGCACTGAATCTGTTGCTAAAGAAGAATGTACATTCCTTAGGAGCCAGGAGCAGTTTGCTGAAAAACTGTTGGTGAGGATGAGAGTTGCTGCTGGAGAAAGTGCTGGCCGATGTACTGCAAGAGCTGGACACCAGAAAAGCTATGAGTCGGGGGCTCATGAAGCTGCATGTTCTTTCAAAGGCTGCTTAGTCAGCACACTAGAATCAGGAAGCAAAACCCTTTTCCTTCTGCACTTTCTCTCTAGTGACCTTCTGACAAAAAGTTAGTGCCAGCTGGCACAGAACAAAAATATTTGAAGGGCCCAGATCCATTTTCACAGAGTACTTCTAAAAGGGTGAATTTGGAGCTGAGAGGCAATAGCTCTACAGCTGGCCATGGTCTTGCCTTTTAACTTAGCTTCCATCGGTGCTCTTTTACACATTTTTAAACACCAGTGCAGTGGTGTAACAAGCAGATAGAAACTACAGTCCTCACTTACGTTGATTACAAGGCTGTAATTGGTATATATGGCTTTTTTCTTCCACAGCTTATTTCATGTTTTCTCTGCTGCTATAGGTTGAATATTTGTGTGTGCCCCTGCCTCGAAATTCATATGTTGAAAGCGAACCCCCAAGGTGATGGTATTGGAAATGTGGCCTTTCAGAGGGGATTAGGTCATGACAGTGGAACCCTCATGAATGGGGTTAGTGCCCATATAAGAGACCCCAGACAGCTCCCTCCCCGTTTATGCCAGTAAAAAGACAATTGTTTATGAAACAAGGAGCAGGTCCTCAGCAGAGACTGGTACCTTGATCTTGGACTTCCAGTCTCCAGAACTGTAAGAAAGATTTCTATTGTTTATAAACCACCTATTTGGTATTACTCTGTTAATAGCAGCCTGAAGGGACTAAGACACCTGCCCTGACCAGAAACGTAGCTGCTTGGGATTCTTTACTCTGTGAAGTTACCCAAGACTTCATTCCCAAAAAGTCTGAGCCCTCAATCATCCTGCCTTGTGGATTGTTGTTTCTGTAGTTTTCCATTAACCTTTTGGGCATGGAAGTAACAAAGAGACTCCCTAGAAAATCCTCTGGGTTTCAGACCTAGAACTCCTTGCTTTGATTATATAGAGGCAATACAGTATTTCACTGGTAATTGTGATTCGTCACTCTATAATCTGTAAAGTAACTCCTTTTCCTGTTGGTTCAGGCATAAGAAGCTCCCATTGTCCAGGTGGTAGTCTTATGTTCCAATTCACTGGAATTATTTTTGAGTTTCTTGGTGGAAGCATCCTTCTTTGGGGCCCAGATCTCCAAACTAATAGAGCTCAGAGTTGCCCATTACCTTATTTCCTTTACTCTGATAGAAGTTTCTTGATTTGATATGATACCATGATGATTAGATGTGGTATTCTTTGAGTCTATGAATGATAATGCTGACAGAAGCATTACAAGCAGGGAAGACAGTTCTATATCCAGAATTTGGGTCTGTTCCTATGAGGACAAATCTCTGCTTCCTCCATGATAGAAGCCAATATAATCAGTGAACTGGTCCCCATGGGAATTGGTGCCACTGGGGACTCAGTGTTTGTCTCTGCTGTTGACAGACACTCATCAGTAGTGTTTACCTGTTAAGCCTTGGTAAAGTGGAAATCCATGTTAATACATGTTTAGCCTCCATCCCTACTACTCTGGCCACTTTGTTTATGAGCCTATTGAGCAAGCACTGGGTGGCTAGGCAAAGAGGCTGACATTGTTAGAGTTTGTCATTTTGTCTGTCTATCATTGGGAAATTCCATTATAGCGATGCTCTGGTGGGTATTCACATAGGGAAGAAATCTGTGCCCATGTATGTGTCATTCATATGCCTCTTTCTCAGACCTGCTTGTCACCAGTCTTCCAATCTTGTTTCTACCAAATCCCTGATCATCCATCCAAATGATTGACAAGGGTCCATGAATAAGTGGTGATCCAAATTTCTGGTCATCTCACTGCAGACATGGTGGACAGCTATACATACTGCTTGAAGTTACGGCCACTAGGAGGGTTTTCCTTCAGCACTGGCCTTCACTATGGTCCCGGAGTGGGCCTGTAATGCTGTAGCTGTCTGCCTTCAGGTGGTACCAGCATATGCTGATCAATCTGTAATCCAGGCTTGATTATAAGGAACATCCCAGGAGGCCACAGGCATGGACTGAAAGGGATGAATCAATGCAAGAATAAGCGGTGTCAGAGAATCTGAGCCACCTATACCCATGTAACATCCAAATCTTCCTATACTCAACCTCTTTGTATCATTTTCATCTGTTGACAAGTCTCTGTTATGCATGCCCAATCTTAAGGCTTGGTAGTTCAGACAATACTTAGTTCATGGTGGGATGCTCAGGCCACATGATCACTTGATGTCCTGTGGATAGCCTGCTCAGGTCTTATAGCAAGCCAGAAGCTGATTTTCAAAAGACAAATAGTTACCTGCAGAAGAGTGCATAGATTTGTTCCAAAATTCTAGATATTTGCACTATGATGTTCCTATTGGTACTTCCCAGAGACTCCATACACTCATTAAATGAAGACTGTCAAGGAAGTATACTTGTGTCAATGTTTGGCTCAATCTAGTGTTATAGTCCAGCCTTCCTCAGTCTAACACCTTTCTGCATGTTTCCTAGGTTTCTTAAGACACATATAAGCAGTTTCACAGTTCTCTTGGTGTATAAGTTGTTTTCTCCTGTTCCCCTAGAACATTCTGAGATTTGACCTTAGTTTATGAGTGTTATTGGGGATGTTTGTGGAAGGTGTTGAAGAGATTGGGCATCTTCTTTCAAGCCCTCTGTCTCAGATGGGGTTATTACAGGGCTTTCAAGCTGAGGAAGGCTAGTCTCAGACACTGGAAGGCAGAGGCTACTTCTGTTGGTAAGGGAGACTCAAAGTGACTTGCATTACCACTTTCATTAGGGTCCAACCAGATGTCCCCATTCCAAACATCAGAAATCCACTGTTAAAAAAAGAAGTCCACTGTTTACCAGTCAATTTCAGAACTTTGACTCATGAGAAACTTGGTAGGACTGTAAATTCAACTGTTGTTTGTAATTCAGCCAGCCACACAATTAAATTTTGTATATGAGTTTGAGCAATATTATAAGAGCTTCATGTAGAGCTGTCATGGAAGTTTGCTAGTTCTCAGACTGTGACTTGAGCTGGGTTAACAGACCCAAGCTTGTAATTTTGTAAGCACTCAAATGACTAAAAAAAATTCAGCAGCCGCTATAGTCCTTATAATCATTATTACTGCCATGATGATCAAGTGCATTTAGCTACTTGGACTTGATTTAGCACTTCATCATAATTGATGACAGGTGATATCATCATGATATCTGAAAAATATTGATATATCCTTGTGGGACTTAATAAGGTCTATAAGTCTCTCGTGTCTTTTGTCATGTTTTAGAACTTAGAGGATGAAATTAGTCCACAATCATCAAGAAAAATATATACTTGGCTGTGATAGCAGATACTAAAGACTTAGATTTTTTTTCATTTAGTTCCCCCATGTTCTCTTTAATGTTTTCATTCTATCTTTTTATCTTGTCAGTATTACACTTTGTGGTCCATTCAAATGGACTTATTCCTAAACATTGTATTGAACTTTAAAATTTTTTTAAATATTATTTTTCTTGCTCTTGAACTGAGCCTGGACTCTAATATTTTTCTCCCTTCGTTTATTCTCCATTTTGTTAATTCAAGATCAATTATTATTTGTTCTTATTCAGTCACTAAGTCCTGTCTGAGTCTTTGTAAACCCATGGACTAGAGCACATCAGGCTCCTCTGTCCTCCCCTGTTTCCTGGAGTTTGCTCAAATTCATGTCCATTGAGTCAGTGATGCTGTCTAACCTATCTCATCCTCTGCTGCCCCTTTCTCCTTTAGCCTAAACCTTTCCCAGCATCAGGGTCTTTTCCAGTGAGTCGGCTCTTCACATTAGGTGGCCAAAGTGTTGGAGCTTCAGCTTCAATTTTAGTTCTTCCAGTGAATATTCAGGGTTGATTTCCTTTAAGATTGACTAGTTTGATCTTCTTGCAGTCCAAAGGACACTTGAGAGTCTTTTCCAGCACAATTTGAAAGCATCAATTCTTTGACACTCAGCCTTCTTTATGATCCAACTCTGACATCCATACATGACTACCGGAAAAACCATAGCTTTGACTGTACATGGACCTTTGTTGGCAAAGTGATGTCTCTGCTTTTTTAATACACTATCTAGGTTTGTCATAGCTTTCTTTCCAAGGAGCAAGCGCCTTTTAATTTCCTGGTGGTAGTCACCATCTGCAGTGATTTTGGAGCCCAAGAAAATAAAATCTGTCACTGCTTCCACTCTATCCCCTTAGGTTTGCCATGAAGTGATGGGACCAGAAGCCATGATCTTAGTGCTTTGAATGTTGAGTTTCAAGCCAGCTTTTTCACTCTCCTGTTTCACCCTCATTAAGAGACTCTTTAGTTCCTCTTCACTTTCTGCCATTAGAGTGGCATCATCTGCATATCTGGGGTTGTTGATATTTCTCCTGGCAATCTTGATTCCAGCTTGTCACTCATCCAGCCCAGCATTTCAAATGATGTACTCTGCATGTAAGTTAAATAAGCAGCGTGATATTATATAGCCTTGTCATACTTCTTTCCCAATTTTGAACCAGTCAGTTGTTCAGTGTCCAGTTCTAGCTGTTGCTTCTTGACGCACATACAGGTTTCTCAGGAGACAGGTAATATAGTGGAACTCCCATCTCTTTGAGTTTTTCACAGTTCGTTGTGATCCACAGAGTCAGAGGCGTTAGCATAGTCCATAAAGCAGAAATAGATGTTTTTCTGGAACTCCCTTGCTTTTTCCATGATCCAGTGGATGTTGGCAGTTTGATTTACCTTTTCTAAACCCAGCTTGTCCATCTGGAAATTCTTGGTTCCTGTACTGCTGAAGCCTGTCTTGAAAGATTTTGACATAACCTTGCTAGTGTGTGAAATGAGCACAATTGTACGATAGTTTGAACATTCTTTGGCGTTGCCTTTCTTTGGGATTGGGATGAAAGCTGACCTTCTCTAGTTCTGTGTCCACTGCTGAGTTTTCCAAATTTGCTGACATTCTGAGTACAACACTTTTTTAACAGGATCATCTTTTAGGATTTTTAATAGCGCAGCTAGAATTCCATCTCCTCCACTAGGTTTGTTTGTTGTAATCCTTCCTAAGGCCCACATGACTTCACATTCCAGGATATCTGGCTCTAGGTGAGAGACCACACTATCATGGTTATGTGGGTCATTAAGTCCTTTTTGTATAGTTCTTCTGTGTATTCTTGCCATGAATACACATGAAATGTTCTCTTGATATCTCTAAATTTCTTGAAGAAATCTCTAGTCTTTCCCATTCTGTTGTTTTCTTCTATTTCTTTGCATCGTTCATTTAATAAGGCCTTCTTGTCTCCCCTTGCTATTCTCTGGAACTCTGCATTCAGTTGGGTATATCTTTCCCTTTCTCCCTTGCCTTTGGCTTCTCTTCTTCCTCAGCTATTTGTAGAGCATCCTCTGACAAACACTTTGCCTTCTTGGATTTATTTTTCTGTGGGGTGGTTTTGGTTACTGCCTCCTGTACAATGTTATGAACCTCCATCCATAGTTCTTCAAGCACTCTGTCTACCAGATCTAACCCCTTGAATCTATTCATCACTTCCTCTGTATAATCATAAGGGGATTTGATTTAGGTTATACCTGAATGGCCTAGTGGTTTTCTCTACTTACTTCAGTTTAAGCCTAAATTTTTCAATAAGGAGCTCATGATCTCAACCACAGTCAGCTTTTTAGGTATTGTTTTTACTGACTGTATAGAATGTCTCCATCTTTGACTGCAAGGAACATAATCAATCTGATTTCAGTATTGACCATCTGGTAATGTCCATGTGTTGAGTCATCTCTTGGGTTGTTGGAAAAGGGTGTTCTGTAACCAGCATATTCTCTTGATACAACTCTGTTAGCCTTTGTTCTATTTCATTTTGTACTCCAAGGCGAAACTTGCCCGTTACTCTGGGTATCTCTTGACTTCTTCCTTTTGCATTGCAATCCCCTATGATGAAAAGGACATCTTTGTGTGTGTGTGCTAGGAGATTTGTAGGTCTTCAACGAATTGGTTAACTTCTTCAGCCTTAATGGTTGGGGCATAGACTTGGATTACTGTGATGTTGAAAGATTTGCCTTGGAAACAAACAGATCATTCTATTGTTTTTAAGATTGCACCCAGGTACTGCATTTTGGACTCTTTGTTGACTGTGAGGGTTCTTGTCCACAGTAATAGGTATGATGGTCATCTGAATTAAATTCTCTCATTTGAGTCCTTTTTTAGTTCACTGATTTCTAAGATGTCGATGTTCAATCTTGCCATCTCCTCCTTGACTGTGTCCAGTTAATCTTGATTCATGGACCTAACATTCCAGGTTCCTGTGCAATATTATTCTTTATAGCATCGAACTTTACTTTCCTCACCAGACACATCTACAACTGAGTGTTTGCTTTGGCCCAGCCAGTTCAGTCTTTCTAGAGCTATTAGTAGTTGTCCATCCATCTTGAGCTGTGCTGTACGGCATGGCTTATAGTTTCATTGAGTTATGCAAACCGCTTTGCCATGACAAGGCTGTGAAACATGAAGGGGCTGAGATGATGAGTGCTAAAGACAATTCTCTTTATAAGATTATATTAATACAGAAGTGGAATCTAAGAAATGTAGTTGTTTCTGAAACATGTATCTTTGAATCAGTCTCTACCTCTGTGTAGCTCAGCTTCTCAGGTTAGAAAGTGGAGATAATAAAGATAATAATAGTATATACATACTTGTACAATTTTAGTGGGGATTAACTGAATTAAGAGCAATGAGACAGTGTCCGGCAAGTAAAAAGCACTTGTAACTGTTGGCTGTTATTGTTATCTTTCTCAGTGTCATACCTATAAAGTGATTGTAAAAAATATTTCATTTTTTAACAATGTTTTAAATGTAAAAATTGGTATTATTTTTATAATTTTTTTTCTTCTTTTCAGATGACTTGTGTAGAAAAAGCAGGAACAGATGAGAAAATGCTTATGAAGGTCTTTCGCTGTTTGGGAAGTTGGTTTAACTTAGGAGTTTTGGACAGTAACTTCATGGCTAACAATAAGTTACTAGCACTCCTTTTTGAGGTTTTGGTAAGTAATGGCTTCATTTATGAAATGGCTTTTGTTTATTTCTGGCACATAGTCACTTATAGTAACTGCCCTTATGGGATATAAGAGTGTTTTCAGATTTTTGCAGTGTGAGTAGGAAGTGTATGGTAAGAAAGCAGCACTGTGCCTTCCTTGTTGCCAAATATCAAATTAAGATACTATTTTTAATGCTCAGAATAGAATGTAGTTAGATTTAAGAGAAAAGTAGTCTTATATGTAAATCAGTTATTTACATATTAAAATTCAAGTAACAAAAATACCATTGGCATCTTTTTCGTTATTTTTGAAGTATTAAGTTGTGTGTTTCTAATAATGACCATTGGGTGGTTGAGACAACTACGGATCAGAATATTATCTTTGTAGTTGAGATACTTAAACATTAGGGTATGTATAAGATGAATTTTGGGTTTTTGAGATTAAAAGTAGTGTCTTTTTATATACTGACTGGTACATTATATACTGAAAGGTACATTTCTTTCTTAGACTTTAAAAGTAATAATGCCTAGTAGTACATTTCTCTCTCGGTTGATGGGAGTGCTTAGAATAAGACTAGTTTTTAGAACAAGAAGCAGCAGTATCTCGAGCACAAATGCTAAACAGACCTTTGGAGGTGGGTGTGACTTTGTCTCTTTCTCCCTGATGGTTTCCTTTCCATGAACTCTGTATTTCCATACTGGGTGTATGCTGGTACACTATTTAGAAGATGACAGTGTGATATTAATTGATATCACTGTGGATTTAAGAAAGAAAAGGAAAATGGATTCTTCAAGGAGACGTTTTAGATATTATATATAATGTTTTTAGTGTATTTTTGCTGTCATTCTTGTGTCAGAAGCTAAAATTCAGGAAAATTAAGATGCTAGTAATTTGCTAATCATTGTCTTTGTGTCCATGTCTGTTGATGCCATACCTTAGTGATAGTAATTCTGATTTTCATCTCACCAGTTTGTGTGAAAGAGTAGTCAGTATTAAAAAATTCAGGTCCCACGTTTTAAAAAAAAGTATATAAATATGATAACATATGAATGGAGGACAGTCTGAAATACACTTCAAACTTCAGTGATGACTCTTGGAAACTGAGATTGGGGTAAAGAACAAACTAAGTAATGTGTCAGATATATTGCTATTATTTTCTCTATTGATCCAGTGTCATGACCAGTCCTCTGTTACTTAAGAGTGTTTCTAGAGTCAGGGTCAATATATTCTCATTCTTATGTTCTTTCAGTGGTTTGCAATCATGCCACATAAAACTAGTTTAGTTTGCTTTATGCTAGGGCTTCCCTGGTGGTTCAATTGTAAAGAATCTGCTTGCAGTGTAGGAGACTGTTTGATCCCTGTTTGATCCCTGGGTCGGGAAGGTTCCCTGGAGAAGGAAATGGCAACTCAGTGCAGTATTCTTACCTGAGAAATCCCATGGACAGAGGACCCTAGCAGGCTACAGTCCATGGGGTCGCCAAAAGGGTTGGACACAACCTAGCAACTAAAGAAATGCTTAGGCCAGGACCTTATTATATAGCTTTTTTTCTTATAGTTCTTTAAAAAAAGTATATTTTAAAAATAATACTTGGTATATACAAAGAGTAAATTTGAACCTTTATTTAACTTTTGAAACATTGTAGTACAATGAATATCTTGAGTTCACCACCACTCAAAGAATAACCTAATGAATAATTTGTGTCTTTGTGCTTTTCCAACCCTGCTTTTATAGCTTTTTACCCCCTTGGAGATTTTAAATGTCATTGTTTTTTATTATTCACAAAAGACCGGTATGCCTTCACTAAATTTATCCAATCTCTGGGATGTTTAATAGAACCCCTAGAGGCCTCCCTCCTTGAACCTTCTAATATGCTGTAGTTTGTATCAGTTGCTCCCAGTTGTCATCCTGGGGCTTTTCTTTACTCAGCTTATGGATTGGATTAACCTTTTTTTTTTTGACCCATCTCAGATACTTTCCTCAGTAGGATATGTGGGAAATAAATACTGAGTTTTTGCATGCATTCTTGAGAAATATTTTTATTTCATTCTTAATGCTTTAGCTTAGATATAAAGTTCCAAATTCAATATTTGTTTTCTTCAAAATTTCCAAGTTCTTGTTTTCCTATATACTGGCATCATTGCTAATGAGGTAAATAACTTGATTTTTGCTTCTTTCTGAGTTACCTTCTCTTTTCCCCAGAAACTTTTAGAACCTCTGTTTAACCTTGGTATTCTGAAATATCACAGTAATGTGTTACGTTTCAGTCCTTGATACTTGTTGAACCTTTCTTTTCACTTTAAATAGTGCTTGAATATCAGAAAAAAGATGGAGACGATTTCCATGGAAAATAGGGCAGGGAACACAAGGCATTCCAGGAGGGACTAGTAAATGGGAGAAAACATGAATTTTAGAAGTCATGTGACCATGATTGAAGTACCAAAAGGCAGATTTGCTTGTCAAATAGGGAAATAATAGTCAGAAATAGGAAGATTGATGGATGTTGTCTTGTTGAAGGCCATGAATATTAGGCTGTTATGCATATATAAAGTACATGTTCAGAAACAGGCTTTAATTGCTCTCCTATTGGATTACAGCTTAATTATCTTACTTCTCTATTCCTGCTACCTCCCAGCAACAGGATAAGACCTCATCAAATCTACACGAAGCTGCTTCAGACTGCGTGTGCTCAGCTCTCTATGCCATTGAGAATGTGGAAACCAACTTGGCATTAGCCATGCAACTTTTTCAAGGAGTCCTGACATTGGAGACAGCCTATCATATGGCTGTGGCACGTGAAGATTTAGATAAGTGAGTAATTATTAAGGGCAGTAGACCATACAGCCTGGGATTCTTTTAAGTCACCTTCTGTTCATCCATATTTTGCCACTGAAGCCCTGTTTCTAGCTTCAGTTATTCTTTAGAGTTTACAGCTAAAAACCATATCAAATTTTAACTGTACCTTCAAGTTTTAACATCCAAAAATTTTCTCCAAATTATGGAAGGAAATGAGATTGAAGAAACTTAGAGTCTTCTTCATCTCCAAATCTCTAAGACATGCTGTCACTTAAGTTTGCTAGATTTAAAAAAAAACAAACCTCCATTCTTCATGACCCTGTGTAAATATATACATTGCATCCTCAAGATGCTCTGCTATTCACCTCTGAACCAGAAGTGGCAAATCAAATGCAGAAGGAGATGTGATCATGCAGAATAGTAAGTTTTAGCACTTACAGAGGATAAGGCTGTAAGAATTAGGGATGACCTTTGAAGTATCAAGTGTAATTTAATGGGAATTTTCTTCAGATGTTTTAATAATTGAGAATTTGAACTGACTTAACTTACATTTGCTTATATGTTTAAAAGTATATGATTTAAGGAAAGATGTTTGTTAAGGAGATTGTGATGCACCATAGCAAATAATCACTACATGTCTCTTAGGCCAAGGATTGTTTCTTTATTTGATTAACTGTGTCTGTGAGCATGTACACGTAATATACAGATATCTGACTTGGTGTTCTTATTCCTCTTTCCTTTACAGAGTTCTGAATTACTGCCGTATTTTCACTGAACTTTGTGAAACTTTTCTTGAAAAAATTGTTTGTACGCCAGGCCAAGGCCTTGGGGACCTACGAACTCTGGAACTGCTTCTTATCTGTGCAGGGCACCCTCAATATGAGGTAGTGTTTACACTATGCTGATGCCATTATTTTTCAAATTGTATGTTGCATATTGTCTACATTCTGTTACCTCCTAGCCAGCTTTTTATTTGTGGGAAATTGTAGTTTTATTTTTAATTAATGTCATAGAGTTTACTCTGCTGTGAATTTTTAAAAAAAAATATATATTTCAGCTTCTGCTTTGATTCTTTTCTATTTTCCTACTTGGTTTTAGCTGGGCTGACTGGTACATAGCATGAAGGAACCTGTTAGAAAGAAAGCTTATTACTTTTCCACTGAGGCCCCCTCTCTAAGCTTTAGTTATTATTTAGAGCTTTATAGCTTAAGAAATATACCAAATATTAACTGTACCTCCAAGTTTTAAAAGCCAAAAATTTTCTCCAAATTATGGATGGAAATGAGAATGAGATTCAAAGGACTTAAAGAGTCTTCTTCATCTCCAAATCTCTAAGACATGCTGCCACTTTTAAGTTTACTAGATTAAGAGGGAAAAAAAAAAAAAAAACCTCTGTTTATTCAAAAGGCTTTATCTCCTCTTAATAGTATAAGAAGTGAGAACTCCCAAGCTCGGTTAGTTCTATTTAAATAGCTTCATTTTGGATCTTTGATGGAAAAAGGATGGTAGGGCCCCTCTCAAGGACCCTGAGGGATTTCTCTCCTTTAAATAGTGCCACATATAAGATACGCTGTGGTTTGTACAGGTATTTGTAGATTATCTGCTGAGAAGTGTTTAATCTCAAAAATAAAGAAATCGTTTCAGAATTTAGGGAAAAAGACTAAATTTTAAAGAGATTTCTGTATCTGTTCCTCTAAATTTAGAATCCAGTGTACTGCTAGAGAAGTTATCCCAGGCCTAGACAGAGAATGTAAAGCCAGTCATTCTAAATGTTGAGTTTTGAGTCTAACATGGAAAAATAATTTGGGAAGATAATAATCTGCTAGAGAAAAGGTGGCTGCTAAACTGGTTTCACTCATACTAGTTTAAAATGTTTCTTTCCTATTAGCCCTAGTAATAAACTGCCTTCTTTTCCAGTCCAAATAAACCATGTTTTCTCTTTATTTTGATAGGTAGTAGAAATTTCCTTTAATTTTTGGTACCGACTAGGGGAGCATTTGTACAAAACGAATGATGAAGTTATTCATGGCATCTTCAAAGCTTACATTCAAAGGCTGCTTCATGCCTTGGCTCGCCACTGCCAGTTGGAACCAGATCATGTAAGTTTTTTTCTCTATTTAATCATGTCTTGATTTCCTCTTCTTTTCAGTGCTAACTTGAAAAGGAACTGAAAAGATAGAGAATAAAGCTAATGGAATCTGCAGGTTTTCTGTCACTCTAGCTTACACTGAGGAAGTCAGTACCAGTTTAATGAAGAGTGCTATGCCTGTGTAGAAAGAAATCAGTACTGCTGAGTCAGTAATTCTTCTGTGAATTCACCTTAAATAATTCTGAAGAAAAAAATTGTTATGTACAAGGCATTATCTATAAACATAAAATATGGTAAATCCATGTACAAGAGTATAGAAGAGGCAATTCCTTGGGGAGCCAGTGACTAGGACTTGGTGCTTGCACTGCTGTGGGGCCCAAGTTCAATCCCTGGTCAGGTAGCTAAGATCCTACAAACTGTGCCATGTGCCCTCCCCACAGAAGAGTTTCATAGAAGAGTTACATAAATTATTATGTAGCAACTTGATGGATCATAATGCAGTAGTTAAAAATAATTACTTGAGGGACTTCCTGGCAGCCCAGTGATTAAGACTTTGCACTTCCAATGTAGGGGATGCTGGTTGGAGAGCTAAGATCTCATGTGCCATGCAGCCAAAAAAGTAAATAAAAATAAATAAAACCAAAAGAAACTATAGAAAAAGTAATGCATTTTAAAAACAATAAGTTGAGATAGCAATAGTTGGTATGCTAAATGAAAAAATGAGAATGTAAAATTTGGTGCTGTGTATTTTTAATAGTATAAAATACGTGGTTGGATTAAAACTAAACACAAAAATGAAATAATTTGTGTGAGGACATGGAAAATAACATGACTCTCCCCTGAACACATAAATGCAAGTTTTTGTTTATATTACTTATGCTGATTTTATAATTTAAAATGTAGAAATAATCTATTTGCTTAGAAGAAAATATACAAGAAATATTATAAAATAGTTAATTGGAAAATGCTTCACACATTCTTTGCTTAGTTATTTCAAATTTTATAGTGTTTATTTCATCATTTTGGTTGGGTGGTTTAATATCTCTGTCCTTCAGCCTATAAATTGGAGTGGATTTTTTTTTTTCCTATTACTATTAAACCTGGCATGAAAACTGTCTGTTCTCTTTATCTTAATGTTAATGTTGTCATCTGAGTTATGGTATTTTGTATTTCCACAGAACTTTAGTGATGATTTAGTTCAGTGGTTTTCACTACTTTTTTTTTCTTTAACTGAGGAATCCTGTCTTCAGCTCCGTAGTGTTTGGAAGCATGATAAGTAAATAAAAACAGGGCTACTCTGGTTTGAATGGCTGTGTTTGCTTGATCTCTTTCTTCTCTTTCCTAGTTCTGTGGTACCATTTCCCTTGTAGGTAATTCCATACATTTGTAGGTGTGCTGTGCTTCATAATTCATTATCTCATCCGAGTCAACCATTATTTCCTCCTCATTCCTTAACTTTAACTTTTTTCATCTTAAAGCAAGAATGTTGAATTAGATCAGCAATTCTCAATAATACTAAGGGCTTTTTCCCAGAAACTCATGGTCCAAAATTCTTATACATACCCATAACCATCTCACAATTAGTAAACCTTAGTGTACTCACAGGAGGATGTTAGAATAAGAAAAACTTCAGAAGCATGAAATGTGAATGATCTCTGTATTTTTTAATGAAAAAATTTAAATATACAGCAATGGTGAAATAATTTTATAATGAACATCTGTATACCTACTACCTAACTCCTACCATTAATATTTTATTACACCTGTGTTATGTATCTGTGCACCTATATAAAATTCTTTTTAAAGTCTAATATTCTGTTGTGTGTCTAGTTGTAGTAATGGTTGATTTTGGTAGGCCTTGAATCATAAAGTTTCAGAGACTTATTCAGTAATAAAAAGCTAGACTTTAATAGATATATATATATATAATAGATAGATAGACTTATATTCTAGAACACTTTCCACCTCCACCACTCCAGATTTTTCTAGCAACAGGGTAGGATGTAGTTTGGACATGCCAAAAAAAGAGTTTCTCATAGTAAAGGTAGAGGATAGGTTGTATTGATTTGACATACCTTAATGTTTGAGATACTTTCTGTAGTAAAATGTCTTTGTGATTTATGCAATTTATCTTTTTATTCATTGGGACTGAACTGCTTAATGGGTTTTTTATTCTTTTAAAAGTTAGTGAAAGCCTTAGTGCGTTTAAAACAAGTGTTATCTAATTTGAAATTTCAGGAGGGCGTTCCTGAGGAGACTGATGACTTTGGGGAGTTTCGGATGCGGGTGTCAGACCTGGTGAAGGACTTGATTTTCTTGATTGGATCTATGGAGTGTTTTGCTCAGGTAAGCCCATTTGAAGATTCTAATCAGCTTTACCAGTCATTTTAATTGTGTTCACTTCTGTGTCTTCTCTAAGTGTTCCATCTTTTTCTTCAATCTTGATGGCTAAATGGGACAGTAGATATGCAGGTGCCTAGCACACTGCCTGGCATATAGTAGCTATATTTGTTTAGTATCTTATAAGCCAATTGAGGTGAATAGTTCAGTTATTGTTTTACACTATATTCTTGCTAGTGAGAGCTGTTCCACTTGTACCATTGAAATGGAAGATCATAGATAAACCTTAAAGCCCCCAAGATACTTAAAGGGAATTTGGACCTAGCCAGGAAAAATAGACAAGTTTTTCTGCTTTTAATAATTATGTATCAACTCCTGGCAATCTTAGTTATTTGGCATTTCCTTTGTTCACAGTTACAGTTAGATTCCTTTGCAGTTTCATCCCAGAGATGACTGTAGTAGAGTAGAAGAGTCCTGGCCTAAGGTTTTCCTAACAATCAGTGAGTGGCATTTTAGGTCGTAAGGTTACAGTCATCACCATTCCATGTCACCTAACATTAGCATAATATCAGCTGGTTTTCATATTGCTGGATCATGCTGTCCATCCTGAAATACTGATTTTGATAGTTTATCAGTCATACTGAACTGACCTAATTTGGAAGATGGGTAACCCATGCATTTGGTGTATTTTGGGGTATCATCTGATCTGGAAAGTGTTAATATAATTGTAACTATTTTTCTTTATATTAAGCAAAGTGTGTTTCTTGACCTAATTACAAAGGGTTAGGGATTCTTAGAAAGCAGATTTAAGTGAGATCCCCACTAAATCACAGGCAGATGCTCTGCTCAGATTTCAACTCTTCTCTCACTGGCTCTGTGACTTTGAACCAATTACTTGTTCTCCAGACCTCAGTTTACAAATGTACATTAATTGTGAGTCTTGTCCAAGATGTGTACCGTGGAACACCAGTCTCATGAGATGTTCTTTTCTGGAAAAAAATAGTTCTGTCAATTAAAACTGGAAAAGGACCTAAATAGTATATTTAAAGTTTCTGTGAAGTCATACAAGAGAATTGTTTAATTTCATTTTACCTAGCAGTGTGTTATTTGATTACAGAAACCTTATTTAGACTAACAGCCAGTCACATTCCACTGATGGCTATATCCCTGGGAAATTTTAGGACATCTCTGAGTATTCTCTTTGGTCTCTCCCCACCCACCCTTGCTTGGACATGGTATTGTGATGGGTGCTTCAGAACAGCTACTTTTTAGGAATTTAATCTGTACTACTAGTGTTGATGCAGACAAGTAGTTAAAATAATAAATGTAAAGCCAGTGCATATGCGGAGGTTTTACATTATGTTTCATTTTTAAGTGTGTTAATGTATTTATCATTTACCAGAACCAGGAAAAGACACTCATGTAATATGTTTTGTTTTTTCCATAATACTATTTTGTAGGGGCAGACGATAATCTTGATATACTCTTGGGAATCGAAATGGATTTGTTTCAAATATTAAACTAGTATTGATTTAGAGTTAGTGAAGATTTGAAAAATGAAAATACTATTCTCCCCCGGCTCTGAGAGATAATTAAATTTAGAAACAAGGGGCTGAGTTTATTTTAACTAACAGGTTTTTTGTTTTGTTTTGGAACTCTATTCTGTTTTTCTTTTAATGGATCCATAATCCACCTCTTCTTCTCTAGTTATATTCTACTCTGAAAGAAGGCAACCCACCCTGGGAGGTGACAGAAGCGGTTCTCTTTATCATGGCTGCTATAGCAAAGAGTGTTGATCCGTGAGTGTCTATAAGTCTTTTGCTGGGAACTCTTAATATCAGAGGAAGGAAAATTGCGCCATTTTTCCTCATGTGGGATATGTTTGGAAACTCATAGAACTTCTTTCTTCTATAATGCTGTCTAGTCTTCTGACTTCTAAGAGTCTAGTTCAGAGTAGCATGCATTGCTGATATCCATGTTTTAAACCACATTTTCTAGAGTTAAAATTCTTTTGTTCTTGATGCTAGGAAAAGAATGCTGATTTATTTTTCCAATCCAGGCTCCCTTGTGAAAGTTGGTATAATGAAAAATTTATTAGACTGTTAAATTGTTGGCACTTGCTTAAAAGCATTTGAATAGGCACTAATTTGGCTCTCACCTGCTTTTGTGATCTTGGGTAAGTTATCCTTGCAAATATTTATTTATATTGTTCTCCTTTTTTCCTGTCTTGGAGAATCATTTGTAACTTTCAGAGAGGCATGGCATAGTTATCATATCTCTTAAAAGAATAGCAAAATCCAAAGGGCAATTATTTTGTTATTGCTGTTGGAAATTTTAAAATTTTTAGAATTTGATTTCTCATTGCTTAGCAAAGAAATTTTATTTATTATTTCAACATGAATCCTTAAAAACAGAATTTACTTTATGCTGTGAGTTTATAAATTGTTGCTGATATCTGTCAAGTTTTCCTGTATTCTGTGTAATCAGACTCCTGCAGTTGAGCTCTCTGTACAGGGCTTTGGTTGGAGAGATGGTTAAGGCATGTATTCATAAAATGTACAGTGCTTCTTTCTTAGCTGGCTTTCAGGGTCTAGTCAATGAAATCTTATATACTTTCTAATCAAGGAAATATTTAAGGAGATCAAGTTGGTTTGTTTTTCTCTATTAAGAAGTTGGTCCTGAATCACTTATCATACTATTTGCTTTTAAACCCTTTTTGGTATCTTTTGGAACCTTCAGTAACAGTCTGAAGATATTATGCTAATGATCTAACTGATTTGTGATTGTGTATGAGAAAGGATGTGTAGAGTCTCAACACTAGCTTAGTGCCTTCAGGAAACTTAAGGCATAAATGAGAGAAGATTTTATTTTGTTTTTTCTTTATCCACATTTCACGCCAACTGCATGATTACAGGTGTGGGTTTGTTTTTGTTATTGTTTTTTAATGTATAAAGGGCTTAATAGACTTAGTTTATCAGGAAGGAGTGTTCTTGTGCTAATCCAGGATTTATTTAAACATCTTTCATTTCTGGATTACGTTCTGGTCATTTGGGGGGCATCCTCCCCTCTGCTTAAAAGAACTTGAGCCAATATCCTAGAGGGGTGAGAAAAAGAGAAGGAAAAGGAAAAAATAAACTCATGGAGCTATGAAAAGTATTTGGATAACTTTAATTTTCCCTCATGTTTTAAGTCAGAGCACCTTTATCTATTCCTGCAGCTTTTGTTCTTGATTCTTTATAATCAGTGAGCTGGCCCACCCATGCTTACCTGTTCTTAAGGTTTCCATTATCCAGCCATAAGAAATCTTTTGGAGAATAACAACTAATAGGAAGTGGTCTAAAAGAATTATTTATTCATTTAGTTATTCAGCAATATTTATTTATTGAGTGCCCACTATGTGCCAGGCGCTGTTCTAGGTGCTGCAGATACAGGAATACATAAAGTAAATTCACTAAAAGACATTGGTCCACAGTAAATGCCTACCTGTCCAGTTTGAAGAGCCTTATTTGATAGCAAGATGTGTCTTTAGACACTTCACTGACATTCAGAAGATTAAGGAGCAGTGTGCTTCTCAACTGAAACAATAACTTCCATTTCTGTCTTTTACCCCTTTTTGAGGGTTAAAAATTTTTATACCAGATTTAAGCACTTTTATCCAAATGGTTACTTATTTAGAAAGAAACCCTTAGCAATGATTTGTGTCATTGCAGCCTGTTTTATGGCCATAACCTCACCTCTGAAATTGTTAACTCTGAGTGCTTGCCTTCTAAACTCAGGGAGAACAATCCAACACTCGTGGAGGTCCTAGAAGGAGTTGTCCGTCTCCCGGAGACTGTGCATACAGCTGTGCGCTACACCAGCATTGAGTTGGTTGGAGAGATGAGCGAAGTGGTCGATCGAAATCCTCAGTTCCTTGGTATGTGTGAACACTCCCCTCTGCAGCTACTGCTTCTGAGTTTTCTGATTTCTTTCTTCCTCTCTTACTTTTGCTATTGTTTTCCTACTTTGTCTTTTATTTATAAGTAGACTGTTTCTAGACACTGAGAATAGATACATGAGTTACTGCTCAGTTGGTACATTTTATAATCTGATCACAGATTTTGGAGAAATTTGAAAATTAGATCTCTAGATAGGTTGACACTTTGCTGCTAGTACTCTGCTTCAGCATAAATATTTCTGTCTTTGTCAGGCTTTGGCATAGGCTTGAGCTAATCAGACTCTCCTGTAGTTCTAACCTAGAAGCAGGCAATAGACTAGAGCTAAAGGGAGGGCATTTCAGTGTTAAATACATGCACTATTTAAAAACTAAGAATTATTAATGAAACTAAGTAAGTACAAACTAAGATGAAGAGTGTTGAGTTGTATAACCTCTTTCTGTCTTGAAAAAATAAAGATCATATAAAATAATTTTAGAATTGAAAGTAAGTTTAGAAATAATTTCTTCTAATTCCCTCATTTTCAAGGTAAGGAAAGTGGAGTCCAGAGAGACGAAAGAATTTATCTAGGTTAATTTATATAAAGTCCCACTGATACTCAAGACTGATTCATTCTGAGAGTTTTAAGAATCCTTAAATTTGTGAATATCATTAAGTTTGATGTGCTGTGCTTATCTCTCTTTTTTTTGACTGTGCTGGGTCTTTGTTGCTGCTCAGGCTTTTCCTAGTTGCGATGACCAGTGGCTGTTCTTCAGTCGCGGTGCATGCGCTTCTCATTATAGTGCCTTCTTGTGTTGTGGAGCACAGGCTTCCATAGTTGCAGCGTGTGGGCTTATGCTTTGCAGCTTGTGGGATCTTCCCAGACTGAACCCTCTCCTGCATTGGCAGGCAGATTCTTTACCACTGAGCCAACAGGGAAGCCCTGTGCTTATTTTTATCATTACCTTTTGACTTGATTTTATTTTACACATGATCTTTTTTTTTTTTATTGCCTGAAACTCTTACTTAAAAAGAGTACTTGGTGGTACAGTGGATAAGAATCCGCCTGTCAGTGCAGGGGACATGGGTTCAATCCCTAGTCCAGGAAGATTCCACATGCCACGGAACAGCTAAGCCCATGTGCCACAACTACTGAGCCTGCGTGCTGCAACTACTGAAGCCCGTGCGCCTAGAGCCTATACTCTGCAACAGGAGAAGCCATAGCAATGAGAAGCCTGCCCACCACAACTAGAGAATAGCCCCCAATCTCCAAAACTAGAGAAAGCCCAAGCTCAGCAACAAAGACCTATCATATCCAAAAATAAAAGAGAGAGATGTGTGTTCCTGTTCTCTTGTATCTGTATACAGAGCATATGATAGGTTGGCTTACATTGTAGTTGAGCCGCTTTCAAGTTCAACATACCATTAATTTTTTTTCAAAATACCTAATGTCTAATTCTTAAATTTCTTCACTTATGTGCCACAACATTTGGCTTTCTTTTCTGAACGTTTTTTCCACAGAGAAACAAAGTGAGTTTACCTGTTTGTTAACACGTATCATTCAGTACCACCTTGTATCTCGTTTAAATTTGTGTCTCAGTTAGAAGACACAGTGCTACATATTCATACTTACTGCAGAATAGTCAAAATCACAAAAATTCAATTTGAGAATCACTGAGGCCTGTAGTATTGGACAGGGAAGCCTGGCATGTCCATGGGTCACAAGAGTCAGACACAACTGAGCGACTGAACTGAATAGTATTGGAGTTACTTGGACTAGGTTTTAGATTCTAGTTCTGATTCTCATGCTAAATAGGCTGTGTGTTGTAGGAAAGCAGGGGTTCCTGCTGGGTTGCTGCCTTATTTTTCTCATTTGGCTAAAAATGGAAATAACTTTTAAATGGACTTTCAGAGATTATTTCTTTTATGATTTGGTATGAGGTTACTGTATAGTTCACATAAAGTGTTCTTTAAACATGTATGATTTTTCTTAGGGTTTTTTTATAGAGAAGCTTTTACAAGGCAAAGGATAACTAGGATTTGCTGTATAGAAATTTGCCTATAAATTGTTACATTGGTAACAAGTAAGACATAATGAATTAATTCTTCTCAAAGTGCTAAGGATCTGTCTCTATGGTTTTTATAATTATAAAGAGGTAAGTATAAAAGTGTCAGCTTTAGGTAACTTGTCATTGTCCTGATTAATGTAGGTGATTTTTTTTTTTTTTTTAGAAGCAGTGATTAATCTCTGAGTATTGTGGTACTCTCTGAGTTTTATCTTCTTTCTTACTTTAACTGTATTCTTATTACTTGGATGGTTATATCCACCAATGTTTCAAACTGAGTCAGTGGTTTTCAAACCATGCTTTGTGAAGCCCTAGCAATAAGCCCCAGCTCATGTCCACAGGTAAGAAATGCAAGATAAATAGATAGGCCTCGGGGCTCTCTGACACTCTTTGTCACTGAGATCAGCTCCATTTTTATATGTAAATACCTTGGGGTTTAAACATATTTCATTTTTAAAAAATGGTTCTTTTGCTTTAAAGGAGAATATAAACCTCTGTTCTAACACCTAGAAGTTTTCCTTCAGTTTCAAATATGTAATCTTTATGTATGACTTTTCTCCTTAGACCCTGTGTTGGGCTATTTGATGAAAGGTCTGTGTGAAAAGCCTCTGGCTTCTGCTGCAGCGAAAGCAATTCATAACATTTGCTCTGTTTGCCGAGACCACATGGCTCAGCACTTCAATGGACTCCTGGAGATTGCCCGTTCCCTTGATTCCTTCATGTTGTCTCCAGAAGCTGCTGTGGGCTTGCTAAAAGGTATTTACTTAAGATATTAAGAAAGAATAGTCTCTAAGCCACATATGGGGATTATCTTGTGTCCGTTGTATCCCCCTTTTCAGTTGCAGTTTACTCAATGATGAGGAAGGTCACTTTGGGAGGAGAGGATGTTGATTATGTGTGCATGCATTCTTAGAATGTTTTAAGGCTATAGAACTAATTCAAAGTGCTTATAGAATTTATATCATGATCCTAGATTTTGAGTGGAGTTAACATACTGGAACTAAATCATAGTTCCTTTTTGAGTTGGAGCATGGCATCCGGTCCCATCACTTCATGGCAAATAGATGGGGAAACAGTGGACACAGTGGCTGACTTTATTTTTCTGGGCTCCAAAATCACAGCAGATGGTGATTGCAGCCGTGAAATTAAAAGACGCTCCTTGGAAGGAAAGTTATGACCAACCTAGACAGCATATTAAAAAGTGGAGACATTACTTTGCCAGCACAGGTCCGTCTAGTCAAGGCTATGATTTTTCCAGTAGTCATGTATGGATATGAGAGTTGGACTGTAAAGAAAGCTGAGCGCCAAAGAATTGATGCTTTTGAACTGTGGTGTTGGAGAAGACCCTTGAGAGTCCCTTGGACTACAAGGAGATCCAACCAGTGCATCCTAAAGGAGATCAGTCCTGGGTTCAGTCCTTCCTTCATTGGAAGGACTGATGTTGAAGCTGAAACTTCAATACTTTGGCCACCTGATGCGAAGAGCTGACTTCATTTGAAAAGACCCTGATGCTGGGAAAGATTGAGGGCAGGAGGAGAAGGGGACAACAGAGGATGAGCTGGTTGGATGGCATCACCGACTCAATGGACATGGGTTTGGGTGGACTCTTGAGAGTTGGTGATGGACAGGAACGCCTGGCATGCTGCGGTTCATGGGGTCGCAAAGAGTCAGACCTGACTGAGCGACTGAACTGAACTGAACTGAAAGAATAAAAAGGGAAACCAAATAAACATTGCTATACCAAAGAGATAGGTAGAAATTTAAAGGTAGTGTGCCCAGATCAGTCCTGTAGCTCAAAGCCAAGGGTTCTGGTCACTTAATAGTCTTTAACCATTACTAATCAGTTTACACTGAATGATCGAGAGGCAAACAGCCAGGGTAGTGATGAAACTCAAAATAATAGGAGAATTAGAGATATTAATACTTGGGGAAGAGACTTACAGGAGTGGCTGTTTTTAAATATTTGAAGGGTTATTTTATAAAAGAGGGAGCAGATTTTATTTTATGAGTAATTGATTATTGACAGTTTACTGGCTTTTAGAAAGAAAATTCTTTCTAACCATGCTTTCTGCAAACAGATTGGTATGTCCTGTCGGATAGTGAAGTTCTTACAGCTGGTATATCAAATAAAAGATTGGGTGATAGGACCTTTGCAGCATCTTTTAAGTTTCTGTGAGTGTCAGACAGCCTTGTCCGGATTGGATGACTGTTAATGTGTCAGCTAACTGTTCTTTCTCACTTCTGTGATCAGGTTCCCTACCAGCCAATGTAGATATGCATTTTTTAGACAGACTTTCTTTTTTAAGCAGACTTTCATTTTTGTTGTTTTTCTTCAGAGGCATAGATAATGAGGCATTAAATCAGGTCATATATTTTCTTCACTACTAACTGTGGGTATTGCTGCCATCTTGTAATTTTCTAGTGAAATTTAACCTTGATGATAGCATGACAACTAACTTGTAATAAAATGTGGTATCCCAGTTGTATTGGTGGTTTTTTCTAGATGGAGAAACCTTTTTAGTAACATTGTTTTCTGTAGGGATGGATTAAAAGGAAAAATTGTGTTAGATTTTTACCCCCTCTAGTTTTAAGTAAAAAATTTAATTCATCCATGGTTATAGACTGTTAAGAAAAATCATTCAATATTTTATTCAAATTTGAAGGTTTGAATTGATTACTGTTCTGTTGAATAAAATTTTAGGAGATGAAAAAATAATAGTCAAAGGATATAGCATAATGTGTAATCCTTTGGATGTTAGGGAGATACTTCAGCATTTGGTAGGGATTGTGACACAAGGGAAGCTGGATAGGAAGGATCTGGGCCTTCTGTCCCCACTTTAACCTACCTACCTCTATTTCTTTTTTAATTATTTTATTGGAGTTCCAAGTTAAGATTTTATTTGGGGAAAAGGAGAAAGGGGAGATTTTTGCAACTATTTAAAAGTGAAATAAAGACAAACTTAACTATTACTGTTCTGTCCAAAGCACTCATTTTTACAGATAAAGAAACTGATGCTCTGAGATAATGTCTTACCCAGCTCATAGGGTCTGTTATGGTAGAACTAGAGTTAATCTCTAATTTCAACTCATTCTTCCAGTAATAATAACAATAATGTCCCTATTTCTCAGACTTCTCTGATGATAAGAATTGCTTATAGTACTTATCAAAAGTAAAGGCTGTCCTTGATCTCTGGGAAGTTTGAGAACCATTGTACTATGCTATATAAACTAGCTTTGGCATTGGCCTTGTTAAGGAGATTTTTAAATTCTTTGAAGGATTGGAAGTGGAGAGACATATTTTAACATCTTTAAACCAGTAGGCTACTGAGGAGAAATAATTTAATATTAACTTCAGTTGTGAATGTCAATGTGAAAGTCTGTATGGTCTTCCTAAGCCAAATAAAAAAAGCTCAACCGTAAATAACAAAGTACTATAATTTAAAAACAGTGCTGATCTTTTTAAAAAAATAGAACTAGTTAGCCTTTGTAAGCCATATAATGTAGACCAATGAATTACTTCAGTTCGGCTTTTATTTTCTTCATTTGTGTCATCCTTTGTCTTTCAGGGACAGCACTTGTCCTAGCCAGATTACCTTTGGATAAGATTACTGAATGTCTTAGTGAACTATGTTCTGTTCAAGTTTTGGCATTGAAAAAGGTGAGTCTAATTAAGAGGTGAAAACAAATATAGTATGTTTATATGATAGAAAGGAAAAGAGAAAATTCTTTTATTTGCAGGTGGTCTTTAACTACCTAGATAAGTCAAGAGAATGAACTGAGACATTATTAAAATTAATAAATTTATCAAAGTAGCTACATATATGAAATAAGTATTCCCAAATCAATAGATTTTTACTGTATCAGAAATACCATTTAAAAGATACAGTAGAGAAAACACCATTCAAGTTAACTTCCAAAACCATAACCTACCATGTTTCCTTGAAGACTGTTGCGAAAATTTCAGCTCTTCTCAAATTGCATTTATGGTGCAATAGCAATGAACATACCAGTGGTAGTTTTAGGAGAACTTGATGAAATGACTCTAAAGTTTATCTATAATGATGTACTGCTAGAAGTGTCTCTAAGAAATTTTAGGAAAGAAGAGGAAGCAACTTGCCTTACCTCTTAAAATATAAAGGTATAATAATTTTGAAGCTTTATATTATAAAATTATTATCTAAATATATATTATATAGTATAATACATATAATCTATAATATGAATGTCTATAATATCCTAATCATTATAAAAGTAAATGGGAAAAAATTAAATGATACTGTTTTCCACTGTACAATGATCATATAGTAAAAGTTAATATGCAGTCTTGGCCAGGATGCAGTAAGATGGAGGAAAATAGTTTGCTAATATGAATTTAAAAGTTTTTACCATTTTGAGTAACTTTCAGGGATCTGATGTAAGGAAATAGAGATTGGGACAGAGGTTGATGTACAGAGGCATATGTTGCCATGTTTGCTATAGGTTTAGATGTTTAATGACTGGGTGTTAATATCTTTCTGTCTCTTCAGCTGTTGTCTCAGGAGCCCAGCAATGGCATATCCTCAGATCCCACTGTGTTCTTAGATCGCCTTGCAGTCATATTTAGGTAAGAAGGGAAATGCCAGGTTCCTGCCCTGGATTAAAATCTCTGGTGAGACTACTATATAGAAGTAAGAAAGTGTTTTTTTTCTCAGCTTCTGAGTACCTCCTATAAACTGCACCTGTCAGAAGACTAATTTACTCCTATTACAAGGTGCAAAGGCAAATTCTAAGAATTTATTTTTGGTAAACTTTTGTCAAAAGACTTTAAAATGTAATTAATTCTTTTGGTCTCTGAATCAGTGATGCTCAAACTTTGAAAAGTGAAAGTGTTGGTCCGACTCTTTTGCGACCCCACAGACTGTAGCCCACCAGGCTCCTCTGTCAATGAAATTCTCCAGGTGAGCATACTAGAGTGAGGAGCCATTCCCTTCTCCAGGGGATCTTCCCTACCCAGGGATTAAACCCGGATCTCCCACACTGCAGGCAGATTCTTTACCGTCTGAGCCACCAGGGCTGGCCCTCTCAAACTTCAGCGTGCATCAGAGTCACCTGTGGTGCTTCAGTTCCCAAGGCAGCAGATTGCTGGGTCCCATTCCCAGAGTGTCTGATGGATTGGATCTTGATAGGACCCAAGAATTTGCATTTCTTATAAGTTCCCAGGTGCTATTGCATTGTATTCCAAAGGCCATACTTTCATAATCATTGCTATGTAATAGTGTATGGGTGCAAACAAATAATGAAGTCTCTTCCATGACCAGGTGAAATTAAACCTTCTTTGATGTTAAGAGGAGCCTAACAATTAAAAAAGCATTCGAGTGACAGTATTCAGAGAGTGATCCTTTCTTAGTTGCATAATATAACTTATGTGTCCTATAGGTATATCTGGAATATCAATTAATATTTGTATAAAAACCTATGTGGAAGAAATTGAAACTGAGGTGTTGTTTTAGCTTGTTCTTGTCTACAAGTATCTTTTTCTGAGTTGGTATAATGCTTTTCTTGTATAATTAGGGGAGCCCCTGTTGCATACCATTCTGAGAGCATATTAACAGTCTTATTTCACAATAAATGAAAGAAAATTTGCAAAAGGTGAAATGCCTTAATGTAAAGAAAAATTATATTTTTTTATATTGGACTTCCCTGGTGGCTCAGCAGTAAAGAATCTACCTGCAATGCAGGAGACTTGGATTCAGTCCCTGGGACAAGAAGGGAATGGCTCCTCTCTCCAGTATTCTTGCCTGAGTAATCCCATGGACAGAAGAGCCAAGAGGGAGGCAGTCCATGGGGTCGCAAGAGAGTTGGACATGACTGAGCAACTAAACAACAACTATGACAGCAGATTTTTATTAAGTTGCTCTTGAGCTTTTTAAAATTAAAGAATTGTTAATCATAGTTTTTGTTTTTTCCTGCTTTCCTTCAAATTAGTGGATTCTAGAACTAGATAGATAGTTGAATTCAGTGTATTGTGGGTGGGCCCACATTGTGTCTCATTGAGTTTAGACTAGAACTGTGGGAAACATCTTTTGGTAGACCAGAGTTTCAAAAGCTTTTACCTTTTAACTGGGAATGAAGCAATACTTGAGTTTTCATAGTGGATTCAGACAACTATATTTATTAATTTGGAAAAAACTACATATTCAGGTTTACAAAAGGAAAAAAAATGAAAAGGATAGTTGTAGTGCCCCATACCTACAGCCCATGTACCCCGAGTTGACTATCTGGTTTTCTTTAATCAGTGAGAATGATACTAAATAAACTAACAGGGATTAGGGCTCTGTGTCCTTGATGAAATTGCTCTTCTTTCACTGATTTGGATCATTGTCTTTCCCCAGACACACCAATCCTGTTGTGGAAAATGGACAGACTCATCCGTGCCAAAAAGTCATACAGGAAGTAAGTACCAATCGATGCCTGTGGAGTAAGGCTTTCTTCCTTTTTCCTTATAAGACTCTAAATAGGTAACTAAGGTGAGAAGGTCCTGTCTTCTAGGTTTGTAGGAAGATTCAGTTTGTTGATACGCACTCAGTATCAGTGAAAAGATGAATAGAACCATCCAACTAAATATTTTTGATTTTAGATTTGGTAAGAAAACAGGCTGTAAGGAAACACAGTGAAAGGCCTAAGTAGGAAGAGATTAACTGTTTGAATTCTAGAGTTGTTGAGAGGCCTGGTCAGTACTGGCAGAATGTTTTTGACAAAGCTGGTTAACCATCATAGGTTCCTCTTTGACAGTACTTCCTTTGTAAAAACTCAGGGTAACATGAGGATCAGAGGGCATGTTTTGAGAAGTGCTTTTCAGACTTAAGGGGAGAAACACCACTTATCCTTGAGTGTTCATTGGTATCAGATCTCTTCCTTTAACTTGTTCTACTTCCCATCCTATATCAGAAGTTCAGAGTTTAGAAAAATAGAGATCTTTTTACCTTTTAGTAAAATGAGTAAAATTAGTCATGCTAGTTCTGTTGTAAAGAATTACTGTGCTTCCCTTAAGGCGTGGTTATTTTTATTGATGGATAGTGTATTGAACCCCAGCACATATACACACACCCACTGACCAGAATCAGGCCATGTGTGTTCCTGTAAAGAAAGTTTTCCCCAAATTATGTAAAAGCCAAATCAGTTGTTACCAACTTGGGAGCGTTTTTCTCAGCACTTAGTTGTTCATTATTTTCTTCCTTGTGCTCTTTTCACTTTTGACTCAGATATGGCCAATTTTATCTGAGACTCTAAATAAGCACCGTGCTGATAATCGGATTGTAGAGCGTTGTTGCAGGTGCCTCCGTTTTGCTGTTCGCTGTGTAGGCAAAGGATCCGCGGCCCTGCTGCAGCCACTAGTCACACAGGTGAGTTCCCTGTAAGATGGAAAATGTAAAGGATACAGAGTTTTGAAATAGGAGGCTTTAGAACAAAAGCTCTTACTAATGAAATGAAACACTTCAATATTTCTTAAACACAAACTAAAAAATATTTGAAAGATAAGTAGTGCCGTGGTAGGTGTGTTATTTTTATGGCAGATAGCCTGTAATCTGTTCTGTGTAGTGATAGTCTAAATAGCAGCACATCTCAGTGTAAAATTCATAAATGGGAATGACTTTAATGAATCAGCTCTTATGTATTAAATACTAATTTCCTTTCTAAAAATGTGGCAAGTCAAGCTTTGCTGTTTCTGGCCTGAAGAGATTTTCTTCTTTCTTCACTGTAGTTAGTTGTTCATATAAGTGTCTTATTTGTCAGGAAATAAATTTGACTCATTCAGTCAGCATGATTGGTATGTAATTATGGTGATGTGGCTCATTGTACATGACTCTCTGAGATCATATCATCTAGAATATTCTTTTGAGACACCTATGACTAGTGACTTAATTCACTAAGTAATTTATGTTGGAGTTAACTAACAGCAGGGCCAGAACTAGATTTAGGCAAGTGAGGTGCCATGACCTAGAATTGACGGAGGCGAGGCAAAGTGCCAATCTTGCATTTGCAGGACTCTGAGCAAGTACCTTCTCAAATTTTGCACTCATCTGTGAGGAAAGCTACTACAGGGCTTCAGGCTAGACCTCACCCACTCAACCTGAAGTGGCCTTCTCCAACTGGGCAGGGCATCTATTGGACCGACCCTGACAGTGAGTGCCCCTCAAGTTCTTAAGTTTTGCCTCACTCTTAAAGAAGCTCTTATCCTGAACCAGGGTCATCCTTTTTGCTGTGTCAGTTGGCAGTTACATGATCACGCTTCCTTAAATTATAGATTTGATTGAAGTTTGTAAAGGTAAATATGTTATCTGAATTTTTTTAGTGATTTTTCTGCGTTTACTATACCCTGAGTACAATAGTATGTGTTACATTTAGACTGTGTTCAGTTCTGGTCAAGTGTCTTCTTCATTGCAATACGTTATGGGTCCAGTACAATGTGGTTTAATATCCCTTTGCTATTAGAGGATACGCCCATGACTTCTGGGCTTCCCTGGTGGTTCATATGGTAAAGAATCTACCTGCAGTGCCGGAGACCTGGGTTCAATCCCTAGGTTGGGAAGATCCCCTGGAGAAGGGAGTGGCTACCCACACCAGTATTCTTGCCTGGAGAATCCCATGAACTGAGGATCCTGGCAGGCTACAGTCTTTGGGGTCACAGTCAAACAGGACTGAGCGACTAACACTTTCACTCATGATTTTTATATTACTCTTTTATTCCAGTAGCATAGGGTAGCATCTTATATAGAAAGTATGTTAAAAAAATCTGTGCACATGACAAAAAAAGTACAAATTCGAGGTCACTAAACTCCAGCCTGTGGGCCTGCCACTTGTTTTTTGTAAATAAAGTTTTACTGATAGTCATGCTTAATCATTTAAGTATTGTTTATTGGCCATTTTTGTGCTTCAGTGGCAAAGTTAAGTGATCAAAAGATTGTAAAGCCAGTAGAGCCAAAAATCCTTTGCTATCTGGCCCAGCCTATAACTTATTCATTAAGTACAGCATACAATTTTGAGTATACAACACTAAACAGATTCATAGCTTCCATCTTGTGTTCTTTTCATGCCATATGCTGATAAGAGCCAATTACTGGACCCTTCCACCCCACCAAGATCAAAGAATTGAATTTATGTAATAAGATCAAAACATGTGTATTACGATGGCTTTTTTTTTTTTTTTTTTTTTTGCTGCACTGCTTAATTTGCAAGATCTTAGTTCCCCGACCAGGTATTGGACTCCTGGCCCCAACAGTGAACGCACTGATTCCTAACCACTGGATGACCAGGGAATTCCCATGTGATGGCATTTTGAATAGATGAATGTACAGTGGCCTAATTTTTAGAGAATAGCAGGGTAAAAATTCTAAACAAATAATTTAAATACTTTTATTGTATTAAAATTTTTATTGTCCAGAGATCTAGATATCTTGATTAGAAACACTGCTTTTTACCCAAAAGATGAAATAAAGGAGTTTAGAAACCAATTTAAACAATGTCTTCTGTCTCCTCTAAAATGAGGGGCATTTGATACTTTGTTCCTGCTGTGGTTGTTTTTTTTTTTGTTGTTGTTGTTGTTTTTTAAATAATCATCTTTAATGCATATAAGAGCAACCTGTTGGTTAGAAAGTTTAGGTATACTTTATTAGGGCATTGCAAATCTAACAGAAGCCTTGGATAATAACTTATGAATAGTTCCAGTCTGTAGTATTATACAACTCATCTACAGCATTGTTTTGAAAAGGTGAAAGGTCGAAGGCTTGAAAGAACTCTAAATAGAGTACTTGAAAATTATTGAGCCCTATGTTTTAGAAAATGTTGCCAACAAGCTTTATTATGTTGTCTTAAAGAGAAGAGACCAATCTATCTCAGAATTTCTTCCCTCAGACAGATACTTAAGCTGATACTCTTTGAGGGATGAATAATTGAACTAATTGGTTTTTTCCTTGGCAGATGGTAAATGTTTACCAGGTACATCAGCATTCCTGTTTCCTGTACCTTGGTAGTATCCTTGTGGATGAATATGGCATGGAAGAGGGCTGTCGGCAGGGACTACTAGACATGCTCCAGGTATGTTCTCTTGGAGGGTCTGACGGTCTAGCAGTGTGTTCTTCACCATATCTTTAATTCTTTTGCTTCTTCAGGTTTCCTTCTCAGGCATAATGATTTCCTAATATGGAGGTAGATCTTCCTAGATATTCTGTGGACAGGCCTGCTTGGGAGAATGAGAGAGATTGACTACACAAATGTGCTGGTCATTACAGTTATTGCTGTCTAATTTATGCTCTCCAGAGACAGGAGTTTTTGGGAAGGTGGGAAGATGGGCAAGTGGATTTGAAATAAAGGATCTCTTAGCTCAAGCATGATTGTATTTTTAATTTCTTGCCTGAACAGCCAGTGAACTAGTTTACTTAGCAGGGATGGTCTCGCCTTAGGGTAAATAGCAGGCGTTGTAAAAGGCTTCTTATATATTGCTTTTACCCTCTCCTAGTCAAAGAGGGGAAAATATATTAGGGAGTTAAATCATGGTGCTCCTTTTCCCAAGATGTCTTTCCTTTTAAAATTGACATTTCATAATTATTATTATTAAAATGTCAGCTACTCCCTTAGTTGACCAGATCATATCTAGTACATGCAGAGCTGTCACTTTGAGAAACTTCTAAAACTTTGAGATGACATCTATCCAATTTCATCAACAGAAGTCTGTACCCTAAACCCTTTCTGAAATGTAGACCTCATATGTGAAGACTTTATGTCAACTGAGAAGGATTTTTGTCTTCCCTTTTTTGATCTGAATCTCATCACAGTCTTTTTCTTACCTGGGCTTTACCTCTTTGTTCTCTGTGTATATTGTGATATTTAGCAAGTCTGAATCCCATGGCATTTATTTACAAGCATTCATTTCAAAATCACTTCTGTTTTAGGCACTGTGCATCCCTACCTTTCAGCTCTTAGAACAGCAGAATGGACTCCAGAATCACCCTGACACAGTGGATGACCTATTCAGGCTAGCCACGAGGTCAGTCCTTCTGAAAAGCAACTCTTTCTCTTACTGGTCATCCTCATCATTGCTTGGTTTTGTCACCTAACATTTACCTGTTTCCTTCTCTGTAAAATTAGGTAAGAGAAGTAGGTAGAGTAATTCTTCGTAATCGAAAGTTAAGTCGTGAACCAGAATATTCCCATAAATGAAGAAGAGTTGGATAAGCACAAGGGGAAATAACTGAGCTCCTTTCATAAAGGAGGGAACACACCCAAGACAACAAAAATGAGTTTTGTAAGAACATTTGACTAGACAGTCTCTAGAATCCTGTGTAGTTTTAATGTTTTGCGCTACTGTGATGTCATGCTTGGCTTCAACTTTTTCCTTGAGAAGCTTAGCATCCTTAAGATATAATCATATCTCAGAATAAAAATTTTTTAGACTTTTAAGGTACTTTAAAAATTATCTGGTACTGTACTTCCCATCTCTGCTCCTAGCCTGCCACCCCATTTGTTGCTTAAATTCCTTTTACTAGTATCACTGATGTTTGTATTCATTCTTAGTCCCTAGCTCAGGAATTTGATACAAATCAGTTGGTAATGAACACTTCTTTTGGTTCGTTTTTGGACAAGTTAGAAAACCCTTTTTATTTATTTATTTATTTATTTAATTTATTTATTTTTTGAGTTGGTATGAGAAAACTGTTGGGTGGGCTGTCAACCTGTTTTCCTGGTGTGTTTCTTGAAAAATTAATCTCAAGAGATTGTCTTTTCACAAATGATTGTCTTGGTAAAATAAATTTGGAATGTTATTTTACTTTTTCTTGGAGATTTTATATGAACATTAAAGGATCTGAGAAAATTGGGAAGTATAGAATTCCCATATATCCTTAGCTTCCCCCCTCCTTCCCTCACAGCCTACCTTGCCATCAGCATCCCCCACCAGAGTGGCCCATTTATTAAAATTAATGAACTTCCATTGACACATCATTTTAAAAATATTTACTTTACATTAGGATTCTGTCTTGGTGTGGTGGTCTTCCTATTGTTTAGTTGCTAAGTCCTGTCTGACTCTTTGCAACCCCATGGACCATAGCCCACCAGTGTCCTCTGACTATGGGATTTTCCAAGCAAGAATACTGGAGTGGGTTGCCATTCCCTTCTCCAGGGGATCTTTCCAACTCAGGGATCAAATCTGTGTCTTCTACATTGCAGGCCAATTCTTTACGACTGAGCCACCAGGGAAACCAAGGTCTTTCTATGGGTTTGGACAAATGTATGACATATACCCACCATTACAGTATCATAGAGAATAGTACCGTCAGTATCCCCTGTGTTTTACCTATTCATGTTCCTACCCTCCACTCCCTCAATCCCTAACAATCACTGATCTTTTTACTATCTCCATAGTTTTACTTTTTACCATGGATACATTTTTATAGCCTAATTTTGTCATTTTTACCTTGCCTGTCTTTCCATACCAGGTTTATTCAGCGTAGCCCTGTTACCTTGCTGAGGAGCCAAGTTGTCATCCCTATCTTACAGTGGGCCATTGCCTCTACTACCCTGGACCACCGGGATGCCAACTGTAGTGTCATGAGGTTCCTCCGAGACCTCATCCATACAGGGGTAGCCAATGATGTAAGTATAAACAATGTATTAAATAGTTTTTCTACTTGTAGCTCATTATCACCTCATATATCATTCCTTAGGGAAAAAGAAGCATCTCATTTGATCTGTGTTGGTAGGTATATTCCATAGTGAATCATTCACTAACCAAAATATCAACTAGTAGATTTAAGACAACCTATAGTACGTGTTGTAAGCTGTATCAACTAGTCTAAACTATCTCTACTTCCAAGCCATTTGGTGTCTAATTGAAGAGAGAAATAGAGTTGTAAAGAACTAAACAATAGCAGTAAGGCAATATTTGATTGTCAGATAAGTGATAAAAGTTGTGATTGCTGTGAGATCAGAGGAGGGAAAACTCTTTGGAAAAAGTAGGTTGGGATAACTTTCTGGATGAGGAGGGACCACAGTGGAGCCTTTTGGATGGATTGGAAGAAAATCTAAATGGGTATATAAATGATAATCAGAGAAAGGACTAAATTTGTTAGTAGATACTTCAGAGACCTTTTTGGCTGGAGGTAAAGTGGTTCATGAAATTTTCAAATGTAGGTTTGACTAGATGTGGAGTAGCATTGAAAGTAAGGGAGAGCAGAAATGTATGTGATAGACTAATTGAAGAGTTTTGACAGTAAAAAGAGAGGGGAAAGAAGACAATAGCTAGAAGTGAAAGGCATTTTAAAAGGTTTTTTTCAACATATACATAGAACATATACATATACATAGAACATATACATATACAACATATACATAGAAATATGTATATTCAAAGACTAAAAAGGAAGAAAATAAGTAAGATTAAAAAAAAATTTTTTTCTTGTTTTTGTGGCCACACACAGCATGTGGGATCTTAGTTCTTTGCCAAGGATCAAACCCAAACCCCTTGCAATGGAAGTGCAGGATCTTAACCATGGATCCCAGGGAAGTTCCTAATTAAGATTTCTTTGATAGAGAATATTAGATGTTTGATAGAAGTCTTCTTTTTTCAGTTGCTTTTTATTTTTTTTCATTTATTTTTTTAAATCAAAGTTTATTTTTTTCCCTTTGTTTCTGCTTATTAAACTAAATGAAAAGTTGCATTGTCCTAAGTTTTTCAACATGGAAACTTTCAAAACTACATTGTGAATTATGAGTGCTTCCATTCCAGGCATGAGAAAAAAGTATACTAGCTTTTTAGAAATATCTTTAGCCCATAAGCATTATATCTAAAGAACCATCAACTGAAGGAATAAAAAACTTTTATAAACAAAAATGTTTCCTTACTAATGTATGTGCATGCTCAGTCATGTCCAATCCCTTGCGACCCCATAGATTGTAGCCCACCAGGCTCCTCTGTCCATGGGATTTTCCAGGCAAGAATACTGGAGTGGGTTGCCATTTCCTCCTCCATTCAGTTGCTTTTTAGAAAAGGAGATAGGAATACTTTATTTTTTACCAGAATAAAAGGTTAAAAGGATCGCTACCCTTAATCTCTAACCATTGTTTCTCTTCTGTGTTCTATTCATGAAAAACCTAAGGGTTAGGGTTAGTCTCAACTGAAGCCTTTACCCATTTCCTTGCAACTAAATTCTTTTTTTTTTTTTTGAAACTAAATTCTTAATATTTTCTTGCTAGTGACAGACAGTGCACCTTGTGAGTCCAGCTATTATATATACTTTCTGAGAAAGAAAATTACTAAAAGGAAAGAGTACTTGCTCTTCAGAAAGTTGAAATTAGCACTTTCCTGTTGTTCTTGTTTTCTTACAGCATGAAGAAGACTTTGAATTACGGAAAGAACTAATTGGACAGGTGATGAACCAACTTGGACAGCAGCTTGTAAGCCAGCTGCTTCACACATGCTGCTTCTGCCTCCCCCCGTATACCCTACCCGATGTGGCTGAAGTGCTCTGGGAGATCATGCAGGTTGACAGACCGGTAAGACTGTTG